>NC_081330.1:72867994-73171024 GCF_026419965.1 Kogia breviceps | reverse complement strand
CAGGGGCTTCTGTCTTCCCCACCAAGGAAAGCTGTGCAGTCTTCCCCTCCCTGGGCTCCTACTTCAGCCGTGTACAATGAAGGCAGAGATGCTTAATCTTGCTTTGTGTTCATTAAAACGTCAAACGAGTGTGTATTGGGGGGTTTCGGGGGGGGGTGCGATACGCAGGCCTCTCACTGTTGTGGCCTCTGTTGGGGAGCACAGGCTCCGGACACGCAGGCCCAGCAGCCATGGCTCACGGGCCCAGCTGCTCCGCGGCATGTGGGATCTTCCCGGACCGGGGCACGAATCCGTGTCCCCTGCATCGGCAGGCGGCCTCTCAACCACTGCGCCACCAGGGAAGCCCAAGTGTGTATTTGTACCCTAGATGATGAGCCAGCAATCTTGTCTTGGAATTATAATCCTCATCATCATATATTCCACTTTTCTTAAGTGGAAAGAAAAGAGTACTGATAAATGTTTCTGTATAATCAATGGCGGTGTGAATTCTCTTTGAAAAATAAAAGTCCCCTCTATCATGTGAGCCTGTGCAGAAATATGAGTATCAGCTGCTATCTTCCAGGTGGTGAGGGGAGGGGGTCAGCTGTGGGTCCCTGGGCTTATGGAGAGATCCTAGTCATCTCCCTTTGATGTGGGCAGTGAGTTACCCAGCATCAGAGCTGCCCAGACTGGCTGGAGCTTGCTTTCTCCTTTCTACCCCAGTGCTGTGAACTAACCCAACACTTGTTTTACAAGGGACAAGCACAAAAGCCAGGACTTGCCCTGCCACACGGCTCTATTTCCAGGAATTACAGCTGTAAATGAACAGAACATAACAATCCTATCTACCCAATCTTCTTTGCTTCAGCCATGAGAAATGAGGAAACCGATAAGGCACTATGAGAGCCATCCTTGTGTGAACATCTGAGGCCAGGGCCTTTACTCTGGAACTATCTAGAACCCTGAGGGTAAGAGCAGCTCAGGCCATAGCCTAGCTCTTAAGTGGGCTGCTGGAAGACCATTTTGGCCCTCTTTGCTTGTGCTGTGCCATACCTGGCACAGTCCCAAGCGGTCAGTGTGCCATGGCAGTCATTTTGCTAGTTAATAAGGTACCTGCAGTCATGCCAAATAACTGGAAGTGGAGGAGCGAGGACAGCACAGACGACAAGGAAAGGTACCTACTTTCTGCGGTCAAGAGAAGACACGTCCTCAGCTCCTGGGTTGATACCCTAGAAAAGCAGCCATGTGTGAAAACAAATGATCTGTATAAAAAACATACTTTTGTTCTATGTGGCTTTGGTACACTTCATTTTCTTTTAAGAAGATGACTCAGCCTTCCTATTCTAGCTTCTGCAGTCTAGCTTAGGACAGGGGTTTGAAAAGGAGACTCAGATCCCTCTCCTTTGTAGGGTGGTAAATAGAGGGCTGTCAGACAATGAGTAGGACGTTATGTTTAGTGGGAGATGACAGAAGACTACCAATAATATATTTATTGCTAAATATATACTGCTTAATAAAGGATTCATGTCACCCTCACAACATAAGCTCCTGAAACTTGTAGAGCACAGATTAACTTCCCCACAGATTTGGGAAGCAAACATTCATTTGTAGTTCTCTTCCAGTTATTGCCAGGCTGCCTCTAGCAATGGCCTATTTCATGCCCTTGAAACTCCACCCTGAGCTCATTCCCCAAATGGGCCAGGTTGGGGTTATCCCCTTGGTCTGAGTCTATGTAAAGATGGTCCTTCCAGAAGATCCAGCCTGATGAAGCCCCCTTCACATTCTGATATCTAAGAGGCAAACTAGACAAAGTGGGTTTGAATCCTGGCTTTAAAAGTTGAAAGCTGTGTGACCTTGGGCAATATAACTTCTCTGAACTGCTCCTCTGTTTTCTCTATGTTAATAGATGAGCTGTTTCATAGGGTTGTTGTGAGAATTAAATGAATAATGGCAGCCATTATAATAGGCTGAATAATAAGTGTTTTCCTCTGAGCTCAGTGACTATGGTCTGTCCACCAGGAAGGGAAAGGAAATGGACAGGTAGGTGTTGGAAACTCTGTTCTGTGCCAGGCACCAGACCCGGCACTTTCACATGCTATTAATACTCACAATGACCCTGCAAAATAGGTAGCGTTGTCCCCATTTTACAGATGAGAAAACAGGCCTGGAGAAGCTGAGTGAGTTCTTCAAGTTTACATTAGTAACAAGCTGTGCTTCTGTCATTTTCCATGTGCTTCCCAATTGCGTGTGCTTTTAGTTCTGCATCTTAAAGCAGCTTAAAAAGAGGGAGCAGCTTGAAAAATCCAAACCCAAACCATCACTTATATGTTATTGGAGCTCTAGAAATTCCTTTTTAGCTGACTCACCGAAGAAAAGGTTATGCCAGCCCGCTTCCCCCCTGCCATTTCCCCCTCAGCTCGGGGATAAGACAGAGGCGGTGAGCAAACCCACCTTCCTCCATTTTCCTCCCCAGTTCAGTCTGCCTGCCTGGCGGCTAGAGAAAACAAAAAGAGAACCACCTTCTCTACTTCCACCAGAACAAGGCGTTTCAGGGTCCTAGAGTGAGCTGGGTTTGGTAGACTCCGGGAAGCTAGGACTCAAAGCATTCCACAGATAACAGTACTGCTTCATCGTTTGCACTGCTTATTTCACGTATGCTGCATATTTCATTCTCACAACCCATCAGGCAGGAGATGATGCCTTCGTTTTACAGGGAAGGAAACTGACTTGGGGAAATGCAGTGAGTGATTTACTTCAGCACACAGCTAATACATAGACGGTGCAAACATATCCGTGTAGCCAAAATATTTGCCCTCTGTAGCTCTCACATGGAGGCCAATTAGTTATTTGGAAAAGGTGAACGCTGGGCACTGCTTCTTTTAATGCCATCATGTGGTGATTTGTCCTTTCCACTCTTATTCTTTTCAACACCCCTGTAAGAAAGACAGGGCAGGGGACTGAATGAGCTGATTTCAAGCCCAAGAAGTTGGAGTCAAGGGTTCTGAATTGAGTCTCAATGCTCAGGGCTCTGCCCCTCCCTAGCCGGGTGACCCAGGGCCACCCAGGTCACCGGGGTCACTGCTGTCATTTAAAACAACGTGCGAAGGATAAAACTTTTGAACCTAAATCCACCTCTCTATGCCAACTGAATTCCAAAGTCCTCCTCTGCTTACTGTGGGGCTCCGGTTTGCTCATCAGCACAACAGATACACTGCCACCCGGCTCTTTCAGACACCCAACAACAAGACGGCAGTGTGACCTTTGTCTCCTTGCAAAACAGCTCCCTCCAACACCTGCACATCATT
Organism: Kogia breviceps; assembly: GCF_026419965.1. NCBI lineage: Eukaryota > Metazoa > Chordata > Mammalia > Artiodactyla > Physeteridae > Kogia > Kogia breviceps. The sequence goes on along the minus strand of NC_081330.1, from coordinate 73,167,740 downwards.
TCCTCACAGATTGCTTTTCACCCATTCATCTAAGGTTTAACCTGGCTCAGTTCACTCATGCTCCATAGCAAGGAGGTATGGGTTCTGATACCAGCTCTGTCAGATTTAGCCCCTCCCAGACTCTGACAACATCTGGCCTACTTACCTCACAGGCCAGAGTAAGGAGCAAATGAAATCAAATATGGAAAAGCACTTTGAACAATTAGAAAACATGGCACAAATGTAAGTTTGGTGGCCAGAGGAGGGGATACATTGTTTTTTGTTGTTGTTGTTTTTTAAGAAGATGTTGGGGGTAGGAGTTTATTAGTTAATTTATTTATTTTTGCTGTGTTGCGTCTTCTTTTCTGTGCGAGGGCTTTCTCTAGTTGTGGCAAGGGGGGGGCACTCTTCATTGCGGTGTGCGGGCCTCTCACTATCACGGCCTCTCTTGTTGCGGAGCACAGGCTCCAGACGCGCAGGCTCAGTAGTTGTGGCTCACGGGCCCAGTTGCTCCGCGGCATGTGGGATCCTCCCAGACCAGGGCCCGAACCCATGTCCCCTGCATTAGCAGGCAGATTCTCAACCACTGTGCCACGAGGGAAGCCCGATGCATTGTTTTTTAAATTCAGTATTTCACAACTTATTTTAACCCCTGCCCCCCTATTGCTTTCTCAGTCTTCTATATATATCACCACCAGGAAAAAGGTTTGTGAACATGCTTTTCTTTGTGTGCTGGAGATGACCAGCACAGGAGAGAATTGTTACATGCAGTGGAAATTGAGAACCGGTGTTTACTTATTTGCCCACCAGGCCGCCTTTGACAAATGTATGTGAAAAGATGGTAAACAAAAGATTTCAGCTTCTTGTCCCAGCTGGCAATAAATCCCTCCAAGAGAGTACAACTCAGCAATGACTTAAGCCATCCTATTCCCGTGTGGTAGCATACATAACAAGAATTCGTGTATTGAGCACCTACTAAGAGTTGACTATTTCTAATCCTCACAACAACGTCCCAAGGTAGATATTATTATTGCCTCAATTTGTAAATGAGGAACTTGAGCTCAGAGAAGGGATTTCCCAAAGATCACTCAGCCCAAAATGTCGAGCAGGGCCTGGATTCCAGTTGGGCCTGATTCCACAGGCCACGTCCTTCCAGTCTGCCACACTCCCTGGGAAGCACAAGGCACAGGGGACATAGGAAGGTGGGTGAGATACCCCACTGGCACACTGCTCTGGGGATCACCCCTCCCCTTTCTCTGTCTAAATTCTGAGCAACAATTCTATCAGCTTTGCCGGCCAGGCCCTCTAAGGGCACATCTGAGACCTGCTCACTAGGGGAATACCCCAGACTCAGAACTCTCCCCTTCCTGGGGCCCTACATCCCTCAACCTGTAGAACATTCCTGCTCCCTATATGCCAGGCCCACCTGTTTCCAGCCCTATCTGATCTTGGTACAAGTGAATCTTTTAAACCCTCTCTCTATTCCACCCTCTCACTTAAGTGTTCCTACACATTTTCTGAGCCCCCTCTCTTGATCTACCAGGCCCTCCTGGACAACTAAGACCAGACCCAGGTTTTGAGCGCATGAGACTTGGCAGCCAGGGGCTGGGAGGGAGGATTTCTGCCTGAACTCTGAGGCCCTCCCACACTCAGCGACAGGTACCACCTCTGCTACCCTGGTGCACTTGTCCCCGACTCTGAGACATTGAGAGATTGGCAGAAAGACTCCTCACCCACTTTATGGAACCTGTCTTCTCCTTTCCTTGTCTACCTTCTGCCTGAGTGAGCTCACCCCACCTCCGGCTTCCATGACTCACCACATGTATGCTGATGGCCAGCGCTAGCCCTGACCTTTCTGCTGAGCTCCCTGACCCATATCCTATCATCTACCACATCGCTCCTCTCGATGAACAAAAACTCAAATTCAATAGCCTGGCAATGAACTCATAACACTCCCCACCCCTCTGGCTCCATTAGAGTTTCTTAGGGCCTGTCGCCTACTTAGTGCTCTTCCTGGGAAGTTCAGCACTGTTCCTGGCCTTCTGACAAAGCTGGCATTCAGTGTCTGCAGAATGAATTACTGAATGAATGAGTCCCATGATGAATCATGCTTCTTCTTCAGGCAGATTCACAATAATGCGCCTCTTTCTTTTCATACTCAAACAACTTTACATAAAAGGAAGCCCAGAATCTCTTCACCTTAAAGCAGCAATCATTTCTCTCTCAGACCCCCTTTCATCCTATCACTGAAGGGACCACATTTTCACAAAGTGTATTCAGTGGAGAGGTCTGCTTTATACTCTGCTTTGAAAGCTTACCATATCATATACTACACAGTCTACCTTATAATAATTTTAATGACTTTTAATGACTGCAGATTGTCTATAGGATTGCTATATAATAGCTTACTTAGCCAGGCCCAGATTTTGAACATTTGGATTGTTTCCAGGTTTCTACTGTTATTTCCTTTATTCATTTAACAAAGCAAATTACCTTATTTGCTTGGGCACGCATAAAATTCCCCTGGAGGAGGATGAGGGGTGTGGGATTGTTAGAGGCCAGGAGTGGGAAGGAGACTTTTCACTGAATTTCCCTACAGACTCTTGAATTTTGAATCATGTGAATATGCTGACTATTCAAGATATATATACCAAAAGCTTACTGTACATGAAACATCTCACTAGAAGCTGGATATAGCAGCGGAGTCTACTCTCTCAAACTAACTTCCTAATATGTGCTCTCCCAAAAGTATGCATAAGGTACCTGGGGAATCCAGAGGAGAGAGCAGGGTGGAGAATCTCAGACAATGACGTTTTCACAGTAACTTGAAGCATGCGTAGGACTTAGTCAGTCTGATAAGAGACCACCGTGGGCAAAGGCCCAGAATAGCAAAGGGCACTTCCTGGTTGGGAAAGGAGGCTGTATCTGGTGTGGTGTGAAATTTATGGGAAGTGAGACTTTCAAGGAGGGCAGAAACCAGTGGAGCAAGGGCTCTGGAGGCCGGGCTCTGGGCTTCGAACTTGATCCCGGAGGCCATGGGCACCTTTGGAGGGTTAGAAACAGGGCAGAGGGTAAGAGCTGTGTTTGATAGCAATCCTCTAGCAGCAAAGGACTAAAGGAAGGTAGAGCAGCGGGGAGCAGCCTGCTGGAGTCCAGGAGACAGTGACAAAGGCCTGAACTAGGGGACCAGCTGTCCCAATGAGCCCCAAACCACCCTGGTTTTAGCACTGAAAGTCCTGCGTCCCGGGCAACTCCTCAGCCCCTGGCAAATAGACATAGTCGGTCATTCTAGCCTGAACCAAGGCGCTAGATGCTGCTGTTCCCCAGAGCCTGCCTGCCCTGAGAAGTGATCCACTGACTTCCAAGAGATTTTGAAATACCCTGTTTTGTCCCACCCTCCACCTCCTCGGTCCCCACCTCCAGCCACTACTCCTGGGTTCATTTACTTTCTGTAGGTTCTTTCTAGAGCTGCTGATCTGCAGACATAAACCTGAGGCTCCCGTCAAACGAAACTAGTCCCTGTGCCAAAGCAAACCTGCAGACTTTTGTGTCTCCCCAGCTGTCACAAGACAGATCACTCTCCTTACTTCTCTGCCTGTTGAAGCCCATTGCAAAATGCCACCCCCCCCCACCCCGCACAGCTGAGTACCAGTACCATGGAAAAGCTCCTGGGTGGCAGACACTGCCTGAGAACTTTTCAGACATTACCACTACTCCTCACAGCAAATAAATATGATTAGTCCCTGTCTCCAGAGAGGAAACCGAGACTCAGAGAAGGGAAGTGTCTTGTCCAAGGTCACACAGCTACTAACTAGCCTTCCCCTCCATCTTCTTTGTGCTTCTTTGATAGCCCCAATCCTTGTATTGATGATGTGTGTACTTCTTTCACTCCCTGCCAGCCCCCTGACCCACCACACACGTGATTGTCAACCTAGAATAATGCCAGGCTTGTAGTAGAACCTCAATAAAAATTTGGTGAAAGAAGGAACTATGTATGTCCCTTGTATAGTACCTAGCCCATTGACTGGCATTAAATAGGTTCTCCTATTCAGGTATTGCTGAAATTGCAGTACCAAACCAAGTAAGGGTATGATTGAAGGGGAATGATCAGAAGAAAACACATTATGGCAAAACCTCAGCTATCCAAAACTTTCTAGAAATGAGTCATTCTGAAGGCTGAGGGTGAACCTTCAGAATCCAGGAAGAAGAATCCTAGGGCTGCTTCTTTCTCAGCGTTTCCCTCGCTTCCACCCACTTCTTCTAAGCTCCCCGGTCCCCTCACTCTCCTTTTCCTCCCAGTCTTCTTTGGTTTTCTGTTGTTCCTGCAAAGCTTCTCAGCTTCTGGTTTGGCGAGCTAATTGCAGTCTTCCCCTTGCTGTCCTTCCATGACTTCTGCACCCTTTCTCCTCACCACAGCACCCCCGCTTCCATAGAGACTTCCCTGCCCTCCTCAGGCTGGTGGATGCTTCTCTCATCTGCGTCTGCACACCCCACGGCACCCCATATGGTTGTCTGTGATTCCATCCACCTCACATGCTGGACTGTGAGTTTCTTGAGGGTTAGACTCATATCAGCCCTAAATGTCTATGAATGAAATTACCAGACCGTTTTGTGCTTCTCGGCCACCTCTCCTTTGGTACTGCTTACTCCGAGGCAGCTAAGGGTTTGCTTGTTGGTTGGTTGGATTGTAATTGGGAAATCATGAGTGCTACTTATTCAGTATTTGTCTGTTCACCTACTTCTCTTCTTCCTGCTTCTACTACATTCATTGGTGTTCATGTTATACTTGTCCAGTTGGCTCAGGAAGGCTCCAGCTCAGACAGTATGCTCTTTGTTTTGGAGGGGATAGGGCTGGCAAATCAGGGTCATGACCCAGCCCTGCCAGTCCATCTTGCTTAAGGAACTAGGAGACCAGACCTCATTATTTGCTCCACAAGCATTTACTTGAATGCCTACACTGTATCAGGCCCTGAGCCAGACATTAGGGAGACAGAAATGGAAATCGGTGTGTCCTTGCCCTGCATCTAGCACCCTGTGTGAGCCCTTTCTAGGCCTCTTCCATTTACCCATCTGAAAGTGAAGCGGGGTAGAGACCTGATTTGTAAGCAGCCTTGGAGCTGGCAGCATTGTGGAACTCATCTATCTGGGATACTCTCGCCCTCCCCACATCTGTGCTTTGCCCTGGAAGAGCCCAGGCCCACCTCTTACCTCTCTCCCTTCTCCCCTGCAGATTCTGAGCAGACGTGCTCTAATACGTCTCACCCTGTATGTGGCCAACTAGCCCCCAAGAAGCAACTTGGTAACCCCAGCTAGCCAGGGGGAAGAAAGAAAGAGGAAGAGGAGGAGGGGTGGCATGTCAAGTGGCCATGGAGGGTACATTGGGAGAGGACAGTACATCCCACGGTGCACCAAAACCGTCCCCTAAGCTCAACTCTGAAGATTCATATTAGTCAGTCTAATCGAGGAGGCCCAAGCCAGAGTGGGAGGTAGGGAGGGAGAGAGAGTTCCACTAATATTCCTGGAAAAGGATAAGGAATCAATATTTCCTTGTACTTGTAGGACACTTGATACCTTTTTGTATTTGATTTTCCTAGCAACCTTTTTGATTACATTCAGAAGACTTTTTTGAGCACCTACATTAGAGGCCTTATGCTGAGAATTACTGGCCTTTTCCTTTAGGAAACTTATCAGAAATTCAAGTGTATAGACAGTTTTGTAAGTTTTTAAAGTCTGTCTCCTCCACTAGACTGTGAGTTCAATGAAGGCAGGAATCATGCCCATCTTCTTCCCCAATGAATCCTCAACACCTAGAATAGCACCTGGCAAATGGTAATCACTCAACAGATAGTTACTGAAAAAAGGAATCCACGGGCCTGGGACCTGGAGACAATCTTTAATTTTGAAAAGGCTGGTGTGCAGAAGCAAGCCTTTTAGCCTGAAACATAACAGATGTTCAGTAGACATTCATTTAATTAAACAAAGAATAATAATAGGAAACAGTTAACAGTAATACCTCCTGTGTGCCAGGCCCTGTGCTAAGTGCTTTACATTCACTCACTCAATCCTCAGAACAACCCTATGAATCAGGTACTATTATTATCCCCATTTTACAGTTGGGGAAACCGAGGCACAGCAGTTTGCCAACTTGTAAGTGGCAGAGCTGAGATCTGAACCCCAGCTATCTGGCTCTGAAGTCCATCCCTTTAGCCACTAGATTGCCTCCCAACAACAGATCTAGAGAGGCAGAGCGATTCCCCCACAGCGTCCGGGGAGGAACTTGGTGGAGCCAGGACCGAAAGCCAGGTCTGCTCTCTGTGCAATGCTTCTCCCACTGGCCACTGGCACAGAACCCCTGGGAACAGAGGCACAAGGAGGGATCTGAGAAGTCTAGATATTCATGCAGAAAAAGGCTCTAGTTGACTAGGTGGCTCTCAGCAGAAGACAGGAGTCAAAGAGCATCCAGCAGGGCAGACTGCTTTTCAGAGATCCTATTTGAGGCCTAAGCCATTCCCTTTTCCTGCACTAATTTATCAGGGACCCCTCCTCACAAACACACACACACACACACACACACACACACACACACACACACACACACAGCTAGAACCAGCCCGAGGCAATTGAGCACCTGTGGGGAAAGGATGCATATTAGAGCAATTAGAAAGTATGACCTAAAGCCTGGTGTGTGCATAGGAAGTTGAGGTGGGGAGAGAACAGGGAAGACTGGAGAAAAGGTTAGGTCAAGGCTAAAACCTCCAGCAGATAAAGGGACTCAGTGATGAGATTAAAACAAAGCACCTGCAATCAGCTCAGCTTTGGAGGCACCAGCCTTCTTACCACAACAGAACAGCACCATGGCCATGGCCTTCCTCTCCCATCTGGATCTTCAGGAAAGCCTCCAAACACTCTCTGTTTTGCGGTGGATCCCAGTCTATGTCTTTTTAGGTGCGTGAACCCCAGGGGCTGGAGAGCACAAGGGAACAGATGAAGAAAGAGACCAGGAATCTCCAGATGAGGAGAGCTCCAAAGAGATCATTTGGTTGGTCCCCTCTCTCTGGGAAGGACTGTGCCTCGCCACCCAGAGAGATGACTACTGTTGAGTTCATTAGATTTCTCTCCTCCCATATGAGGGGCATGAAGGCCAGGAGTGAGGCAACAGGTTTCCTTGTTTAAAGATCACCCCAGCCTTCTCTCAGGACTGCCCCCTGTGAACTAGCTGAAAAGAGTCCTATTCGGGGGCAGAGGTAGAGTTGGTGTTACTGGATAGAGGTAAGGTGATTTTCCAGTATAAGACTATGATGAGAGAATTATGGAAAATCTGCGGGCTGTATGAGTGACTCATTAGACAGAATTTTGAGAAAGGGCCAGTTCTTCAACGGACTCAGAGAATGACGGTCATCGGTACTGGGCAAATGGGCTGCGAGCTCAAAGCTTTTCTCAGTCAGAAACCAGGGCTTTGTGAGCAGCCAATTACAGTGGCAAGTTTGGAAACTGGACGTGGAGAAATGTCATCCTGAAGGATGGGACAGGTTAGGAGGTTGCCAAGTCCAATCTGTGGGAGGCTATATGACCCCATAGAGCAGTGGTTCTTAACTAGGGACCTATAGACCTAGAATGAGGCAGGGAGGGACAATGTTGAATTTGGATGGAAAAAATTACCTGTTTATTTTCACTAACCTCATATTGAAATGATGAATGTAGGCAGCAAACCACAGAAATACCTGTGACTTTGTCGGTAATAGACATCACAGAGATTTACATTTCACATGCCAGTTGTTGCAGTCTTTTCAAAAGTTCATTTATGCTCATTACCACTTCCAAATTCCAACAGTTATTGGAACTACCATTAGGCATGGTTATTTAATGCATAAGTCAAGAAGCCCGTGTTACTGTATGACATTTTTGGCAATATTTTGATAACGGTGTTTTACTATGATGAGTTTCCTTTGGAAGTCTGTGTATTTTATTTTGCGCATTTAAAAATACTATTCAGAAAAGGGCTTCACCAAACTGCCAAAGGGGTCCATGGCCTGGTTCCCAGTAAATGCTCCTTACAGAAAAGTGTCCTTCCTTCCTTCCTCCCTCCCTTCCTCCTTCCTAATTCCTTTCTTCCTTCTTTTTCTCACCCTCTTTCCTTCATTCTTTCTGTCTTGCTCAGAGCCTCCCTCAGCGCTTCTCCTCCTTCCTGAATGACCCTCTGCCAAGACAAGAAGGAGGAAAGAAGCGAGGAGAGAAGAATGAAGACATGGTTTGGGGGAGATGTGGAATATAAATTTTCATGACCCTTGGAATTAGGCAATGCTCCTGAGAGCCCCTCTGAGGCCCAGCTTCCAGTTAAAGGATGGCTCTCCATCTGTCTCTTCTTTTCTGGCCTTGTATTGCCATCTGTCTAAACTGTTGCAATATCCTCTTTCCTGGCCTTCTATTCTCCACCCTCTCCCATATATTCCACTGCCTACAGCCAGAAGAGTCTTTCAAAGGCATCTTTGATTTCAGCCCTCCGCTGCTCAAAAATAGTCGGTGGTTTTCCCTTGCCTTCTTGATGAAGTACAAATGTGTTATCCTGGGCATTCAAGGCCCTGCTCCACCCTCTGCCTCAAACTCTTTACCAGCTCATCCCCCTACTCTTCCCCTAGGTGAAGCTCGTATTCCAGGCAATCTATTCACAGAACAAATAGAACTACCATACGACCCAACCATCCCACTCCTGGGCATATACCCTGAGAAAACCATAATTCAAAAAGAGTCATGTACCACAATGTTCACTGCAGCTCTATTTACAATAGCCAGGACATGGAAGCAACCTAAGTGTCCATCATCAGATGAATGGATAAAGACGATGTGGCACATATATACAATGGAATATTACTCAGCCGTAAAAGGAAACGAAATTGAGTTATTTTTAGTGAGGTGGATAGTCCTAGAGTCTGTCATACAGAGTGATGTAAGTCAGAAAGAGGAAAACAAGTACTGTATGCTAACACATATATATGGAATATAAGAAAAAAAATGTCATGAAGTACCTAGGGATAAGACAGGAATAAAGACACAGACCTACTAGAGCATGGACTTGAAGATAGAGGGAGGGGGAAGGGTAAGCTGTGACGAAGTGAGAGAGAGGCATGGACATATATACACTACCAAACGTAAAATCGATAGCTAGTGGGAAGCAGCCACATGGCACAGGGAGGTCAGCTTGTGCTCTGTGACCACCTAGAGGGGTGGCATAGGGAGAGTGGGAGGGAGGGAGACGCAAGAGGGAAGAGATATGGGAACATATGTATATGTATAACTGATTCACTTTGTTATAAAGCAGAAACTAACACACCATTGTAAAGCAATTATACTCCAATAAAGATGTTAAAAAATGCGAAGGGTACTTACTCTCTCACTCCTTCACTTCTGCTCTATTTCCTCCACTTAAAAGATTCCCTGATCACCTTCCTGGACTATCCCTGGACAACCCCTCCTTTGAGATATTGCTCAAGTTGTACCTTCTCTGCAACATTTTCTTGGCAACCTGAGACCACATTATCTCTGAAAGTCCAGAGCACTCTGGAAAAATTGGTTGCATAGCAGCCTTTGTACCCTTTGCTTCCTCTACCCCATAAGCTCCATGAAAACAGGAGCCACGTCTTGTCATTGTTCTATTTCTTGGAAGACCAGGCTTGACACTGTTGATTCTTCCAGATTTCTTCTCCTCAGTAAAGACCTTTAAGTCCATGTCTTATTCTTTTTTCTCTCTCATGGACATCTTTTTTTTGGGGGTGGGGGGTCTGCCTCCTATCTCTGGTTGCTGATAATACAAAAAATAGAACATACTCTTGGGAGTCAGACAGACCAGGTCTGCCATTTACTTGTTAGGTGAGCTTGTGCAAGTAAGTCGTTCACCCTCTACCATTGTAGAACAGAGCTCTCAAGACCATTCTGATAATCAAAGAGGAAAGAAAACCCTCAGTAGATGTTCATTTTCTTTCTGTTATAGAAATTGATATCGGAGCCCAACCATCCCACCTCAGAAGACATTTGATCAACAGAAGAGTGACTACCACTTCTGAGACAGGCAACCTAGACTCTGATTTCATTGCACCTTCAGGAAGAATAATGAGTAACTAGATCCTAGAAAATGAGGCAAACAGACACTCTGATACCTTCCGAGCATTCCCACAGGCCATTTCAAGGCATCGTTCACTACTCCCTCTCCTTCACCCCCTAATCCAGTCAACTGCAAACCCCTGACATTCTGCCTCCATAGTATCTTTCAAATTGATTTCAGAAGTAGTAGCCAATTTCAGGTTCCCATTGCCTCATCGAAGTCACTGCAACTCTTAGCTGACCTCCCTGCCTACCATTTCTCCTGCTCTCACAGTCATCTCAAATGATCTTACTGATACACAGATATGATCATGTTCTTCCTCTGCTAAGAACCGTCACTGGCTTCTCATTCCATTCAGCGTGGGACCTGAGCTCCCCTGCTTCCTTCCCAGTGTCATCTCCTGTTCCGTGGCTTCCCATGCTCCCTGTACTTCTGCAGGTTATGGTATTACACACAGACCTTGGACTCTTCCATCTCCAGGCCTTCATTCGAGCTCTTCCTTGTGCATGGAAGGCCCTTCCACCACTAATCCATCTGTCAAAATCCTACTCTTCCTTCAAGATTCAATTTAAATCTTACCTTCTGCAAGAAGCCTTTCTAGGTTGCCCGGTAGTAAAGAATGGCCTTCTCCTTTGGTCCCCATATAATGACATTTGAACCCTAACTGTATTGTTCTCACCATCTAGGATATATCCATTATTTATGGTATCAGTTTTCCTCTCTAGACTACGAGTTTCTGGAAAGCAGGAACTTTATTTTTTACATGTCTTAATATGACTTAAAATTAATTAAGCATACACCAAGTGCTTAAAGTAGCTCTTGGTTCATAATAAAGACTCAACAAATGCTACCTACTTTGTTTCTCAAAGCTTGAAATGAAGATACATGACCTTTCTGAGCCTCAGTTTCTTCATATGGAAAATGGGGATAATAAAATTATCTACCTCTCAGGGTCATGAGAGGATTAAATGAGATAATGCACATTAAGTGCTGAACAGAGTGCTTGTTGACAATAAATGCTCTATACAAGGTATCAGTAACCATACTTACATTATTTTCATCGTTTTCATACTTATGCTCTTCACCCTCCTCCTTCCAGGCCCCAAGGCTGCCCCCATTGCTTCTAGCACAGGGACTTCACACGAGGTATGTTCAGTCTATGTTTGCTGAATTACTAAATTATCTTTTTTTTACTCCCATGGGTTCTTATATTTATAGTAATACAGATCCAATAAGTAATCACAAAGCCACAGAAATTCGTCTTTGACAAACCAGCCACGTTCTTGGATTTCTGAAGGCTTTGAGCCAACTGATTAAGATGCTGGGTTTTCGCTTTACACTAGAAATGACAGGCTGCCCATAGCCTTACACACTCATGCACACCCTGGAATCTCAGAAGGCCTTTCTTTATTTGGAATAAGGGCATCGGTAGTTTCTTTCCCTGTTAACATTCACCTGCCACTTGGAGAATTTTGAAATCAAACTTCCCTGTGCTACAACTGAATGTAACAAATATATTTATCCTGAGTCATCCTCCTGTGCTTGGCACTGTGCTGAAGGCTGTTTTCAAGAAGCTTACTGTCTAGGGCTTCCCTGGTTGCTCAGTGGTTAAGAATCCGCTTGCCAATGCAGGGGACACGGTTCAAGCCCTGGTCCAGGAAAATCCCACAAGCTGCAGAACAGCTAAGCCCGCGTGCCACAACTACTGAGCCTGCGCTCTAGATCCCGTGAGCCACAACTACTGAAGCTCGCGTGCCTAGAGCCCGTGCTCCGCAAGAAGAGAAGCCACAACAATGAGAAGTCCATGCACCACAACAAAGACCCAACGCAGCCAAAAATAAATAAATTTATTTTTTTTTAAAAAAGAAGCTTATTGTCTAAAAGGCAAAGGGCCAGACGTGTAAGGTGCTAACTACACAAGCAGCAAAATGAAATAAGGCCAAATAGATGCAGAAGTAATGTGCTGTGGGTGTGTAGAGGAGGGAACTCTTCATTCTGACCAGATAATAAGCAAAGATATCATCAAGGAGGTATCATTTGAGCTAAGCCTTGACAGATGAGAGGATTTTGATATAGACAGAAAGTTGGAGAGAGGGTAGTCAGAATAAGGGAACAGCATCACCAAAGGTATGGAGAGGTGAAATTGCATGGTGGGTTGAAAGAATGGGGAGTAGACTAAGGTGGTTGGACCCCTGTTTCCCATTCTTCAGCTGTTTGCCTCCCAGTTTCTGGTTCTTTCCACAGCTGTGTATCACCTATGCTACTATTACTTAACATTTTTCCCCCAAATTGACTCATTCCTGTAACCTAAATTAATATATTCTTTTTTAAAATAAATTTATTTATTTAATCATTTATTTAATCTTTGGCTGCATGGGGTCTTCACTGCTGTGCACGAGCTTTCTCTAGTCGCGGCGAATAGGGGCTACTCTGTTGTGGTGCACAGGCTTCTCATTGCAGTGGCTTCTCTTGTTGCAGAGCACGGGCTCTAGGCGCACAGGCTTCAGTAGTTGTGGCACGTGGGCTCAGTCGCTGTGGCTCATGGGCTGTAGAGCACAGGCTTGGTAGTTGTGGCACACAGGCTTAGTTGCTCCATGGCATGTGGGAACTTCCCAGACCAGGGCTCGAACCCATGTCCCCTGCATTGGCAGGCGGATTCTTAACCACTGCATCACCAGAGAAGCCCCTAAATTAATATATTCTAACAGGAAACTTTACATTACCACCATGAATTCACTTTTATTCACTACACATTAAAATAACTTTTCATCCATGAGCCACTTCAGATCACCCTGTGTCCTTACAGTGGCGTGGGTATGATCACCTCATGCTAGATCATAAGGGATGTGAGTGCTGGTACTGAGAGATGAGGCCAAGAAGGTGTGTGGGGCTGGCCCATGGAGGGCCTTAAACACCAGGCTAACATGTTCAGACTTTATCCTGTCAGCAGTGGGAAAATACTGAAGGCTTCAGAGGAGGCAAACAACATTATGACTGTACCTTAAAAATATATAGACTGGAGGGGAAGAGACCAGCAGGCAAGAATAGACAAAAGGCTGCAGTCCAGACCAGAGAAGATCAAGTTCTGGACCACAGCAGTGGCAATGGAGACAGAGGCAGGAGGATGAATGGGAGAGACTATTTTTTGGAAAGGGAGAGAAGTTAAAGATAGCTTCAAAATGTTGAAACTGTGACATTTATCCTGAGGCCTGAAATATGAATAGGAGCTAGCCTGGCAATGAGCTGAGAAAAGAGTCTTCCAGGCAAAAGGGACAATATGCAGAGAAGCCCGGAGGCTGGGGAACAGAATGAGTTGAAGAAACTGACAGAAGAACAGTATGGTGGCATGCAGAGAACCAGGGGTGGCCAGGGGCTCCATCACAGAGGACCTTCAGAACCAAGGTTATGAGACTGGACTGGATCCTAAGAGTCATGGGAAGTCATGTGAGTTGTTGAATTATTGAATTACCATTAACCCCCACAGGTTCTCATATTTATCATTAATTTTGATCCATTAAGTAATCACAGAGCCACAGAAATGTCTCTTTGACAAACCAGCCATGTTCTTGGTTATATGCTATAGAAGGACAGAGATTTGCATTTAGCATGCTGGCTGCATCATGGCTCAAATCGAAGCAGGTAACCTGTTTAGAAGACATTGGCAGTCGGCTTAGAGAGAGAGAATGGTGGCTTGGACAGGATGGTAGTGTGGAGGTGGGGAATAGAATAATTTGAAAGATGTTTGGAGGATAGAACTGATGGGAATTAACAATTGACTAAAGGAAAGCAATAATTAGAGCTCAGTGGCAAAGAATACAGTCTCTGGAGGAAGAGTGTGAGGTCTCAACTCTGGCTCACCCACTAGCTGGCTGTGTGACCTTAAGTGGTTATTTAACTTCTCTGAACCTGGGTTCCTCATTCACAAAATGAGAATGCTTATTGTCCTAATGGGGGCTTTATGAAGATTAAATAAAATGCACATGTAAAATACTTAGTTTTACATGATGAGTGTACGGTAAATGTTGGCTATTACTATATGGGGAAAGTGAGCAAGCAAGATGAATCAGAAATGATTTGAAGAAAGGACCCACTTAGATTCATATTGGTACCATCTTTAACTTAAGCTAGTAATCATTAGTAATTTGAGGGTGTACAGGTTTACATTTATTTTTTTAAAGTCAAGACCAAGGGTGAAAAAGGATATTACATAATGGTAAAAGGGTCAATTCACCAAGAAGACATAACTATCCTAAATGTCTATGGACCTAGCAATAGAGCTTTAAAATATATGAAATGAAAACTGACAGAACTGGAAAAAAATAGACAAATTAACGATTATATTTGAAGACTTCCTTGAAAACCACAAACAACCAAAACTCACCCAAAATGAAATAGATAACCTGTAACTATTAACTAAATTAAATTTTAATTTTGGAAGGATATAAACCTTCCAAAACAGAAATCTGCAGACCCAGTTGGTTTCAATGGCATATTCTTCCAAAAATTTTAAAGATGATATATCACAAATTCTACACAATCTTTTTCAGAAAATAGAAGAGGAAGGAACACTTGCCAACTCATTTATGAGGCCAGACCCTGATACCAAAACCAGACAAAACAGCACAAAAAAGAAAACTACAGACCAATATCCCTCATGAATATAAATGCAAAAGTCCTCAAAAACTACTAGCAAATCAAACAAAGATTAATATACTATGGCCAAGTGGGCTCTATCCCAGAATGCAAGTGTAAATATTTGAAAATCAATCAATGTAACCTAGCATATTAACCACCTAAGGGAGAAAAAACACACACAATTATATCAATTGATATAGAAAAAGCATTTGACAAACTTTAATCCATGATAAAATCTCTCAGCAAACTAGGAATAGAAGGCAACTTTCTCAACTTGATAAAGAGCATCTGTAAAATAAAACCCTGCAGGTAACATCATACTTAATGGTGAAAGACTGAAAGCTTTCTCCCTAAGATGAGGAGCAAAGCAAGGATGTTCACTCTCACCATTTGTATTCAACATCTTACTAAAAGTCCTAGCAAGTGCAATAAAGCAAGAAGAAAAAAAAAGAAAGAAAAGCATACAGATTGAAAAGTAAGAAATACAACTGTCCTAATTCACAGATGACATGATCACCTGTGTAGAAAATCCCATTAAATTAAATACTTTTAACATCTACTAAAAAAAAATCCCTCTAAGGGTGTGGAGAAAAGGGAACCTTCTTGCACTGTTGGTGGGAATGTAAATTGATACAGCCACTGTGGAGAACAGTATGGAGATTCCTTAAAAAACTAAAAATAGAGTTACCATATGATCCAGCAATCACACTCCTGGGCGTAAATCTGGAGAAAACCATAATTCAAAAAGACACATGCACCCCAATGTTCATTGCAGCACTGTTTACAATAGCCAGGACATGGAATCAACCTGGAAGCAACCATGGAAGTGTCCATCGACAGATGAATTGATAAAGAGGATGTGGCACATATATACAGTGGAATATTACTCAGCCATAAAAAGGAACGAAATTGGGTCATTTGTAGAGATGTGGATGAATCTAGAGTCTGTCATACAGAGTGAAGTAAGTCAGAAAGAGAAAAACAAATACCGTATGCTAACACATATATATGGAATCTAAAAAAAAAAAAAGATGGTTCTGAAGAATCTAGGGGCAGGACGGAAATAAAGACGCAGACCTACTAGAGAATGGACTTGAGGACATGGGGAGGGGGAAGGGTAAGCTGTGACAAAGTGAGAGAGTGGCATGGACATATATACACTACCAAACGTAAAATCGATAGCTAGTGGTAAGCAGCCGCATAGCACAGGGAGATCAGCTCAGTGCTTTGTGACCACCTAGACGGGTGGGATAGGGAGGGTGGGAGGGAGGGAGATGCAAGAGGGAGGAGATATGAGGATATATGTATATGTATAGCTGATTCACTTTGTTATAAAGCAGAAACTAACACACCATTGTAAAGCCATTATATTCCAATAAAGATGTTGAAAAAATTAATAATAATTCATATTTAACTTTATCTGAGTTTTCTTCTGAAGCTTACCCAGCAAATTTACTCTCATCTTTTATGAGGGTCAGAGGTAGCAAGATTTGTATCCATGGCAATCTTCCCAGAAAATTCATCCCCCTGCTATTTCCTATTTAATTAGTATGCTTACAACAACCACTTCCGCCAGCTCTTGTAAGGGGAATTCAGCCTATCACTAAGGTTTCTTCTACTCCATAACACGAATTTTTTTTTTTTTTTTTGCGGTATGCGGGCCTCTCACTGTTGTGGCCTCTCCCGTTGCAGAGCACAGGCTCCGGACGCACAGGCCTAGCGGCCATGGCTCACGGGCTTAGTTGCTCCGCGGCATGTGGGATCTTCCCGGACCAGGGCACGAACCCGTGTCTCCTGCATTGGCAGGCGGATTCTCAACCACTGCGCCACCAGAGAAGCCCATAACACGAATTTTTTTAATGCCCATTCCATCTTTTTCCTGTTACATTCATCTAAGCCCAAAATGCGAGAGACAAACCTGCTGGCAGGTAACTCTTGAGTTTCTTCCCCTTCTCTGAAACTTTTATCTACTATGATGTTATCTGGTCAAAGAAGTCATTCCTTTAGCTGGGTATTTTTAAATTCACAATGTGTGTACTGAGCCCCTCTTTCTCATGAATGCAGATTTTAAAATGGAATTCAAGTCTCACTGCTGTAAGATGTACCATGTCTGCATTTCACAGCTTGTTGTGACCCTTTGCTAACAGAGATTATTTTTCCTCCTTCTGAACTTTTGAGACATTTCAAATGGGACAAAATTGAACAAAGTAAAACAGTTTCTAATATGTGTTTGTTTTTTTTTTTCGGTACGCGGGCCTCTCACTGTTGTGGCCTCTCCCATTGCGGAGTAGGCTCCGGATGCGCAGGCTCAGCGGCCATGGCTCATGGGCCCAGCCGCTCCGCGGCATGTGGGATCTTCCCGGACCGGGGCACGAACCCGTGTCCCCTGCATCGGCAGGCGGATTCTCAACCCCTGCACCACCAGGGAAGCCCTCTAATATGTGTTTTCTTCTCAGCATCAAACAGCCCATACACTGCAGGCCGCCCCTCTCCACTGGAATGTGCTGACAGAGCAGTTTCACAAAGGAAGGAGGGTTGAGCTTTCAGAAAGGACTTCCTGAGGTCCCAGAATGGGGATGTAAGCCACCGGCCCAAGATGCTGTTTCCTTCCAATTGCCAAGTAGTGCTGTCCTTTGACCCCAGCTGAGGACCTACTCTGAGAACGTCATGGTTCTGCTGTCCTCAGTTAAGATCTCAGCCATCAAGGGGACCCAGATCCAGGGACTCAGAGGTCATCCCGTACCACATCAGAGCTAGGAAGGGGGTAGGGGGTCGGGGGGATGAGGAGAGAAGAGTCTCACAGCGGCCTCGACCTGCTCCTTCACTGCAGAGCAGAGATCGGGGTTATGAAAGGTGTATTAAACTTGAAGGGAACTGAAGGGCACGAACCCTTTGTGTCCCCTCAGGAGCTATTCCTATTCTTCTTCTACCCTACTTTCTGGTGTTCACTAAGTTCGGGATGCTGTCCGTGCTCGCCTTAGCCTGGCTCACCTATGACTGGAACACCCACAGTCAAGGTAAGAAACAGGGGAAGAGTGGTGGTCCCTGTCTGTACCAAGGATGGAACCACAGGGCTGGGGTGGGGGGTCGAAGGAGAGAGTGGGAGAGACAGGGGGAGAAGAGGTGGGGAGAGGAAAGAAGAGGAAAGGGAAAGGAAAAGAGGTCAGGGAGGTGAAGCAAAGGAGAGAGGCAGAGGAGCACAGGAAGGTAGAGGGAAGGGGAGGGAGAAAGGAGGGCAAAGCTCAGCGAGGAACAGAGGTCTCTGCCAGGCTTCCCGGGAAGAATTGAGGCTGGTTTCTGTGTGGGTGCTCCCAGCCTCCTGCTATTTCCCTCCCACCTTTCTGACTGCTCCAGAGGAGCAGGGGCTTCCTGTGTCTCCTTGGGGGTTGGATTCAGGGACAGTACCTATGGCTCTGTGCCCAAGATATGGAAATGTGAGAAGGAGGCCCCACTAGTGACCTGAAGATTTTAGGAAGAACCCTCCACCTCCAGGAGAAGTAGAGGGATTGGCAAGATCTCACCCAGTCTTCCCTTCCCTTCCATACCTGCAGGTGGTAGGCATTCAATTTGGGTACGAAACTGGACCCTCTGGAAGTATTTCCAAATTACTTCCCAGTAAAGGTGACTACGCTTCCTCTGGGTGCCCTCAGTCCCTGTTGCCCACACTCTCCCTCCCTATTCAGCCCCATATTTTCAAAGGCCTTCATGGCCAGCAGTGGACATCAAGGCCCAGAGGCATAATGCAGAGTAGGGACCCAAGATGGATGGGCAGGTGGGGAGACAAATGGATAGCACCGTGCCTCGGAGTGGCAGACCCAGGTCAGCCTCTCTGAGCATCATAACCCCTGACAATCCTGTGACAGTGAAGACATCCCAGTGAATAGGGATTTGGGGCTCCCCAAGGGAAACACAGGCTACCTACTGGGATCTGAGTCCACATGTCCTCTCTTCCTTCTATCCACTACTCTGATTCAATCTCCCTCTAACAGCTGGTGAAGACTCATGACGTCTGTCACAAACACAGCTATATCATTGCCAACCACCCGCATGGCATTCTCTCTTATGGTGTCTTCATCATCTTTCCCACTGAGGCCACTGGCTTTGCTCGAATTTTCCCAGCCATCACTCCTTATGTAGGGACCTTGGAAGGGATCTTCTGGATCCCAATTGTGCGAGATTATGTGATGTCAATGGGTGAGTATTATAAATCATTCCATTCTCTGACCTACCTCAGGGCTCCAACTTCCATAAACCTTGACAGTCAGTCCAGTTCTCGCTTCCTGCTGGAAGAGGACTTAGTAGAAAATGAGACCAGAACACACTGGGCCAGTAACAGGAATATGTGGCCAAGCCTCAGGTTCTGTCCAAGATCTGGGAGGCAGGGTTTGATTAGGCAGCAGGATAAGTTATAGGCATTCATAAGAGTTGCCAAGGATCCTTTCAGAGGAGGAAGCAGAAGGCTGGAGTTCAGGATCAAAGCCAAAGTGGAAAGCAGAAAGCAAAAGCCAAATATCAAAACCAAATATAGGGAAAATGAGGCATGAATGGGACAGCTCAGTTGAATTTTGCCTGACTTTGGGGGGATGTCAACTGGCTTCTTTTGGCCAGTCATTTATGTAGCAGCTCTCATCTAAGAGCATCTCAAAGACACTTTTTTGTGTGTGTGTGTGCTAGGCGGGCCTCTCACTGTTGTGGCCTCTCCCGTTGCGGAGCACAGGCTCCGGACGCGCAGGCTCAGTGGCCATGGCTCACGGGCCCAGCCGCTCCGTGGCATGTGGGATCTTCCCGGACCGGGGCACAAACCTGTGTCCCCTGCATCGGCAGGCGGATTCTCAACCACTGCGCCACCAGGGAAGCCTCTCAAAGACACTTTTAAGTCTTTCATACTAGCTGGTACCCTCCTGGCCCATGACTCTCATCTCCTGAGAACCTCTTTGAACTTGCATAAGACATCAAGGGATAAAGGATAGGCATTCATCAGAATCCAGGACAACTTCCCCATGCCAGGCTTCAAGCCGGGGTACTGTGCCAAATGTCCTTCTCTTTGGATGAATATCCATCCTTCTGTACACCAGAAAACAACTGAAGCCAAACATTAAAAGGTAAGATACATTGATATCTGGAGGGGCCAGGTGGGACCACTAGAGTCCCAGAGGATGGTTCTTCTCCCCTCTGAGGTTTGTATGAACCTGGATCTCAAGGACTGTGGCCTGGAGCCAATGTCTGCCATCCCAGGAGAGAACAGAAGGTGAGCACAGGGCAAAGTTGGGAAGCAGAGGTGAGGAAAGACTCTGTGACTGTTGGAGAGCAGCAAGATGTCATCCTCATTCCATGGTTCGTCTACATTTCAATTTGGCTTGGACAGGATCCTGGGTCTGCCTACTCTCCAGAACCCCCAGCCAATGGCTTCCCTTTGCCAGGTTGCTCTAAGGAGGAAGCAGGATGGTGGTGGCTATTCCTCATTACTCCTAGGGAAGAGAACTCTGGAGAGCCTCAATTGTCATTAGCCTAGGAAGAGTGGAAGACAGCTGTGGTTCCTGGGTAGAGAAGGAAAGGATGGGCTTAAATACTATAGAGCTAAGAGAAAGTAGGCAGAAGAACTCAATGTAGCCCCAACTGTAGTAGCACAGAGCTGCAAGGCAAGCAGCTGACCCTAAGAACCAACCTCAGGGCTAACCCAGGATGTGGAGATTAAAGACAGAAGAGTGGAAGCAAGCACAGTCAGGAGACAGAAGAACTGTCTCCAGAAGGAAGACCCTGGAGGAACCCCTTACTCCGTCCTCAAGCACCAAGTTTGTTATACCACTTGACTCTGGTTTCACAGGTGTGGTCCCAGTGAGTGAGTTGGCCTTGAAGTATTTGCTGACCAAGAAAGGTTTGGGCAATGCTGTGGTTATTGAGGTGGGTGGAGCTGCTGAAGCCCTCTTGTGCCACCCAGGAGCCTCTACCATCCTCCTTAAACAGCGTAAAGGTTTTGTGAGGTTAGCACTGAAGACAGGGTGAGTCCCTAGGTTCTGGTGCCCTATCGTTAGGGTGCCATAGGTCCTCTGTAGCACCTCTCCAGAATGGTGCCCTTCCTTGGGAACCTGTTAGAGGGGTTTCCCTCTTCATTCTGATTGCTTCTCTCTACTCGCTCACACTGTGCCTTAAGGGTGTTTGGGCCTCCAGACACATTCTGGTGGGTACTTTTAAAGCTTGAAGTTGGAGAAAAAACAGTCAAAGACCTTTACCTTCTGCCTATTAGCCTGATAGGCTGGGGGTCTGGGGAAGTGGGGCTTCAGTCTATATCAACCCATGAACTGCAAGGCCCAGAGAACTTACCCAGGGCAAGGAAGGCACTGGGCTTGATGCTGTGGGGATTGCAAAGATGCAGAAGATATGGATACTGCCCCCAAAGAGCATATAATCGGTTTGAGAAATAGAATGCATTCATTCAGCAGTTATTGAACAGCTTCTGTGTGTCAGGCATAGTACTAGGCATTAAGGATATAAAAATAGATAAGACCTGGTCCTTGCCTTTAAGGAAATCACAGTCCAATGGAAGACAGACATATTCACATATAATTACAAAATATATCCAGAAGCCAACCACTTACCATCTCAACTATCACCCCCTGGTTTACCACCCCATCGTCTCTCCCCTGGATTATTACAACAGTCTCCTAAGTGTTCTCTCTGCTTCTATCCTTGCCTCCCTCACATCCAGGAGTCTATTCTCAACCATGGCCAGGATGATCCTATTCAGCGTGAGTCAGATCATGTCACTATTACAAATGCTCCAGTGGCTCCCGTTTCACTCTGAGCAAAACCAAAGTCTTTACAAGGGCCTGCAAGACCCTAAATGATCTTGCCACATCTCTGATCTCATCAGCCACTGCCCTCCCCCTTGCTCACTCCATTAGAGCTACACTGGCCTCCTTGCTGTCCCTCAAACAAGCCACACACTCCTCCCTTAGGGCCTTTGCTCTGGCTGTCCCCTCTGTCTGGGACATTATTCCTGCAAATAACTCTGGCTTATTCCTTTACCTTCTCCAGGTCTTTGCTCAAATGTCTCTTCTCAATAAAGTCTATCCTGACCATCCTGCTGGATCTTTTTCCCATTGCACTTATCATCTCCTCATACATCATCAATTTTATTTCTTTACATATATGGTTTTTTATTGTTCATTATTATTGTTTATTGTCTGTCTTCTCTTAATAAAAGGTAAGCTCCATGAGGACAGAGATTTTTTTTTTAATCCATTGTGTTCACTGATGTGTCCCCAGGGCTTAAAAAAGTGCTGGCATGGGCTTCCCTGGTGGTGCAGTGGTTGAGAGTCCACCTGCCGATGCAGGGAACACGGGTTCGTGACCCTGAGGGCATGTGGCTAAGGTTCTTCCAGAAAACCTTGCAGGACAGAATCAAAAAAACCCTGAGACTGTTTCAGTACCTTCCACGGCCGGGACCTCACTCGAGGATCCTGGGGCTTCCTGCCTTTCAATCAGCCCATTACCACTGTTGATAAGTTTTCCACTATCTTTGGACCACTCTGGTCCTTGATTCCCCCCACCCAGGTCATCCCTCAAGTCTCAGGGGACCCGCCACACAGCTGGGAAAGGCAATGGGAATTCCAGTAGCTGTGGTTGAGGGCAGGGTGGGGAGGACAACTAAACAGATCAGAGTTGTGGCCATTCACAGGAGGGACACAGTTCAGCAGCTGCCATGAGGGCATCATTATTCGCATACATTCCTTCAGCACTCTCTGAGTTTACTCTCATTCTCTTAAGCATGCACGAGATTAGGTATTTGGAGAACATGGGACAGGATGGGGTTGGAGCAGAGGGAAAGAACAAAGGAAGGGGAGGGGACCCAGATACTGAGTTTCAGTATGTGGCTCCCTCTGAGGAATGGGTAATTTAAGTTGGGTGGGGGGAAAGGTCTGATGCTTGTCTCTCCTCCTTCCCCACAGTTGGGGAGCCCCTGCCAATTCCCAAGATTAAGAAGCCAAACAAAAAGACGGTGGACAAGTACCACACACTCTACATCAGCGCCCTGTGCAAGCTGTTTGACAAAGTACAGTATGGCCTCCCTGAGACCCAGGAGCTGACAACCATATAATAGGAGCCGGATTTCCCCGTTATTGAACCCCCAAAGCATTAAGGAATCCAAGTAGGGCCGCATGGAAAGAAGAATCTGGGGAGAGGGGGAGATCTCAGGGTTGAGTGAGGAGGCCAACCAAGCCAGAGAGTACTTAATGAGTCCGGCTTAGAGGAAGGAACCAGAGGGATGGGGAAGAGTGGGCAACAACCCAGTTTAGTAATCAGAGTCTTGTGAGTCCACAGATCTTTTTTGCCCTCTGACTCTAGCCAACTCTGATCAGAGGAACGAGAAGTTAAAGAACACCATGCCCTTTCCTCCTGAGCCTTACTGACACCATCACTATTTAGGCTGAAGCTTAGAAGCCTTGTTGAGAACAAGGATGGTTTGTTTCCTCCTAAGCCCTTGGCCTTTTCCTTACAATTTGGGGGCCACCACAAGGTAAGCCAGGGACCTGAGAGCTATGCTTTCCTGATCCAAAGCAGACACGATTCCCTCAGCTATGATACAGTTCTACAATGGCAAAAACTTTATTAAAAATAATATGCCATTTCTTCTATAAAAATAAAGCTCTAGATATATAAAACAGGATATGACTATTTCCTAATTACTGTGTGGTTCACTACTGGGCTTCCCTGAAACCTAGCCAGAAAGCTGGTCTGTGGAGATCCATTTTCCTCTTCTTTATCCACCTTTTACTCTGTAGCTGACAGAAAAGGTAGAGGAGTGGAACCAGAACTGCTGCACAGTGTAGGAGACAGGACAGAACTATGGGAACTGGCACAGGCATGCCCTGAGTAGCCCATCTCTCCTGATTCCACATAACCACCCTGGGTGAGGAAGGAGGGCACCTACAAGACCACGTACCAGCTGTGAGTCTACTTTATGTCAAAAAGCTACTGCAAGGGGCTTCCCTGGTGGCGCAGTGGTTGAGAGTCTGCCTGCCAATGCAGGGGACACGGGTTCATGCCCCGGTCCGGGAGGATCCCACGTGCCGCGGAGCGGCTGGGCCCGTGAGCCATGGCCGCTGAGCCTGCGCGTCCGGAGCCTGTGCTCCGCAATGGGAGGGGCCACAACGGTGAGAGGCCCGCGTATCGCAAAAAAAAAAAAAAAAAAAAAAAAAAAAAAAGCTACTGCAGGGAATTCCCTGGTGGTCCAGTGGCGAAGACTCAGTGCTTTCACTGCCGAGGGCCCAGGTCTAATCCCTGGTCAGGGAACTAAGATCCCACAAGCTGCGTGGTGCAGACAAAATAATAATGATAACAACAACAACAATAATAAAAGAGCCTACTGCGTACCAGAGACTATGCCATCATTTTCACAGCCTCTGTCTCTGAATAGTAACACAGCCCCATGAGATTGCGATCATCTCCATTTCACAGTAGCTAAAACTCCTAGAGGTGAAGTAACTTGCCCAAAGCCACAAAATCCAGGTTTTGCTAGTTCCATTCCAAAGCTCTTTCTAATTCAAAAAACCACCATACCTCCCATTCCTCATTTCTTGGAGACCTATTAATCAGCTTCATTTTCCTAAATGTGGTCCTGTGACACCCTACTTAAATTAGTCCATAAGTGTGGGTAAAAATGACATGGATTCTACTCCAAGTGGTCCCAGGTTAGGCCTCACGGAAAATAATGTATTAATTAAATAAACTTTTTATAGTGACAGAATGGAATTGAGAGTCGAGAAAAAAACTCTACATTTATGGTCAATTGATTTTTGCCAAGGGTGCCAAGATAATTCAATGGGGGGAGGGGAGAATAGCCTTTTTAATAAATGATGCAGGGACAACTGGATATTCACATGCAAAAGGGTGAAGTTGGAACCCTACCTCATACCATATACAAAAATTAGTTCAAAAAGGATCAAAGACCTACAGTGAGAGCTTAAACTGTAAGACTCTTAGAAGAAAAAGTACGGTAGTTTGCTGGCCTTGGATTTGGCAATAGTTTCTTATATATGACACCAAAACCACAAACAACAAAAGGAAAAAATAGGTAAGTTGAACTTCCTTAAAATTAAACACTTTTGGGCTTCCCTGGTGGCGCAGTGGTTGGGAGTCCGCCTGCCGATGCAGGGGTCACGGGTTCGTGCCCTGGTCCGGGAGGATCCCACATGCCGCGGAGCGACTAAGCCCGTGAGCCCTGGCCGCTGGGCCTGCGCGTCCGGAGCCTGTGCTCCGCAACGGGAGAGGCCACAGCAGTGAGAGGCCCGCATACCGCAAAAAAAAAAAAAAAAAAAAAAAAAAAAAATTAAACACTTTTGTGCTTCAAAGGACACTATCAAGAAAGTGAAAAAACACAGAGAACAGGAGAAATTTGCAAATCATGCAACCGATAAGAGTCTATTATCCAGAATATATAAATAACTTACAACTCAACAACAAAAAGACAACCCAATTAAAAATGGGCAAAGGATTTGAATAGACACATTCCTCCAAAGAAGATACACAAATGAAAAATGGTCAGTTAACCATTAGGGAAATATAATACAAAGCTAAAAATGAGATACCATTTCACACCCCCTAGGATGACTATAATAAAAAAGACAGACAATAACAAGTATTGGTGAGGATATGGAGAACTTGGAACTCTTAAGGTATTGCTGATGGGAACATAAAATGGTACAGCCCCTTTGAAAAACAGCTTGGCATTTCCTCAAAAAGTTAAAGTTACCATATGATCTAGCAATTCCACTCCTACATATATACCCAAAGAACTGAAAACACATGGTCACACAAAAATTTGTATATGGATGACCATAGCACAACTATTTACATAGGCATGCCTGGTTTTATTGTCCTTCACTTTATTTTGCTTTGCAGATAATGCATTTTTTACAAATTGAAATTTTGTGGCAACCCTATGTGGAGCAAATCTATCAGCACCATTTTCCCAACAGTATTTGCTCACTTCGTGTCTCTGAATCACTTTTTTGGTAATTTTTGCAATCCTTCAAGCTTTTTCTTTATTATTATGTTTTTTATGGTGATCTGTGATCAGTGATCTTTGATGTTACTATAAAAACGAACTGAAGCCTCAGATAATAACATTTTTTTAGCAATAAAGCATTTCTTAATTAATGTATGTACATTTTTGTAGACACATTGCTATTGAACACTCAATAAACTACAGTATAGTGTAAACATAACTTTTATATGCACTGGGAAAACAAAAAATTCACATGACTCACTATATTGCAACATTTGCTTTATTGTAGTGGTATGGAACTGAACCCACAACATCTCCTAGGTAAGCCTCTAATAGCAAAAAAGTGGAAACAACCCATAGGTTCATCAGTTGATGAAACAAATGTGGTACATCTATACAATGAAATATTATTCAGCCATGAAAAGAATGAAGTACTGATACATGCCACAACAGGATGAACCTTACAAGCATTATGCTAAGTAAAAGTAGCCAGAAACACAAAGCCATATATTGCATGATTCCATTTCCATGAAATGTCCAGAATAGGCAAATATGTGGATACAGAGAAAGAGAGAGACAGAAAGTAGATTAGTCATTGTCAGGGACTGGGGAAAGAGGTGATGGGGAGTGACTGCTAATGGGTACATGGTTTCTTTCTGAGGTGATGAAAATGTGGAATTAGATAGTGGTGATGGCTGCACAACCTTGTGAGTATGTTAAAACCCACTAAGTTGTATGCTTTAAAATGGTGAATTTCATGATATATTGTAACCGAGTTCAGGCTCATACTGCTTGCTGCACAAGAGGCCACTGAGTTGAGAGACAAAGTGTTGGGGCAAGGAAAAATGACTTTATTCAGAAAGCTAGCAAACCAAGAAGATGGCAGACTAATGTCCTAAAGAACCATCTTAATTCAAGGTAGAATTCAAACTGTTTTTACTGTAGGGAAGAAGAAAGCAAGAAGGGATTAAGATCAGGAAGTGACATGTGGTCACCAGCAAGGGTCCAAGGATGGTAGTGAAAACTTTGTTCTTGGTCAGCTGACTTGGGTTGATGTAAGTCTGGTCACAATGTTCCTTTAAATCTGGACAAGAAAATCTTTATTTTTTTGTTCATATTTCCTTATCTCCCTGTGGGAGACAAGTTTCAGGTGAGGGGTTGTTTGCACAAATCTTAAGCTGTAAGCAAAATTCCTTTAGTGATTAACATGTCTACGTGTAGAGCTAAGCAGAGGTTTATGACTCAGAGATTAAAGCAGCAGAAGAGATAGATACATTATGGAGTCAAAGATGCCAAGCTTCTTCTACAAATAAGATGCAGGCAGGGGACATTGTGGGGAGAGGGGTCTGTCCCCAAGAGGGCCCCACACAGTTCTGCTTTGTTACAATATGAATTATACCTCAAAGAGAAATTAGCCTTTTAGTTTAAGGGAAAAAGTGTGAGCTATATTAAAGTTTCAAAATCATAATAAAAAATTTAATACTTTTTATTTTGAAATGATTGTAGATTCACAGCAAGTTGCAAAAATAGAGTTCGTTTGACCCTTTACCCAGCTTCCCACAATGGTGACATCTTATATAATTGTAGTACAATATCAAAACAGGAAATTGACACTGGTACAATACTGTTAATTAGACTACAGGCCTTATTCAATTATTACCATCTTTATACACACTCATTTGTGTGTGTGTGTATGTGTGCATGTATGTGTGTCTATACAATTTGATCCCATATATAGATTTGTGTAGCCCCCATGACCGTCATGATATAGAACTGTTTCATCACCATAGAGGAATTCCCTCATACTACACCTGTATAATCACATACCTCCACCTTCGTCCCTGTCTCCTGGCAATCACTGACCTGTTCTCCATTTCTGTTGCTTTGCCATTTCAAGGATATTACCATCAGCCTTCAGTATCTACAGTTTCAACCATGGATCAAAAATATTTCATCAAAAATATTGTCAGATCAAAAATATTCGAAGTATTCAGAAAAAAAATCCAGAAAGTTCCAAAAGGCAAAACTCGAATTAGCCACAAGCCAGCAATTATTTACATGGCATTTACATTGTATTAGGCACTATAATATAAGTGATCTAGAGATGATTTTTAAATATATAAGAATGGGACCTAATTCAACTTAAAAGCTTTTGCATAGCAAAGGAAACCATCGACAAAACAAAAAGACAACTTACTGAATGGGATAAAATATTTGCAAACGATATGACCCATAAGGGATTAATACCTAAAGTATATAAACAGCTAATACAACTTAATATCAAAAAACAAACAACCCAATTTAAAAGTGGGCAGAAGACCCGAACAGACATTTTTCCAAAGAAGACATGCAGATGGCCAACAGGTACATGAAAAGATGCTCAATATTGCTAATCATTAGAGAAATGCAAATTAAAACCACAATGAGCTATCACCTCACACCTGTCAGAAGAGCTATCATCAAAAAGATCACATATAACAAATGTTGGTGAGGATGTGGAGAAAAGGGAACCCTCATACACTGTTAGTGGAAATGCAAATTGATGCAGCCACTATGGAAAATAGTATGGAAGTTCCTCTAAAAACTAAAACTAAAAATAGAACTAAATATGATCCAGCAATTTCACTTTTGGGTATATATCTGAAGAAAAAGAAAACACTAATTTGAAAAGATACATGCACCCCAATGTTCATATCAGCATTATTTACAATTGCTAATATATGGAAGCAAACTGTGTCCATCAACAGATGAATGGATAAAGAAGATGTGGTATATTTATATACAATGGAATACTGCTCAGCCATAAAAAAAGAATGAAATTTTGCCATTTGCAACAACATGGATGGGCCTGGAATGTATTATGCTTAGTGAAATAAGTCAAACAGAGAAAGACACATACTGTATGTTATCACTTATGTGTGGAATCTAAGAAATACAACAAACTAGTGAATATAACAAAAAAGAAACAGACTCACAGATATAGAGAACAAAGTAGTGCCTACAAGTGGGGAGAGCGAAGAGGGATAGGGTAAGAAATTAAGAGGTACAAACTACTATGTATAAAATAAATAAGCTACAAGGATATATTGTACAGCACAGGGAATATAGCCAATATTTTATAATAACTATAAAAGGAATATAATGTATAAAAATTTTGAATCACTATGTTGTGCACCTGAAACTAATATAATATTATAAATCAACTATACCTCAATAAAATAAATAAATAAAATAAAATTTTAAATAATAAAAGATAAGGGAGGATATGCATAAGTTGTATGCAAATGCTACATCATTTTATATAAGGGACTTGAATATTTGCAGATTTGGGTATCTGCAGCGAGGTGGGCGGGTCCTGGAACCAATCTCTCTCAGATACCAAGGGACAACTGTATTTAAATGGAATCACACAGTATGTAATCTTTTGAAATTGGCTTTTTTCCCTAAGCATAATGTCCTTAAGATCCATCCAAGGTGTCGTATATCGATAGTTCATTCCTTTTTATTTCCGAGTAGTATTCCATGGTCTGGATGTACCAAAGTTCATGTTACCACTCACCCAATGGAAAACATCTGGATTGTTTCCAGTTTTTGGCTATTACAAGTAAAGCTTCTATAAACATACATGTACAAGTTTTTGTGTGAACATGTTTTATTTTTCTGGCATAAATGCCTAGGAGTGCAATTCATGGGTTATATAAGTAATTGCATGTTTAGTTTTATAAGAAACGGTCACACTATTTTCTAGAGTGACTGTACCACTTTACATTCCCATAAGCAATATATGAGGGAGCAAGTTTCTCTGCATCTTAGCCAGTATTTGGTATTGTCACTGTGTTTATTTTAGTCATTCTGATACATGTGTAGTGATATCTCCTTGTAGTTTTAATTTGCATTTGGGGGAGGGTCAGTCTCAGCCTACCAATGGTGATGCTCTCAGTTAGAAATGCCTGGGGGCACTCACCTGGGCTCTACTACTTGTGGGCGAGCCCCAAGGACATTTCCCTAACCAGAGCCAATTTTGTGGCTGGACTGGCTCTTGTGGTTCTTAGTATGATTGCAAGACCATCAAGGAAATTTAGAAAAAAGAGGTTCATTACTTATAAGTCCTGGATGGTACATAGCACTCTGAGGGCCACACAGAGAAGTCATGGGGAGAGAGAGAGAGAGAGCATGTGAACCTGGGGTTCTGCCTTTATTGGGGTTGAGGGTGGGGTGCTCAGGATTTCACTAGTTCATTCTTTATTGGTGAATTTAAAACATAAGAGTGGGAATTAAAGCATAGGAAGGGAAAAGCAGGGTCACGCATCCTTTCAGTTATCTAGGTCGCCCAGAGCTTTCTAAAAGGGGAACTACAAGAGTGGGACAGCCTGGCTCTTTATCTCATTGTGTAGCTGGCAATGTGTTTATTCAAGATGAATGTTTTTGAAACGGATGCCTCAGCAATCAAAAGCTTAATGACAGGCACTTACATTACAATTTTTAAAAAGCTAATTATTAAGCACTTACACTACAATTTTCCTAATGGTTAATGATGTTGAACATCTTTTCATGTGTTTATTTGCCATCTATCTATCCTCTTCAGTGAAATGAAGACTTTTACCCATTTTCTAATTGGGTTGATTAGCTTTTTGCTGTTGAGAGTTCTTTATATATTCTGGATACTAATCCTTTGTTGAATACATGGTTTACAGATGCTTTCTCCAAGTCTATAGCTTGTCTTTTAATCCTCTTAACAGGGTCTTTTTCAGAGAAAATATTTTTAGCATTGGTAAAGTCCAATTTATCACATTTTTCTTTTATGAATTTTATCAGTTTACTATTGCAGCTATAGCAAATTACCACAAACATAGTGGCTTAAAACAACTAATATATTATCTTACACTTCTGGAGGTCAGAAGCCTGAAAAAGGCTCTCACCAGGCTAAAATCAAGGTGTTGGCAAGGTTGCATTCCTTCTGGAGGCTCTAGGAGAGAATTCATTCTTTGCCTTTTCCTGCTTTTAGAGGCTGTCCGAATTCCTTGGTTCATGACCCTCCTCCAGCAAAGGTGTCATTCCAACCCCTGCTTCTGGCATCACATCTCCTTCTCTGATTCTTACCTTCCAGCCTCCCTCTTATATGGACCCCTGTGATTACATTGGGCCCACATAGATTATTCAGGATAATCTTCCCATCTTTTAATCATATCTGCAAAGTTCTCAGCCACATAAGGTGCAAATTCACAAATTCCAAGGATTAGGACATGGACACTTCGGGGTTAACCATTATTCAGCCTACTACATGGATCTTGTTTTAGGTGTCATGTCTAAGTGTCCCTCACCAAGCTCTAGGTCCCCCAAATTTTCTCCCATGTGTTTTTCTAACAATTTTCTAATTCTACATTTTATATTTAAGCCCATGATCCATTTGGAATTAATTTTTGTGTAAAGTATGAGGGATTAATAAATTTTGTTTATGTATAAAGTGCCACCCTGAGCAAATAGAACCATTGTACCTACTCAGAGAAGGCCACCAAGATGGTTCATCTCTTTCAAGTGTTTTCATTGATAGTACCTGATTAAAAACAGAGACAGCACACATGCCAAAAAAGGAAACTACAGAATAATATCACTTACAAACAAAGATGTAAACCTCTTAAACAAAATAAGGATAAATTGGATTCAGAGTTCCCTCAACAGAATGCTACACCACCAAGAAAGATTTATCCCAGGAATGCAAATATGGCTAAATATTAGGAAATCTAGTCCTAGGACACAATAGGTCAACAGAGAAAAACTGAATGATCATCTTAATACGTGCTTAAAAGGCATACAATAAAATTAAATGTCCATTCTTGATTAAAAACTCTTTAGAACCTAGGAATACAAGATACTTCTGTAATATCATAAATGCTACCTATCTCAGGTCAATAGCCAGCATCATAAAATGAAACCCTATAGACATTTCCTTTAAAATCAGAAACAAACCAAGAATGTCTTTTATCAACACAGTTACTTACTACTATTTTCAGATTCCTGGCCAAAGCAATAACAAGTAAAACAGAATTGAGAGGAACAAATATGGGAAAGAAGGCAACAGAATTATGTTTAGAGGTGATTCCTTTCTTATCACGACTAAAATGCCCACTGTAATACCCAAACTGCTATTTACATTGATACAAATTCAATTGATAATAAGCTGAGGTGTGGGTGAACAAGGAGAAGAATAAGAACAGGGTGGGAGGGGTAGGCAGGGATTCAATTACCTAAGGTCTTGGAGGTCATGGTAAATATTCTGAGTGAGATGGGAAACCACTGAAAAGTTTTGAATGAGGAAGTGACAATATCTGATCCCCTTTATCACTTTTTTTATCAGTTTTCTTCAAATTTGAAAAAAATTTCACTTTCCCCAATATATGAGAAAAGAAATGCCAAATCAATAAAGAATTGAGAGACTATAACTTAAAATTGAAATATGATATTTTTACTCCATTAATGCATAATGAGCCAAGCAATAATTTTGACAAAAACATTGTCTCTCTTAAGAACACATAAAATAGGCAGAGAGATCAAAAGAACACATTTCATCCTGAACAAAGTACACTTCTCTTTTAATAGCTACAACAAGAGAAATTTTACTACGATATGAGAATTGGGGGAGAGGTAATCTGCAGGTCCTGGCACAGAAGCATTGAAGGAGTTCCCGGGAAAGTTAATTGAAATCATTGAAGAGGAAGCCTACTATTTCCATACAGATGTCTAATATCAATAAAGCAGGAATTTTTGTAATCTAATGCTGTCACATATCTCCAATGTCAAGAAATATAAATCAAGAACTGGCTATAAAGCAGAGGTGGTTGAATTGTTAGGTCCTCAAAGGAACTCAGCCATGAAGATTTTATTGAACTAGGAGAGCAAGGGGTCACTGTTCAAGTTGCCATAGAAATTACTCTTCTCTAAACATTTACCATGGGTCAATATGCAGCTCGTTGGCAACAAAAATTTTCCAGAAAGATGACCCTATTTTGAAATGCACTTGGGGTTTCCCTGGTGGCGCACTGGTTGGGAGTCCGCCTGCCGATGCAGGGGACACGGGTTCGTGCCCCGGTCCGGGAAGATCCCACATGCCGCGGAGCAGCTGGGCCCGTGAGCCATGGCCGCTGAGCCTGTGCGTCCGGAACCTGTGCTCCGCAACGGGAGAGGTCACAACAGTGAGAGGCCCGCGTACCGAAAAAATAAAAAGTAAAATGCACTTAGAAGGTCATAAGAGTAATAAAGAATGCCTATGTTCACTTGATATTTAGCAGAAAAATATGACGTCTTCATTCCAAACTTCAAGGACTATATTTTCTTTTTTAAAAGATTGGGATATACTTCACATACCACATAATTCCCCTTTTAAAGTGTACAGTTCAGTGGTTTTATCATATACTCACGATAGTCATCTTAGCCCAGCCCATGAGTAAAAATAACCTCCCCCAGAAAGAAACATTTATAATGTAGCATTTTTAATGTAGCATTTTTTTAACATCTTTATTGGAATATAATTGCTTCACAATGTTGTGTTAGTTTCTGCTTTATAACAAAGTGAATCAGTTACACATATACATTTGTTCCCATATCTCTTCCCTCTTGCATCTCCCTCTCTCCCACCCTCCCTATCCCAACCTCTCTAGGTGGTCACAAAGCACTGAGCTGATCTCCCTGTGCTATGCGGCTGCTTCCCACTAGCTATCGATTTTACGTTTGGTAGTGTATATATGTCCATGCCACTCTCTCACTTTGTCACAGCTTACCCTTCCTCCTCCCCATATCCTCAAGTCCATGCTCTAGTAGGTCTGTGTCTTTATTTCTGTTTTACCCCAGCTTCTTCATGACCTTTTTTTGTTCTTAGATTCCATATATATGTGTTAGCATACGTTATTTGTTTTTCTGCTTCTGACTTACTTCACTCTGTATGACAGACTCTAGGTCCATCCACCTCACTACAAATAACTCAATTTCATTTCTTTTTATGGTTGAGTAATATTCCACTGTATATATGTGCCACATCTTCTTTATCCATTCATCCGATGATGGACACTTAGGTTGCTTCCATGTGCTGGCTATTGTAAATAGAGCTGCAATGAAGATTTTGGTACATGACTCTTTTTTTTTTTTTTTTTGCGGTACGCGGGCCTCTCACTGTTGTGGCCTCTCCAGTTGCGGAGCACACGCCCCGGACGTGCAGGCTCAGCGGTCATGGCTCACGGGCCCAGCCGCTCCACGGCACGCGGGATCCTCCACGGACCAGGGCGCGAACTCGTGCCTCCTGCATTGGCAGGCGGATTCTCAACCACTGCGCCACCAGGGAAGCCCCATGACTCTTTTTGAATTATGGTTTTCTCAGGGTATATGCCCAGTAGTGGGATTGCTGGTTCATATGGTAGTTCTATTTTTAGTTTTTTTAAGGAACCTACTTACTGTTCTCCATAGTGGCTGTATCAATTTACATTCCCACCAACAGTGCAAGAGTGTTGACTTTTCTCCACACCCTCTCCAGCATTTATTGTTTCTAGATTTTTTGATGATGGCCATTCTGACTGGTGTGAGATGATATCTCATTGTAGTTTTGATTTGCATTTCTCTAATGATTAATGATGTTGAGCATTCTTTCATGTGTTAATGTAGCATTTAAAGCATTTATAATGTAGCATTTTTTAGTGTTTTATTTAGTGTTTTGTATTACATAGTTCATAAGGATCTTTTGAAAACATATATTTGGATTTTCTTTTCTTTTTCATTTATTTTCATTATCAATTTTGGTATTTTTAGTGTCAGATGAGTTTTCAGGAACAAATTAGAATGTATTATACTGCACCAGTAGGATATGAATTTACCTTATGACAGCTTAATGACAGAACTTGGTCCAGGAACCAATAGGTTACAAGTTATTTGCAAACAATATGATTGTTTAAAAACTCAAGAGAATAAACTAAGAAATTGTTAGAATTGATAAGAGAATTCAATCAAGTGGCTAAATACAAGATAATATATGCAACAATCAAATTTTCCTGTATACTAATAATAACCAATTAGAAATATTAAAGAGAAAAACCACAGACCCAAAATGGCATCACTTGTGCTAAAGCCCACAATGCCAAAACTAACCTAAACCCATGATAGCTAACCTAATTGCACTTTTGACCTTCCCCAGGAATGTAATCTTAATCAACCAGTCTGGAACTTTCTGGTCAGCACCAATGAGGTAACCCATCATGTGGACCCTCTCTATCTGCCCCACACCCCTCAAGAGTAGGAAGAGGCAATCTGCTAGTTCCCTTCCTCACAAAAAGAAGATGTCTTGGGGGCTTCTCTGGTGGCACAGTGGTTAAGAATATGCCTGCCGATTCAGGGGACATGTGTTCGAGCCCTGGTCCAGGAAGATCCCACGTGCCACAGAACAACTAAGCCCGTGCGCCACAACTACTGAGCCTGCTCTCTAGAGTCCTTGAGCCACAACTACTGAAGCCCACGTGCCACAACTACTGAAGCCCGCACACCTAGAGCCCATGCTCTGCAACAAGAGAAGCCACCACAATGAGAAGCCCGCGCACAGCAACGAAGAGTAGCCCCTGCTTGCCACAACTGGAGATAGCCCGCTCGCAGCAATGAAGACCCACTGCAGCCAAAAATAAATAAATAAGTGAATGAATGAATAAATAAATAAATTTATTTTAAAAAAAGAAGATGTCTTGGCCCAAAATAATAACCCATTCTTTTCTCTTCTTTTTTTATTTTAAATATTTATTTATTTATTTGGCTGTGTTGGGTCTTAGTTGTGGCATGCGGGATCTTCATTGCTGCATGCAGGATCTAGTTCCCTGACCAGGGATTGATCCCAGGCCCCCTGCATTGGGAGTGCAGAGTCTTAGCCACTGGACAACCAGGGAAGTCCCCACCCTTTCTTTTCTTTTGCTAATGACTTCCTCTCCCCAACTTCCTTTCTATAAAAGCCTTCCCTCTTGTACGGCTCCTGGGAGGTTCCTTCTGGTTGCTAGATGGGATGCTGACAGATTCATGAATCATCTAATAAAGCAAATTAGATCTTCAAATCTACTGGGTTGAATTTTGGTTTTTGACAGGATTTAGAGTCTCTCTGCTTACAGTTCCCTCATGGTGTCTTCCCTTGGGAGAAAATGGAGGGGGTTTCCTCAGGGTCTATGAAGATTTGTCCTTGACAGTGAGTGGTGCTTTCTAGGCCAAAGCAAGACCTCAACGCAATGGCAAAACACTATCGTCTGAGTGCACAGCAAAATCAGTAGCCAAGGTCCCTCAGAATTTGTTGAGCTGAAGAATTGAATGGGGTCTCTGCACAGACATCTCTGAACAGGCTTTGTTCAAGAGTGCCACAGGCCCAAGCTCACGTCTCTCCTGTGGCTGCATAACAAGAGGGACAATGCAAAGAGGTCAAAGAGAATACAGATGAGGGGCAGGGTTCCTTGTTGGGGGTGGGAAGAAACCCTCAGACTCACTGCTGCCCCCAGGTCCAAGGCTATCACATGGAGCCTCCCACTTTTTATGCCTCCACAAAAACCACCACAATCTCAAGGCATAAAGTCTGAGGAAAAACTAAGAAAATTTTAGAGCCTAATCTCTGGCTCTCAGGACATGGTGCTTTTTCTCAATAGCAAGTTTGCCTTTTTTTCCCAGTAACTGGAAGAAAACTGAGTATAGGGATGGCCCAGAACTGGGAACTGGTGAGTCAGAAAACAGAGCAGTCATGCTGATAGCTGGAGGGGGACTCCACCCCCTTGACAAAGCAACAGCCTGGAGACACAGCCCCAAAACATCTGTGCAAACAAGTCCTCCCTGAAGACAAGCAGAGTCTGGGAGATGCCTCACTCCTTATCCCCAAGATCTCTCCCACCATATGACATATACAGAGCATCACAGCACATGCTGTTCCTAAAGGATTAGCAGTTCAGCAAATGTGTCAGCATGAATTGCTATCTGTGCCACGTCATTCAGGGCTTTTAAACTGTCATGACACTATTCTTTTGCCATTTCAACAAATGTTTTATGGAGTTCCTACTACGTGACAGGCACTGTTCTAGATGCTAGGATTGGAGCACTGAGTAAAACAGAGACCTTGCCCTCACAGAATTTACATTCTACTTAGGGGAGGGAGATTAAGCAAGCAAGCAACCATCTTCAGATAGTGGTAAGTGCCATGAAAAAAAATAAAGCCAATAAGGGGCCAGTGTGTGATGGGGAGTCCTATTTCAGCTAGGGTGGTGAGGGAGGCCTTCCCTGGAAAGGTGCTGTTGGAACAGACATTTGAATGAAGTGAGGCATCCAGTCACGTTAGCATGGCATGGAGAACAGTTCTAACAGAGGAATCAGCAAGGACAAAGAGCCTGGCATGTTCAGGGAATAACAAGATTGCCTGGCAGACATAAAAAACAAACATATGGTTACCAAAGAGGAAACAGGGGTTAGCGGGAAGGGGGTAGGGATAAATTAGGAGTTTGGTATTAACAGATACACACTACTCTATATAAAATAGATAACTAATAAGGACCTACTGTATAGCACATGGAACTATACTCAATATTTTGTAATAACCTATGAGGGAAAAGAATCTGTAAAAAATAGATATAGATGTATATATAACTGAATCATTTTGCTGTACACTTGAAACTAACACAACATTGTAAATCAACTATACTTCAATTTAAAAAAATTTTTAAAAAGGATTGCCTGGTAACTGGTTGAAGTGGAATGAACAACAGGAGAATGAAAGATGAGGTGACAGAGGTAGACAGGGGCTAATCAAGTAGGACCTCATAAGACAATGTGATAGCATTGGATTTTCTACTAAGTGAGATGAGGAGTTGTTGGAAGGTTTAATTTTTTTTTAGTATGAAAAATTTTAAACACATACAAAACTAGAGAGAATAGTAATCATGAACTTCCATGGAAGTTCTAGATTCTACAACTATTAAGATAATGCCACTTGCTTCATCTATCCCAACTTTTCTTTTTTTTAAGCTGAAGTGCTTTAAAGCAAATTTCACCCGTATGTATGGCACATCTAAAAAATATGACCATTTTCTTATATAACAATAAAGCCATTATCACACCAAAAAAATTAACTATGATTCCTTAGTATCATCTAATACTCAGTCCATAGTCACATTTCCCTCCTTGCCTTCAAAATAGTTTTTTTACAGTTGGTTTATGATGTTCCATCAATTATTTTAATCTACAGCAGTCCTCTCCCCCAGCCCCCCACTTTTTTCAAACCATTGACTTATTGAAGAAACTAGACCATTTTCTTATAAAATGTCCCATATTCTGGATTTGTCTGTTAGCTTCCCCATGGTATCTTTTAAGTTGTTCCTTTATCCTTCCTATTTTCTGTAAACTGGAAGTTAGCCAGAGGCTTGTTTAGATTCAGGTTCAATTTTGAAGGTAAGAGTACTTGATGGGTACATGCTTCACATTGAGGTTATCCCCCTTTTAGTACTTCTGAGATTAATCTGAAGTGTGGGTGGCGATAGCCTGATCTTTTCATTGTAACATTCCACATCAACCTTCACCTCATGGTTATAGCAGTCAGTGATGATCATTACATGTCACAATTATTTCATCAGAAGTTGTACAAGGATGTTTTTCTATTTCTATCATCCTGTCCACACTTATTAGCTCACATAATGCAGTGTACTGATAAGCTTCACTTCCAACTCCAGCCCCTCTAAACTTTTCCTTCCCTGTCTCTACGGGGAAGGTTAATTTGTTTTTTTTTTCTTTCCTTCTAGAGTTCTTTTTCCAATTAGAAGCATTTATATGATAATTTGTATGTACACATATATATTCATATCCCTGCTCTTCTTGACTAAAGGTTGCATAGCTGTATATGCTATTATGTATCTTACTTTTTTCATTTAAAGTATATCCTGGAAATCACTTCATGTCTGTTTCGAGATCTTCCTCATTATTGGTTTTGAGCAAGGGAATGACAAAATCTGACTTATAGTTTAGAAGCTTTCCTCGAGCTGCCTTGTAAAAAATAGAATTTAAAAGGACAAACGCCAGACTTCCCTGGTGGTGCAGTGGTTAAGAATCCCCCTGCCAATGCAGGGGACATGGGTTCGATCCCTGGTCTGGGAAGGTCCCACATGCTGTGGAGCAGCTAAGCCCGTGCACAACAACTACTGAGCCTGCGCTCTAGAGCCTGTGAACCACAACTACTGAGCCCACGTGCCACAACTACTGAAACCCACGTGCTTTAGGGGGCCCACGTGCCGCAACTACTGAGGCTGTGTGCTGCAACTACTGAAGCCCATGTGCCTAAAGCCCGTGCTCCGCAACAAGAGAAGCCACCACAATAAGAAGCCCGTGCACCGCAACAAAAAGTAGCCCCCACTCACTGCAACTAAAGAAAGCCTGCAAGCAGCAATGAAGACCCAATGCAGACAAAATAAATAAATAATAAAATAAAATAATATTTTTTAAAAAGGACAAATACCAAAGCAGAGAGGTCATTTAGAGGCTTCCATCTTGGATCATGCAAATAAAGGCAACACTCTAGGAATGGAGGGGCCTGGGCCCCTGAGAACTTCACTGAGTAGCCTGGCACAATAGCCATTTGATCTTTGGGTCTGAAAGAGAGAGAAATAGATCTTTATCTTATGTAAACTACATTTTATTTTAGATCTCTGTCACATTCACTGAACCTACATCCTAATTAACAAATCATTCTTATTCTAACATGCTCTGATTATCATGACTGGAGTCAAAACAACTGGCTTCTTGTCTTGACTGTATTGATCATGTGACCTTGAGCAAAGAAGAGGTGAGAGAGTGTTCTGGATAGAGGAACAGCATGAGTAAGGTTTCAGAGGCTGTGTAATTTGGCCCTTATCTCATAAGTAATAGAGGACCCCTGAAAGTGGTAGTACAGAAGGAATTCTCAGAAGATTAAGTGGGTAGTAGTATAGAAGGGAAGAGAAACCAGAGACCAGGAGACCAGAATGGGAAGCCAGCCCTAGGCCTTGCTTCTACCCAACGCGTAGCCATTGATGATCCAAGATAACTTATTTCCTCAGTGACTTACCATGGTTAACCTTACCACCATCTCTCTAACTCCACTTCCTACTATTTTCTCTACTTGTTGTTAACTCCACTCCAGCCACAGGATCTGCTTGCTGTTCCTTGAATAAATTCCTTGAACAAGTAGGCTCCTGCCTCAGGGCCTTTGTATTTGCTGTTCCCTCTCTCTGGAATGGCTCTTCTCCTTGATAGCCACATGCCTTCCCTGACCAATCTACCTAAAATGGCAGCCTCATCCCCATCCCCCTTACTCTGATTTCTTTTACTTCACAGAATATATCACCATTTGGCATTATATATTTATTTATTTATTGTTCTCATCCCTCCCTGGAATATAAGCATCATGAGGACAGGGACCTTGTTTAGTACACTGCTGAAATCCCAGCACTTAGAACACTGTATACAATAGTTGGCACACAATA
The DNA here is from genome assembly GCF_026419965.1 of Kogia breviceps. Taxonomy (NCBI): domain Eukaryota; kingdom Metazoa; phylum Chordata; class Mammalia; order Artiodactyla; family Physeteridae; genus Kogia; species Kogia breviceps. Next base: position 73,127,524 of record NC_081330.1, on the reverse strand, counting down.
AGTATTTATTGAATGAATGAATGAGATATAAAATCGATTTTACTTATGTTCTTATATGAGTAATTGACTTTAAGAAATTTTAGAGAAAACATGAGGCTAAAGAGGTGAGGAGGGAAGGCCTAGAACGGAACACTCAGCCCTGAGGCTAAGAACATGGAGGAATGAGCTTGAAGAGGAGCTAAGAGGAGCTAAGAGCTTAGCCTGATCCCATTTACAGACTGAAAAGCACTCAAATCGACTTTTGTGGCGATTTTAACGTTTTCTGTAAGTAACTAAACCTGCTATTTTTGCATCTCTGTCTTTTTCCCAAAGTTATTAAAAATTTTTTAAGAACAACAAACTTTTAAAATTTTGGAAGAAAGTATAGAAAAATATCTTCATATTCTCAGATGGGGAAATTTTTATTAAAACAATGCACAAAGGATTGATACATTCACATTAAAACTAAGAACTTTTAAAAATCTCTAAAGAAAGAGAAAAGACAATCTACAAACGAGGAGCAAGATCATTCAACAAATATTACTGAGCACCTACTATGTGCCAGGCACTGTTAATGGTCCCTAGGATAAATTAGTAGACGACTCAAAACAAAATCCCTGCCCCTAAGAAACATTCTATTGAAATGCATATGTTGATGAAAAGGGGCCAGGTACCATCCTAAGTATTTTACATATATTAACTCATTTAATTGTCACAGTAACTCTGTGCTATGTGCCAGGCACTGTTAATGGTCCCTAGGATAAATTAGTAGATGACTCAAAACAAAATCCCTGCCCCTAAGAAACATTCTATTGAAATGCATATGTTGATGAAAAGGGGCCAGGTACCATCCTAAGTATTTTACATATATTAACTCATTTAATTGTCACAGTAACTCTGTGGGTTAGGTACTCCATGGATGAGAAAAATGAAGCTCAAAGAGGTTAAGGAAACTGAGGCACAGAGAGGTTAACTGCCTGAGATCACACAGTTGGTGAAGGGTGGAGCTGGGATTTGAACCCAGTCTGGCCCTAGAGGCCAGGTACTCTATTCCTTATTGTAAATTGGTATACTGACATTCACAGCACCCAACTGACAAAGGATTCGTATATGGACTGTGTCAAGAGCTCCTACATATCATTAAGTAAAATATAACCAATTAAAAAATGAGTAAAAGATGTAAGTAGATATTTTCCAGAAGAAATATGGCCCATAAGTATAAGAACAAATGCTCAACTTCTTTAGTAATTAGGGAAATACAAATTAAAACTGCAACAAGGTAGCATATGACACTAAACTGATTGGCAAGAATTTAAAAGTCAGTTAAAGCCAAGTGTTAGGATATGGAGCAATGTGTACCCACACTCTGCTGAAAGCATATGATATAATCACTTTGGGAAACAATTTAGCATGTCCTAGTAAAACCTAATCTGCACAGAACCTATGACTCAGGAGTTCCACTCCTAGGCATATACCCTAGAGAAACTTTTACACATGAGCACTACAAGACATGGATAAGAATGTCCTAGAAACAGGGTTCGTAACAGCAAAAACAAGCTGGAAACAACCCAAATGTCCATAAATAAGACCATGGATGAATAAACCATGGTACATCCACCCATATTCATACAATGGAATACAAAAAGCAAAGCTACATATGTCAACAAAGATGAAACTCAAAATCTTAGTGTTGAGTGGAAACAATCAAGTCAGAGAGAAATACCATATATATGTGTGTATGTGTGTATATACACACATACACACATATATACACAAAAGTAGGCAAAACTAAACAACATACGTGATAAAACTACAAATAAAAGAAAGGGGATGACAGACAAACACATCAGCATAGAGGTTATTCAAGGTAGGAGAGGAGATGAGGGGAAGGAGATTAGGGAGAGGCACTCAGGGACCTTCGAAGCTACTGGTAGCATATTATTCCTTTAGCTGGGTGGTAAATACACGTGTGTCCTCATTATTATATAAATATTAGTTATTATATATTATAATTATAAAAATGAATAATATAGAACAATATATCATAATAATGTCTTCATTATTATTTCAATTCTTTTATACATATGGCACATCTCACAAAAACACGAAGAAAAGAAAAAGTAGACCCCTAGCCAATCTGTAAAAGATTATATATTCTTTTCAGAAACAAGAAGGTAGGGGAGGAATGGGAAGGCCATGCCCATTTCTGCTGGTCCCCCCGTTGCTCCACATAGGAGCTCTCAGTGTTAACTGGGTGTTAACTGGACTCTGAAGACTTCCTCTTGGCTCCCCACAGTTGGTCTGTGTCCAGTCCTTACCCAGTGGTCACAAATGAGCAGCCCTTGGGCCAAGTCTGTCTGCAGTTGTGTTTTGTTTAGACAGTCCAGTTATTGTCATTTTTAAAATTTTAGATCATTCAGAAAAAGAAAATCCACATACATATATACATACATATGTACATACATTCCTATAGAGAGAGACAGATAAAATAAACATGTGAAATACTGACAATTGTTGATTTGAAGAAGTAGATGATATACAGGTGTGTATTATACTATTCTTTCAACTTTCCTGTATGCTTGAATTTTTTTTTACAGGAAAAAGTTGGAAAAACTAACTTTGAAGGCCTTTAGAAGGAGCATGCCCTCTCTAGTTCACCACAATTCCCACCATTCCCTATTATAACTCTCAGCCTGTTCCCTCATTTCTAGTACCCCTGGTCCCTAGAGACATTTGAGTTTGCAACTGGTAGCTCAGCTTGTAGGGCTTGGCCCCTCTTGCATCTCCATGTCTCCTGCATGTACATGGTTTGTTCGGCCATTCCCACAGGCCGAACAAACCGTATGCAAAGTTTTGTTTTTAGAACAGGAGAGGACAACACAAGCTGATGTAATTCCCCACTACCCTGCAGTAGGGAGGGAAGCCCTCTTCACCCACCTCCCAGCAGCTACAGAAACTTCAGCAAGTGTACTCTACCCTTTAAGACAAAGGTGGGACCTTGAAAAAGTCAAGCCACACCAGTTAGCTTCTCCTAGAAGATAAGATGAAGAATTTGATGATTCTTTATGACTCTCTGGCATCAAAGGTGAAAAGGATGGGGAAGGAAAATCTTCCAGCAACATTAGGGGGCCTGCGAGGTAAACGACTATATCAGGGATATAAAGTATGAGATAAATGTGAAGTATGAGATAAATGTGCCTGGACTTATGAGCTAGAAAGAATCCCTTGAGGGTGCTTAGGCACCAGTTTGCAACCAATAAACTGTTCCTCTTCAGACTGATCAGTGCTTAGTCCCTAAAAGTCCAGTGGCATCGGGGAAACTGAAGCAGCTTCCTAGTTAGCATCTGCCCAGCCATGTTCAGTGATATGACAGGTTCTTTCTTTGCAAACTCTGGTTTTCACTCCCACTGCACTAAACAAATCTTTGATTCCTGCCACCCACAGTTTGGCTATTTCTGCACACACCACACAGCATGAATTCATCCAATTGTTTAGCATGCAAAACAGGCTTAGAAAGGAATAGGCAGATAGCCAGAGGCAGGCAGTGTCACTTGGGGGATAAGGCCATTTTGGAATGGCCTTGCCTTTTGGTTTATTCTTGCCTTGACCTCCACACCTTTGCTGACTTCCCAGATCTTAGAACTTTAACTCGTTTCTGAGATCCAGTTCTCCATAGGACCAGGCAATGGCTTTAGGGAATATTGATGCCTGTCCATCCTTCCCCATGACCTGCTTTGGCTATTTGCCATCCACATCCTATTGCGACAGAACTCACCTAAGGATTTGATGCTGCTGTCATGAATCCTTACCAGGTCAGGGACTGAAGATAAGGAAAAGAAGAACTCTATTACCAAAGCTGTAGCATCAAGATGATACCTTCAATATATAGAGTGGATAAACAACAAGGTCCTACTGTGTAGCACAGGGAACTGTATTCAATATCCTGTGACAAACCATAATGGAAAAAATATGGAAAAGAATATATATGTATAACTGAATCACTTTGCTGTATAGCAGAAATTGACACAACATTGTAAATCAACTACACTTCAATAAAATAAACTAAAAAAAGAAGAAGAAGAAGAAGAAGAAGTTACCTTCAGATGTCTGAGAAGGAAGTGAAGGCCAAGACCAGACAAGTAGCTGCTAAGTTGTGACACAGGGGCAAGACAGTACTTCTCATGTGTAGTGCTTAAGAGGGCAATTCCTACTGCAAAAGTAGATAGATAAAGATAGATAGATAGATAGATGATAGGTAGATAAATAGATAGATGATAGATAGGTAGATAGATGATAGATAGATAGATACGAGGAAAGGGGGACATCCATAAACAATGAGAGTGTGTCATCAACCAAGGGTTACAATTAGTACAATTCTGTGAGGTCATGTTTTAAAAAAAGGGTGGGGGAAGAAAAGAAAGGATCAGTATACTTACTAACAATCAGTTCTCACATTCCCAGGTTTCCTAATTTCTTTTGGCCATCACTCCATTTTCTCTGATACAATTCATGGTGACCAGGACCACCCACATACCAAGGAAATCTCTGTCTTAGGGAATTGCAATCACTCTCATTCTCAGTTCAGGTGAGACTCGATTTAAAAATTTTTTTTTTCAAAAAGAAAAGAACACAATATGAAAGCATAGAAACCAACGTATTGATACAACAGATTTCTTGTACTGATCTTTCCTGGGTACAGGCTGATCTCAGTGATCCACACCTTTCAAGACCCATTTTTCTACACTTCACCTCAGCCCTGGACTTGGCTTGTGTTTAAACGTTCCTGAGCTTGAGTGAAGGTGAAACTAAGCAGCAGCCCTGCCAGGTCTAGTATATAGGGGGCCTTCAAGAAACCTGTTTCCTGAGCTGTTTGGAGAAGAGGGTCAAGCCCTTTCTTCAGACCTAGTCATTTCCCGGCAGAGAGAGGCTGACTCTGCTGACCACACTACCTGGTCCCTGGACCTCACCTGGGTTAACTGAGGCTTGAGGAAGTGGTCCGCTTTTTGCACCAGTAAATCCTAAAAACTGCTGGGAAAGAGGAAACTGAGCGGTGCCCACTGAAGGAGCTGCGGGTAAGTGAGGGTTTCTGATCAGTGACCTTTCACCTACCATTAAAAGACCTAGAAGTCTGACCAGATAGTGAAAGAGACATGTCTAAAAATTAGTGCTTCCTCCATAATAGGAGATTGGTTAAATGAATCATGGCATATCCATACAATGAAATGATGATGTGATGGAAGAAAATTGACATGAAAAAATGTCCATCATATACTCTTAGGTGAAAAAACAGGTTACAAAACAGTACAGAGAATATGATTTCATTTTGATTAAGAAATTATACATATAACTAACATTTATTGAGCTTTAAATATGAGCATATAAATAAACAAGGCACTGAAGAAAAAGCTTTACATTAATTTTTTTTTTTTTGCTGTATGTGGGCCTCTCACTGTTGTGGCCTCTCCCGTTGCGGAGCACGGGCTCCGGACGCGCAGGCTCAGCGGCCACGGCTCACGGGCCCAGCCGCTCCGCGGCACGTGGGATCTTCCCAGACCGGGGCATGAACCCGTGTCCCCTGCATCGGCAGACGGACTCTCAACCACTGCGCCACCAGGGAAGCCCCAAGCTTTACATTAATTACTTACCCTCATGACAACCCAATGGTATCGGTAGGTATTATACTCATCTTTTAGAGATGAGGTAACTGAGGCACTAAGCAGTTAAGTAATTTGCCATAGTTCACTTAAGTGGCAGAGCTGAGGTACAGACTGGGATATGTTGGACTCAAGAGCCCAAACTCTTCACAGTGACACAATATTTATCTCTATATTCATACAGGAAAAAGTCAAGAAAGAGAGATACCAGGATGTGAACAGTTAACAGTTGTTATTTCTGGATTGTGAGATTATGAGTCACTTTTGTTTCCTTTACGTTTCCTTGCGTAGTCTGAAATTTTTATGAATTACATGGATTATTTTTATAATCAGGAAAAATAATAAACCAACTTCCATTTTGAAAAAAGCAAACAAGCCATTGTTTCTAACCTGTAAGCAGCAGACCACTGTGGGGGGCAGGGAGTAACTTAATTATTACAAGCATTCTGGAAATTCCTATATGGCCCAAGCACTGTCTAGAATGAATAAAAAATATGCTTACACATATTTTTTTTCAAATGTCACGATGTATACTGTCATGATGTATAGCTATAGTGTTTTCATTTGTTATATATTTCTCAATCAATGGATATTAAAAATACAACTATTATTATATGGAAGTCTATGACATTTTAAACATTAAAATACGAAAACAAAGGGTGTGATCTGCTGTTAAAAGGAAAAAATATGTGTACAGATCAACACTCTGTAGCTTGAGTGTCTTCTCAACAACTGACCTCTTTTCTTTGGGGGGTGAGGGGGGTGGAAGGAAATAAAGGGGAAAAACTGAAAATGCACAAATTATTAAAAGTTAATCTAGGAGCAGTCTTGAAGAAGACAATTTACAAGGACAAGAGGGCATGGAGAGGGAGTTAATGTTGCACCAGAAAATCCTATTCTGGAAAGACAGAATGCTAATCTCCCCTGTATTGCCAGGGCCTAGTCCTCACCTTCAAGCACAGGGATGTCAACACAGATTCAGGAGATGCTGTAATGCGTGAATGCTCAAGCTTGCTACAGGGCCAGGCTGATATTCAATTAGCAGGAAGAGCTGGAGTGGGGACAGCCCTCCAGGTGCAGAGAAAGCAAAGTATGCAGAACTCTGTCTTTTGCCAAACCGACTCAAAGGTCAACACTTGCCTTCCTTCCTCTCATTCTTCTTTTCCTGTTTTGCAACGTGCCCCTTGTCCTCTATTTCTATACAGCCTTTTGTCCCCCCACTCATGTCCCCAGGACACACTCCTCCATAGGACTCCTGTGATCTCATTACCCAGAAGAAACCACAGACCTCAAACTAAGATACTCACTCACTGATTGTTTATTTAATACTGAGGGCCTAGGATTTTCCGGGCATTATAGGAAGATGCATTTAAAAATAAGATATGGTCCGTATCCCTTTAGAAGCATACCGACTTCAGGTGCGAAAATCAAACAAAAACAAAGAACAAAACAAAACAAAACAAAACCAACAACTCAATTTGCTTCATTGGGCATGAAGTTATAACAAGGTAAGAGATGGGTGGCAGAAAGAAGAATGAGGGCTTTGCTGCCCCCCCCCTTACTTTGGCCTGTACGTGGGGCTCACCCCTGCTCATGGGAGGTGGTGCTGAGGTCTGGAAGACAGGCTAACTCCAAGGGAGAACAGTCTTTGACAGGTCAATGGCAGGGGGAAAAGGAGGGTAGGAAGTGGGATTGTTCTGTATTAAAAGTAAATGAAGGGCTTCCCTGGTGGCGCAGTCGTTGAGAGTCCGCCTGCCGATGCAGGGGACACGGGTTCGTGCCCCGGTCCAGGAAGATCCCACATGCCGCGGAGCGGCTGGGCCTGTGAGCCATGGCCACTGAGCCTGCGCGTCTGGAGCCTGTGCTCCGCAAGAGGAGAGGCCACAACAGTGAGAGACCCGCGTACCGCAAAAAAAAAAAAAAAAAAAAAAAAAAAGTAAATGAAGATCTTGCTGAAGGGCTCAAACCTGAGTCTGATCCAGTGTTTGAATCCAACTGCCAATCTGGGGGAAATACAGACACGCAGCAAGCAGAGTCCAGGCTTTGGGAGATTCTCCAGGTCAAATGCGGGTTGTTCAACAGATAAATGATAAGGAAAAGAAAGGGGTGGAGGGGGAAGCTGGAAACTAAAACAGACCTAAACTCTTACAAAATGCCAAGGTCATAAAAGACAAGGAAAGACCAAGAAACTGTCAGAGACTGGAGAAGACTAAGGAGACACGATGACTAAATAAAACATGGGACTTGATGGCACCCTGGAACAGAAATGGACATTAGTAGAAAAAAATTAGTGCAATTCAAATAAAGTCTGGAGTTAACAGTAATGTTACAATATTGGTTTCCTAGCTGTGATAGCTATACTATGGTTACATAAGATGGTAACATAAGGGGAAGCTGGGTGAAGGGTATAGGGAACTCTCCGCACTATCTTTGCAACTCTCCTATCAATCTAAAATTATTCTCAAATAAAACATTCACAAAAAAGAAATTTTAAGGGTTATAATAATATTTTTAATGGACAAGACTAAACCATAGTCATTAGGGAACTGTGTTTGGGTAATAAAACCATAGAAATGCAAGGGAACAATTCCTCTAAATGTCAAAGATAATGGTTACTTTGGGAGGAGAAAGAGAGTTGTGACTGTAATGGGGCACATGGGAGGCTTCCGGGGTGGGTGATTAACGTCTATTTCTTGACCTAACGGCAGCCACAAGGTATTTGTCTTATAATAATTCATTAAGCCATATTTGTTTTAGGCGGTTTTCTGTATCTGGGTTTTATTTTACAATGAACAATTAAAGAGAGAGACTTAACAGACATGACATCCAAATAAAATCAGTGGACCTTGTTTAGATCCTGATTCAAATTAACCAACTATTGGGTTGGCCAAAAAATTCGTTCGGTTTTTTCCATATGTTGGCTCTAGTAGTACTTAGTTGCCTTTAACTTCATTCGAAACAATTTTGTTAGATTATATTGTGACAGCTGTCATATAAGCGTGCATTTTAAAAAAAACTTACCAAAATTGGTGAATTTTTGTGTAGCTATTTTGATATTGAAGATGGGAGAAAAATAGCAACATTTTTGGCATATTATGCTTTATTATTTCAAGAAAGGTAAAAACGCAACTGAAACACACAAAAAAGATTTGTGCAGTGTATGGAGAAGGTGCTGTGACTGGTCGAACGTGTCAAAAGTGGTTTGTGAAGTTTCGTGCTGGAGATTTCTCACTGGACGATGCTCCATGGTCGGGTAGACCAGTTGAAGTTGATAGCGATCAAATCAAGACATTAATTGAGAACAGTCAATGGTATACAACGCGGGAGATAGCCGACATACTCGAAATATCCAAATCAAGCGTTGAAAATCATTTGCACCAGCTTGGTTATGTGAATCGCTTTGATGTTTGGGTTCCACGCGAGTTAAGTGAAATAAACCTTCTTGACCGTATTGCCGCCTGCGATTCTCTACTTAAACGTAACGAAAACGTTCTGTTTCTAAAACAAATTGTACAGCAGAAACTAACACAACATTGTAAAGCAACTATATGCCAATAAAAATTTTAAATAAAATAAAATGATTATAATTTTAAAAAATAAAAAATAAATTTAAAAAATAAATGGGGATGGGCAATGAAAAGCGGATACTGTACAATAATGTGGAATAGAAGAGATCGTGGGGCAAGCGAAATGAACCACCCCCAACCACACAAAAGGCTGGTCTTCATCCAAAGAAGGTGATGTTGTGTATATGGTGGGATTGGAAGGGAGTCCTCTATTATATGAGCTTTATCTGGAAAACCAAACGCTTCATTCCAACAAGTACTGCTCCCAGTTAGACCAACTGAAAGCAGCACTCGACGAAAAGCGTCCAGAATTAGTCAACAGAAAATGCATAATCTTCCATCAGGATAACGCAAGACCCCATGTTTCTATGATGACCAGGCAAAAACTGTTACAGCTTGGCTGGGAAGTTCTGATTCATCTGCTGTATTCAACAAACATTGCACCTTTGGATTTCCATTTATTTCAGTCTTTACAAAATTCTCTTAATGGAAAAAATTTCAATGCCCTGGAAGACTGTAAAAGGCACCTGGAACAGTTCATTGCTCAAAAAGATTAAAAGTTTTGGGAAGATGGAATTATGAAGTTGCCTGAAAAATGGCAGAAGGTAGTGGAACAAAACGGTGAATACGTTGTTCAATAAAGTTCTTGGTGAAAATGAAAAATATGTCTTTTATTTTTACTTAAAATCTGAAGGAACTTTTTGGCCAACAAGTATAAAAAGACATTTGTATATGGACTGGATATTAGATATTATTAGAGGAGTATTAATTTTGTTAAGGGTGATAATGACATTGTTATTATCAAAGAAAACATCCAAATTTTTGTAGATGCATAGTGAAATTTAGGGGTGAAATGACATGATGTCTTAGAATTGCTTTAAAATACTCCAAGGGGAGAAAAAACAAGAGCTGGGAGATAGATGAAACAAGTATGGCAAAATGTTAATAGTCGTTGAAGATGAACATAAAACATGAACACAAAAATGAAAATTTCTTGCATTCTCTAGTTTTGTGTGTGGGGGCAAATTTTTATAATAGAAAAGTAAAAGAGGGGGACAGTCTCGAACCAGGCTGCCTCAGGGCAACGGCCGCAACAGACATCTAACCCCAGGTGCTCCCCCCGCCCCACAAACCCACAGTGCTCCCTTCCCACCAGCCATCTCCCTGAGGTCACAACCCCAGCAGTCTCAGAGTGGCCTGTGATGTGAGGGGTGTTTCCCTTCTCTGGACCTCTGCGTCACTAGGACCAGATAGCAGCCCTTCTCACCTTTTCTTCATCCTTATGTTCTAGTAATACCAGGAAAGGGAATCAAAGGGCAAATGGGCAAGGCCCAGGGCTCAGACCTGATGGGGCAGTCCTTACCACTCCAGAGCCTGCCCCCTTCAGTGGGTGGTAGATGTGGGGCTGGACAAGGACGGGATAGGGAGATGAAAATCCTCATAACTATATGCGTTCAATATTGGGAGAGCTTCCAGAGGCTAGTGGTACCTTTGGTTAGAACACCGTTCTGGGATCTTCATCTCCTTCAGGCTCCTGGGCATCATGCTTTGTATCAAGCAGCCTAAGCACTTCCAGAGTCTGGTATTTCTGCACTGGCCCCTGAGCAACCTTGCCATATGTGTGTCCTGATCCCAGAAAGCATGGCAAGAAGCCAGAGTCAGAGGCCAGGACCAGATCTGGGGTGACTCACCTCTGGCCTTTGATCATCTCAGTTGGTACTACAGAGTAAAGCCAAGGAGTCTCAAGTTCCCCGAATGCCCTGGAGAAGGAAGAGATAGAGTCTTAGGGGCAGAAAGGACAGGTGGAGGTGGGAGGTGGAACAGGGTCATGTTGGTTATGAGTAGATCTAGCTAGTTTCAGCCACTTCCTAACCCTCACTATCTGGAGAGGAGAAATGAGGGTCATGGAATAAGCGTGATATGTCCAAAATCTTAAGGAAGCATTGGGAGTGAGGCAGAGGAAGCATTAGCATTACAGACTTAGAGAAGTATCGCCTGTGTCTGAACCATAGAATTTTCCATTCTGGGAGGGAAGTGGTAGTAGCATGGTGGGGGTGAGGGGAGACAGAGATAATGTAAGGAATGGTGAATGGGCAAAGGGGACAAGAATGGTGTATGGGGAACAGTAGAAGGCTGCAGATGCTGTATGCATGGAGTATGGGGAGATATAGACAGTATATGGACAAGGGAGGGTGAGCTAGTGTTTTAACAAGAGTTCAAGGATGATGAATATGGAGGGAGACAGGAGACAAGAGGGAAGAGATGGTGGATGGATGGAAGCAGTGGGGGAAAAGCTGGTGGCAGGCAGGGAGCAGGAGTAGGGAGATCGTGAGCGGGCAGGTGGACAGGTATGACAGGTAAGCAGAGAAATAGATCTGGAATGTATGGTAGATGATACAGGGAAAGTTTGAAGGACAAGTGGACATAGCTGATGGACAGGCAGGAGCTGGATTGTGCAGAAAGCCAGGACCAGGGGGCTTGGAGAGTTTGGAGGGCTCTTAATAGGGCTGGACATGGTCAAGTTCTGCTGGCAGCACAAATTTGGTCTGATCTGCCCCCTCATCAGTTTGGATCTTGCAACCATTGTCCATTTACCTGCTGTTTACATCCTAGTGGCCACTACCAGCTCTTTACTTTGCCTGGTTTTTCCTGGACTGGAAGACCCCAGAGCAAGGTAAGACTCATGGACCTAGAAAGAACAGGACTTAATAATGTTCCACCTCAACCTGTAACCAGGCAGTCCCACTTACCATGCCACAGGCCTCTCATCCAAGTTCTCAGAGCCACAGGAGCTAAGCCAGCCAGGACCATCCTGGGGTCTCTTCCTTTTCCCTAGCAGAGCCATGGTCCCTCCAGGCTGCTAGGGAAGCACTGGGTGAGCGGGATGGGTGGGCTTGGCACACACAGACACCATCCCCTACAGATATTTCTATCTCAAGTGGCAGGCGATCAGCCTGGGTAAGGAACTGGTGTGCCTGGACCCACATCAGGGACTATTTTCCCATTTCTGTAAGTGTCTCTTCCCCAGCGTCTCTCACAGTTCCCCAGATACTAAGCATTGATGCCAGATGACTAGGGCTGTCCATAAGGAAAATGAGCATCCCAGAGAAGTCTCAGTGCAGGCTAGACAGACTTCAGGGTCCAACATTGCTACTGGGCTCTCACTACCTTGCTAGTACTTAACTATCACTTCTAAGCAGCACCAAATCCAAATGTAGAATTCTGGTTCCTCGTCCAGCTACACTAAAGTTGATAACTTTTGAGAAGCAGTTTCCACGCACAGGAACTGTAACTGATGTTTTTTAATCCATTACTCCATTGCACTTCACAACAGCCCTGCCAAATAGGTATTACTATCTCCAGTTTATCAATGAGGAAACTGAAGCTCAGAGAGATTAAATAACGTGTACAAAATCATGCAGCTAGTGAGTAGCAGATCAAGGATTCAAAGCCACATCTGGTTATCTGAGTAAAATTGCTATTCTCCTACTACTTCTCATCACCTCCTTCACCAAAACACTGGCTTTCATCACATGAATGAAAGAGAACAGAGGTCTCAGGTGAAGCATTTAGCATAACCAGTTAGGGATTGTGGGATGCAATAGTAGAAAATGTGGGGAAAGCAAAAGCTCAGATATATACCATCTCCTTCACTCCACATCCAGGTTAGCCAAACAGTGAGTAGCCAGTGTAGTAGGATGTGAGATATGCTGGACAGGCCTACTTTCCTTCAAAATATCTTTCCAATGCCCTCCCAACCTCCACTGCTCCTGAAGTACCCCTAGATCTTTAGGCTCCTTGAGCTCTGTGGCCTCTTAACATGGAAATATTCCCAGGAGAAGAAACATTAAGCTGAATTACTGACATGTAATTATTCAGAAAATATTTATTAAGCACCATTTATTAAGCAAAAGGGGTGACAAAATAACAAATATTTATATTTGCTTAGCTGTCTAGATTTGCAGAGTCTTGCCACAATCTGGAGTACCTAAAGCTGAGATTATGATCTTCATTTTACAGATGATGAAACTGTGGCTCAGAGAGTCTGACTCACCCAAGTGACATACCTGAGCCCCACCTTGATAACTAGGGCTCCAACTTGGTTCTTCTGATTTTCAGTTCTATGCTCTTTCCTCTCTATCACAGTAACTCAAGGGGTTTACAGGTAGGAACTCAAAACAAACACACATAAAAAACTTAAATAACAATTCAGGATAATAGTATAAGTGATATCAAAAGACAATAAAAGTGTCAAATGACTGATATAGATAATAATTACTGTAGGAATGACCAGGAAGGTCACTGTGGGTAAGAGTCAGCAGAGAAGGCCTCAAAGAGGAAGTGGGACTTAAGCCTGGCCTTTGACACTGGGTAGGAAAAAGACAGTGGGAAAATAAAGGGAGGGCATTCTAGAGTGTGGGAAAGGAGGAATAAAGGTGGAGAGGTGAGAAAGCGAAAGTCTTATTTGGAAAAATAATGAGGAGATCAAAGTAGCTGGAGAAAAGAGATTTGTACTGGGGAGGAATGGAAAATAAAACTGAAAAAGTGCTCTTGAATTCCTTTTTTTTTTTTGACACAGCACAAGCTTTGACTAAAGAATGGAGAAATGAGAACTAAGTTCACAGATCAACTTCTCATCCACCTGGCAAGAGGGATTTAATTTTATAAGAGTAAAGACAAAGGGAGCAGAAGTGAGGCTAATGATGGGGAGGCATATGCATTAGTGCTCTTGAATTTGACAAAAGGATTTCAACATGTCTTGTAGACAATGGCGAACCATGAAAGAGTTTTGAGTGAGAGAGTGAAACTGAAAGCAGTTTTGGGGCCAATTAATCTGGCAATATGCACTGTATATATCAGTGCTAGGAAAGACTGGCGGCAAGGAAGACCAGTTGGGAGGCAGTGACAGTCAGTCAGGGAGAAGGTGACAAGAGCCAGTATTGGAATGGTAGCACTGGGATCATAAAGGAAGGCCAATTGTAATTGACATGATGAAGGAAGAAATGTCAGAATCTTGTGAAATAGGGAGGGCAAAGAGTCAAAGTTGCCTGAGTGTTTTCAAGTCTATGTGACTTGAGAAAAGAAGATGCCATGAACACAAATGAGCAAGACAGGTAGGGAAACTGGTTCAGGGAGTTTAGTTATTGACATTTTGGGTTGGAAGTAACAATGGAAGATCCAGTGAAACTATCCAGTGGGCAACTGAAGACATAGAGGTGGAGCTTGGGAGAAAGGTCAGACATAGAACTGAGTTGGCCTGGTGTAATGGAAGGAGCTCTGGAACTCAGGGGTCCTGGAGCCTCATCTCTGCTCTGCCCCTAATTTACTAAGTCATGGGCAAGTCATATCTCTGGGCCTGTTTCCTCCTTTGTAAAGTGAGGGGCTGCCCCGGCCCTAGAAGATTTCTGAGATACTCTCAAGGGCTATGAGTCAACTGAATTGTATTCACATGCATATATGTTCTTTCCAAGAGAAAAATCAAGGCTCAGATGAGGGGAGGGGATTAAATAATCCCCAAATGCTATGACTATGACAGATCTTGGAACTCTGTTTACTTAGGGAGTAAAAGAGAAAGAGATGAAGTAATAAGAGAGAGTAAAGTAGGAAAAGAGAAATTTTAAAGCAAGGGGATAAAATAAGAAACTAAAGTTATAAGCATTACAATAAATGGAAGAAATGGTTATATCAAATATGACAAAGGGGGTTTCCCTGGTGGCACAGTGGTTGAGAGTCCACCTGCTGATGCAGGGGACACGGGTTCGTGCCCCGGTCTGGGAAGATCCCACATGCCGTGGAGTTGCTGGGCCCGTGAGCCATGGTCTCTGAGCCTGCGCGTCTGGAGCCTGTGCTCCGCAAGGGGAGAGGCCACAACAGTGAGAGGCCCGCGTACCGCAAAAAAAAAAAAAAAAAAAAAAAAAAAAAAAAAAAAGACAAAGGGTTAACATGTATGTTAAATAAAAATACATTTAGATAGATAGGAATACCACTAAGATACCAATTGGAGAAGGATATGAACAGAGAGTTCACCCAAGAGAAAATGCAAATAGTAAACATATGGGAAAGTGTTCAATCCCATGAGTAATCAAAGAAAGGAATTAATAAGTTAATGTTTAAGCCATCCAAACAGATTTCTAATAAAGTCCAATGCTGGAGCTGCAAGGGAAGTGGAACACTAGCATGTCATTGTGGTGTTGAAAACTGTGCAGTCCTTTGGGAAATCAAGCTCTATAAAAACATTCATGCTCTTTGATCTAGTAATCTCACTCCTGGGAACTTGTCCTAGGAAGAGGATTACAAAGAAGAAAAAAGCTATATGCATTAAAATATTCAAAGCACAGAAAAATTGGGAATTGCCTAAATGTCCAGTAATAGGGGAATAGTCAAATAAAATATAATCTACTGATGGATGTAATTTTATGTGGCCATTGGAATGATAAATATGAAAGACTGTAACACAAGGAGAGTATCTGCAATTAAGTTTTTTAAAAGAAGAATTTAAAATATATGTACACTATGATTGCACTTATATAAAAAATATATATATGTATTATACAAACTGGAAAAGCACAGAATGTGGAAAAATAAAAACAATTGTCTAGGGTTGGGAAGTTGAGGTAAATATTTTCTTTCAAATTTTGCTTTAATGTTGTCACAGCAGAATTTATTAATGTGGTTTTTATAAAAAGTTTTAAAGAAGATATGCAACAGGGTCAAGCGAAGCAGAGAAGTCAAAGAGGATGAAGGCAGAGAAAAGATCATTAAAGGTTTTGCTTATGAGACAATTTGTGTTCTAGGTACAGAAAAGTGTAGGAAGGAAACCAGATCCAGAGAGTTAAGGGGTGACTTTGTGGTGAGGAAATGGGATTCATGGTACTCTTTCCAGATATTTGAGAGTGAAATGAATAAGATGAATAGAATTTGGTTTTTGTTTGTTTGTTTGTTTTAATTTATTTATTTTTGGGTTGTGTTGGGTCTTTGTTGCTGCATGAGTGCTTTCTCTAGTTGTGGCAAGTGCGGGCTACTCTTTCTTGCGGTATGCCGGCTTCTCATTGCGGTGGCTTCTCTTGTTGCAGAGCAGGGGCTCTAGGTATGAGGCCTTTAGTCGTTGTGGCTCACGGGCTCTAGAGCACAGGCTCAGTAGTTGTAGCACACGGGCTTACTTGCTCCTCAGCATGTGGGATCTTCCTGGACCAGGGCTCAAACCCGTGTCCCCTGCATTGGTAGGTGGATTCTTAACCGCTGCACCACCAGGGAAGTCCTAGAGTTTGTTTTTTAAGACTAGATGAAATCAATTACGGAAGAGACTGAAAATGAAGAAGGATAAACAAAGGAAAAGGAAAGAGGGCCACTTCTTATTCTGGGACTGCAGGGAAGAAAGGGAGAAAGACAAAATGAATATAGAAGTAGAGTTATCATGAATGAAACAGAGGGAAGCTGAGATATTAGATTCTCTCTGTTTTTCAAGAGGCAAGGTAACTCTTAAGAGGTCATAGGGGAGGATGAAGTTGGGGTCTTGAAAAGGTAGAAAAGACAAGAAAGAGTTGTCTGGAATGTTCACTAGGAACTCAGCAGGCTAAGGGGAATGGGGACTTAGATGAAGTTCTAACACATAAAGTTTCAGTGGGTCAAGCCAGCCTTGGGATCTGGCTTCACCTGCAATGCCCTCTAGTCCTAGGAGAGAGAAGACTGGCCCAAGGTGAAAGTCAAGGTGTTTAAAATTAGAGTGTGAGGGAAGGTGGCCCAAAAGTAGCAGACCACAAAGTCTGGGCAGTTAGTCTCAGTTAAGTGTAGGGGACTTCAATGGACTGGAGAAATGGAGGAGCCTGGGTCAGCTGTGATGACAGAGCAACTTTGTTAGGTGGGGCTGGTGGGTAGGAGAGGTGATAGGTGAGGAGACTGTGGTCAACAGAATAAAAGGGAGCGAGTGCCGATGAGGAACAGCATATGCAACAGTCTAGGCAGTGGCCATGAGACTGGGAGGCTAGTAAGAAGAAGGCCAGTTCATTAACTCCTAGCGGAAGGGGTCCTTGATGTCTAGACCCGCCTTAACCTTACTCTCCAGAGAGACCCCTTAGAAGCCAGGAGACAAGCAAAGGATCAGAGCTAGGTCAGCAAGAGTGGGGCAAAAGGAAAGGAAGGCTGGAGACTCAAGAGACCAAAGGACTGGAAGGCAATTTCAGAGAGGGTGCCTGGAAGTGTAAGTCTACCCTTCTCACGAATGCCTTCCCAGAAACCCTTACTTCCCAAGGCTTGAGAGTTAGCTCCCCAAATTCCACACCCCACCTCCACTCCTGGAAGTCTGTAAGCACAAAGATAGTGCTGGAGAGGAGTGACTGGATGGGAAACTCTGAGGGGAGCTGTCCTAGTCCCAGTGCCTCGCCCTGCCCTCAAAGTCCTAAAACCTGATCTGAAAGAGCTGGTGACAGATTTATCATTTATCTAGGGCAGGAGCTAGAGAAAGGGGAGAGACCAGTGGAGAGTCAGCTCTGGGCCTCGGTCCCTGTCTCCACCCCAATCTCTGCACAAACCTTCTCCACCCTTTGGTGCTGGAACTTATGCCATAGACACGAGAGCTCCTCCCTTGCATTCTGAGCCATCTACTCTGCCTTTCATTAAGTACGGGAGAGCTGTCAAGTGTGTTCTCAGCAAACCTCATAAAGAAGGGCCAGTCCCATTCCTGTTCCAAAGGCCATTATCAGCTTGGGTCCTGCCCTCTGAGGCTCGTCAAGGTCCCCACCCCATGGGAAGACTCAGGCTCCCTCTCTACCTCATGGCTACCCACCATTCAACAGGGCCATGCCTCTAGCTGCACATGGGGACCCTGGCAGGCAGACTCTCTGGCACGATGCCCTAGTTCAGCGCCTCAGTAGACAAGACTATCCTGTCTTCCAGGGGAAACCAGGGAGTGGGTGTGGGCACTACATATGTCACTTCCCAGGCATTTGTGATACGCTGGTGCCCACACTTCCTGATTCTGGCTATCACTGTCAGATGAGTCAAGCCAATCCTGAGATCACCCCAGCTTCTTCACCCCTCCAGCTAAATGCTCTGGTCTGGCTGAAGGAACGCATGATATACAAGGATATAGGGGGAGAGGCCAGGAGAAGGAGGGCTGGGGAAGATTTCCAGCAGCCTCGTAGTACCAAGAAACAGGACCAGTGGCCCCAGGAAGGGGGCAGAAACAAAGAGAAAGAAGTCGAGGACAAAGAGTGGCTACTAGTGTCTTTGGCTAAAAAGGAGAGGGCAACTGAAGGGTTTAGGAGAGATGGGGTCACACATGATTTGTCTGGCTCCTCCTAAATCTCAGGGTGAGGGCCTCTCTCCAGAGCTCAGAAAAGAGGAGAAAGCAGCCAGATGGGGTGTCACTATAAGGTTCCCTCCCCTCTGCCCTGCACTCACCCCCTTTCTCTCACTTCCCGGCTTCCGTTACAATCTATCTGCCCAAGCCGCCGTCCTGGGGGCTGGCTGTCCACCTGCAGCTGCTGTCCTCAGGCAGGGACACCAGTGCCAGAGAGGAGCCAGCCGTGGGGAGCCGGGGCCTGCCACCCCTGCAGAGCTGCCGGAGCTGACGTCGATACTTGTCCCCAGTGAGCAAATAGAGCACAGGATCCAGGCAGCTATTGGCACTGGCCAGAGGCCGAGTCACTTTATAGACCATGTTGACAATGTTCAGCACCCAGCAGTCAGCTTCCAACAGCCTTGCCATGTAATAAACGGTGCGGGTGATGTGGAAAGGCACAAAGCAGATGGCAAAGACAGTCAATACCACAGCGATGGTGTGCAGCGTGCGCAGACGGGAAGATGACTGGGCAGCCCCTGGCAAGGGCCGATACAGGCGCCGGGCCATGAGCCCATAGCAGACAAGAGTGACCAGGCAGGGCACACCAAAGAGCAGCCCCATGACTGCCAAACTGAAGTGCACGTAGTGGTCAAACTCCTCAGGCCGGGTGGTGTCGTGGCACAAGATGATGTTCCCCTTAGGGCTGGTGGTGACAAAGAACAAGTTGGGCACGAGGCAGCCAGCTACGACCAACCAAACTGCCAGGCAGAGAAGGCCAGCAAGGCGTGGGTGGCCCCAGCGCAGCACCCGCAGCGGGTGGCAGATGCCCAGGTAGCGGTGTACGCTGATGCAGGTGAGGAAAAGGACACTGCAGTAGAGGTTCCAATAGAAGAGAAAGCGGATGAACTTGCAGAGCCCAGTGCCAAAGGGCCAGTGGTTACGGGCTGCGTAATAGTAGACGAGGGTGGGCAGCGACAGGACGTACAAAGTATTTGACAAAGCTAAGTGGAACATGTAGGTGGCGGTCGCATCCCACGGTCGGAGGCAAAAGAGGAAGAACCAGATGGTCAGGGCATTGAGGCCTAGGCCCAGCACAAAGACAACTGCATAGCTCACGGGCAGCAGGATAAACTTGAACTCCTCATTAAACCGGCAGTCCAGCTCCACCTCACTGTTGTCAGGATCTGAGTGGGGGCCTAAGGCTGTGAACGGTGAGGACTCCGTACTCTTCATGGTCCCCCTAGGGGTGGAAAGGGCAGAAGTGAGGGTGGCCAGATTTCCCTGGCCCCCTAGCCCTTGACCTGGGGCAAAAAAGCAGAGAATGGGGAGGGCGATGGTTGAAGCACAAGGGGGAGTTGAGAGGATGCATCTGGGAGTAACCCGGGCCAGCCTGGCTCCTGCCAGAGCTCCCTCAGTCCAGCCCGGGGAATAGTAGGCAGCAGGCAGTGCCAGGGCTCAGGAGGGCAGTCAGTGGGTTTGGGTCGTCCTTCTGAAGCTGACTCTGTCCTTCAGAGCTTGGTTAGCTAAAGGGGGTCAAGGCCTACCAGGACGATCCAATGTAGGAAGATACCCAGACCCAAATTGTCTCCCAGCTCATCACAACTGCTGTGTCCCTGTGAAGAGGGCATCTCTCCATATAGTAACTTCTTTCCCCTGGTCCCAGTGTCTCTGAACTACAGTGATCTCTGATACCTTCCCCCAGCCTGGGCCAGCCCAGAAACCCCATCGCCACCCTTACCCAAGAAACTTGGCATGTCTCCTACCTGCTCTCCTTGAAGCTGAGCCCAGCTGACTCTGTCTCCCTTCCCCTTGGCAGCCAGAGGGCATATCCAAGGGGGCGGGTTTGGGCATGGGACCTGTACCTCCTCCCATCCTGGGAAATCATTAGAGCTAGAAAGGTCCATCAAGATTATCTAGTCCCACCCACTCAGTGCACAGACTGGGAAACTGGGGCCCAGTGAGATTACTATTTAACGGCTCCTAAATGACTGTAGGAGAGAGTACACAAGGAAACGTCCAAGTTGACAGAGGAACAGCCAGGCCACTGGAGAGAACTAAAACTGCAGGAAGATCATAGAAATCTGTATGAGCAGAAACATGGAAAATGAATGTTAGCATGGATAACACATCGAAAGATTTTAGGAAATCTAAACTACTGATATAAATCTTAACTCCACGTGCATATAATTATAAGAAATCTGTATATAGCACTTACTATATGCAAGGCACTGTTCTAAGTGCTTTGTACTTATTAATGGCCCCACAGGCTCTCTATGATGTAGGTATCATGATTGTCCCTACTTCACTGATGAGAAAACGAAGGCACAGAAAGTTGAAGTATTTTGCTAATTAGTGGTAGAGTCAAGATTTCGAACCCAGGAAGGCCAGCCTTTGAACCAGGCTTTAGCAATCCATAATTGCTATGCTTAGTGGCCTCTCTAAGCCACTGGCCATAATCTAGGAAAGGATAAGCAAACATGTTCTGAGAGCCTATTATGTGCTTGGACCAGTTCTAGGCACTGGTAGTTCACTAATAGTAAACAAAACAGGCAAAACCTCCTACTCTAATGGAGCTTACATACCAGTGGGAGTGAAAAGATAATAAAATTAACAAGTAACATATAGAGATCATGATCATTGTTATGGAAAAAAGTAAAGGAGGGAAAGAGAATAGAGAGGGTTTCTGTTTTAAATATTAGGGCGACTTTTGAATAAGGACCAGATGGTTGTGAGGAAGAGGAAACAGAGAGGAGGTCAGAGAGTTTGGCACAAACCAGATCATGAAGGTCCTTGGAAGCCATTGTGAGGACATCTTGGCTTTTACTTTCAGTGACTGGGAAGTCATTGAGGGTTTAGAAGAGACACATATCAGGATCTTATTCACACTTTAGAAAGATCCCTGGCTAGCTCTATGTTGAGAATAGACTACAGGGCTAGGGACAAAGGAGGAAGATCAGATCAGAAGCCATTGCCAATAGAGATGACGGTGGCTTGGACCAGGCCAGTGAAGGTGGTGAGAAGTGGCAGATTCTGGCTAGCTTTTGAAAGTAGAGACAACAATATTTACCGATAAGGGGTATAAGAGAAAGAGAGGAGTCAAGAATGACTCCAAGATTTCTGGCCTGAGCAACTGGAAGAATGGACTTACACCACTGACAAAGATGGGGAAGGCTGTGAGAGGAGTAGGTATGGGGAAAGATGAGGAGCTCAGTTTTCCACCTGCCAATTTCAAGATGTCTATTATGCATGTAAGAGGAGGTGGTGAGGAGGTGATTCACTCCCCGCCAAGGATGCTAGCCCACATGCTTCCCTTACAGACTCCACCCCCTCCTCCTACATACCACCCCTCATCTCTCTCTATCACCCCAGGAGACCCTGGTCTGAATACAGCCAAGACAGTACGGACACCAAGCCTAGATGTTTGAGAGCCTAGTGCTAGGGAACATGGAATTGTCAGGAGCTCTGGGCCTAAGGCTCCTGGGGCTAACTAAGTCTCCGTGATTATGGAAGTCTTAGGCACAGGAAGCAAGCTCTGGGCCTGGAGGACTCTGAGGGTAAGGTGGGTAGTGCTCTTGGGGAGGGGGAGCAGGCTCCAGCAGAATCCACTCTGAAGGGAGCTGGGAAGCAATGGGGACTCTGAACTGATCTTCAGATCCTGAGAATGTTGCCCAGATGGATCCTGGGAGTGAGGGGAGGAGGCAGGGCTGTAGGGGAAGCTCTAGAATCTAGAATCTAGATCTCCTGGAAGACCCAGAAACCTAGATGGGGGAAACCTGGAGATCCTTGCCCAGTGGGGGTGTGGTGGATAAAAGGTAGGCGTGGAGAAAGCAGTCATAGCCTGAGTCCTGGACAGCTGATCGCTGTGATTTTGCACAAAAGGCTCAGGTGTTTGGAGCCAGACGGACCTGAATTCCAACCCTTGTTCTTCCACGTATTAGTTGTGTCACCCTGGATACCTCTTCATGACTGAATTTCCTCATGAGTGAATTGGGGTCAGTAATACCAACCTTTTAGGGTTTTCTGAATACTGAATTGGTTAATAGATGTGAAAACATTTTGTAAACCATAAAATGCTGCTAATCTATAAAGTACTTTGTATTATTTACTTTGCTCCCAGGGGTGAAGCTGGCCTCTTCAGAGGAGGACAAGTGTGATCTGAAGCTTGGCATACACCCAAGGGGACATTCCAGTGTCCACTAAACTAGAGAAGCCCCAGCAGGAGCCAGCTTCCTGCTCCTACTGCTTCAAGCTGGTTCAGCTCTGCCAGGTTTCTGCCAGTCCCTGGACGCAGCTGCAGCTGTCAGCGCTGCCACCACTGCCGCCCAGTGGCTACTTCAGGAAAAGACCTCTCCCAACATTCCCCAACCAGAAGTTAGCTTCTGTTTACGTCACCTGGGCCAAAAGGAATGCATGCCTTATGAAAGGTTGCAGACCAGACCCCTCTCTCCTATGAAACTCTTCCTCACTTTCATTTCTGTGACTTTACTCTGATTCTCCTATTCTTCTGGATGTTCCTTCTGACCCCTTCCCTGGCTCCTTTTTGTCCTCCTTCCTCCAAATGTGACCCTTCTGCAACACTTACTTCCAGATCTCTTCTCTCCTCTTCTCCTTCTCCATTCCTCCATTGTTTCT
This sequence comes from Kogia breviceps, assembly GCF_026419965.1. Classification (NCBI taxonomy): domain Eukaryota; kingdom Metazoa; phylum Chordata; class Mammalia; order Artiodactyla; family Physeteridae; genus Kogia; species Kogia breviceps. Next base: position 73,104,413 of record NC_081330.1, on the reverse strand, counting down.
TTCTCTCTCCTTCTCTCCCTCTCTTTCTCCATCCACTCTCATGATTTAACTTACAAGTTATGAATAATTATAATGACCAATTAGATTCCAGCATACAAATCTCCCTCCAATCAAAATTTCTCTTCAATTGCCTAGGTTTTCTTTATGAAGTGAAAAGACGAGGTCACCTGCTGAAAGTAAGGTGCAGTGTGGAGTGGAATAAGACAATCCCCACAGGCTTGATGGAAAGGAGCAGTAACCTGAAATCCTGGACAATCCAAATTTACTAATAAAATCATGGGAAAGTGACTGCTTCCATATAATTGTACCCAAGTTAGTATTGTCCAGGTGTCTTTTCTATAGTGTTCCCTTTTAGTCTTTCTAAATGTCTGTTCTTTATCTCCAACAAGGCTGTTAACAACTTTAGACTAGAGACCAGTACCACTGTGTCCGGTACCTAGGACAGCAGGGGAAGTCTCTGCTTCTACCATTTGATTTGTCTGCCTCCTCTCCATCCTCCCGCACTGAGCCAGTGCTGTTGTGGAGATCCCACTTAAGCCTGCTGGTATGCTGTCAGCTGCAATAACAGAAAATGCCAACTCAGTTGACTTTAAAATAAGGAAATGTATTATCTAGCATCTAAGTACAGGAGCAGGGAGCTTTAGAGTTGATTAATTCAACAGTTCAACAATGTCATTTAAAAAATCCTGATTCTTTCCATCTTTCTGATCTGCACCCCTCAGCCTGCTGCTCAGCAACTCTCATGGTCACAAGGTGGCTGTTGCATTTTAGGCATTGCATCCAAACATGGAAATACCATTGACAAAAGGAGAGGAAAGCCTCTCTTCCTGTGTGTTTATTTTTATCACTCAGGAAACCTTTCCCAGAATCTCCCTAGCATGCTTCCCCTCATGTCTCAGTGGCCTGAGTTTCATCATGCCTATAACTAAACCAACCACCGGCAAAGAGGATGAAATGACCATGACTGGCTGAGAGGAGCAGAGAGCCAAGTGGAGGAGGGTGGGGTACATAAAAAAGTGGGGATTCTGCCCACAAGAAGGAAGGGAGAGATGCCTATTGAGTTGATAAACAATCCTGTCTGCTAGGATCCTTTATGGAATAACCAGCCCTTCCTCACTCAGCTATCCGGTCATCACTTCCAAACTGGAAGGACTGGTTGGGAATATCACTGGGGTGTGCAGACTGAGGGTGGGTAAGGACCTGAAGATACCTCTCCCATCAATCTATCGCAGGGCCCAGACACTTCACCTTTAGAGATGCACTCCTTTGCCTTCTTACTCTTGCCTCCTCATAAAATGTAAATACTCTTGATCAAAATAAAACTATGGTGTCTCTCTTTGGGAGACTAGTAACTGGAAAGGGACACAAGGGAATTTTCCGGGGAGCTAGAAATGTTCTATACCTCGATCTGGGTGGTGGTTACATGTATGTATATATAGGTGTAGTAGTTTCTTATTGCTGCTGTAAAATATTACCACAGACTTGGTGCCTTAAAACACCATTTATTCTCTTACAGTTCTGGAGGTCAGAAGTCCAAGATCAGGTTCACTGGGCCAAAATCAAGGTATCAGCAGGGCTATGCCTGAACTGTGACAGCCACCCTGCAACCATGAGGGACTATAGGGGAGAATCTGTGTCCTTGCCTTTTCCAGTTTCTAGAGCTGCATTCCTCCATCTTCAAAGCCCAAAGCATAGCATCTGGCTGCAGTCCTCATATTGCCTTCTGTCTCTGCAGTTAAATCTCCCTCTATATCCCTCTGCTTCCCTCTTATAAACAGACTAGTGATTACATTTAGGGCCCGCCCGGATGATCCAAAATAGTCTTCCCCTCTCAAGATCCTAAATTTAATCACATCTGCAAAGTCCTGTTTTGCCATATAAGGTAACATTTATTGGTTCCAGGGATTAGGACCTGATATCCTTGGGGATGCATTATTCAGCCATCCACAGTAGGTAAAAATTCATCAAGCTGTGCAATTAAAATTTGTGCATTTTACTTTTGCTAAATTATACCTCCAGCAAGAAATGCACATACTCCAGGAAAAGAGAGAATGATTTAAGTTCAATCATAATAATGAATTAAAGGCCTATGAGATCTACTTCCCGTTGAGAGTACCATGGACCTGAGTTGAAAGAGGGGCTAAGCTTCAAGTGTGGGGCTGAAGACAAAAATGGGTTGAAGCCTAGTCCAAAAGTACATTCATTCTGATTTTTCACCTTCTCCATAGACACCAACCTTCTCCTCAGAGTCTGGGCTTCTAGCTGTAGCTGAAAATCCCTGAGAAGGAGAGAGTTACAATGACTAAAAGCCAAGGCCCTGGGGTGCATACTAACAAGGAATGGCAAAGGCTAACTCGGTTATTTGGGCAAAGAGATTACAGGACAGCTAGCTCTCCAGTGCCCACAGTGGGGAGTAGGAGATAGGGAAGGCCCAGCCCCCTGAACCACAGTGATAGTCACCCTCTGAGGAACGGACATGCTGTCATGGAGGGTTGAGGGCTGCATCTATGGATAGATACTAAAGCGCAGCCGGCACTATGGTGAGGTGATGTGGTGTAGGGTCCTGTATCCCCAGAGCTTGGATATCCTGTCTCTACATCCCCCATGTCCATGAAGCCTGGGCCTGGGCCCTATGTGAAGGACAGCCAAGAAAGGAAGATTACTTTTGTTGCTACCATTGTGGGGGGACCTGGCAGCTGCAGGACAGTAATATCTCTAATTCCATGAGTGGTCATATGAGGCGAGGGAAGCTGCTTAGAACCTATAGCCTGGACTTAGTTTTAGGGATTGGAGAGAGTCAAGTGCTGGGGGGCAGGAAAGGTTTACTTCAGGTGGGGGTGATATAGATGTCAATTGCTTTTTCCCTCCACAGGCAACATCCTTCCCAGAGAACCTGCCCCTGGGCCAAGAATCCTTTGTTACCTTCCTCTCCAACAAGAAAAGAAGTTCAAGGCTCACAGACATGTGCACACAACTCAACACACTCAGCCTCCCCTGCCCTACCCCACCCCCATGTACGGGAGATTGACTCCTGCTGTGCACATAAGCTGGGATAATCGGGTCTCTAAACATCACTTCAAGAGTCCCAAGTCCCAAGTAGTGGGGGCCTGGGGAAGGGGTGCTCTTTCCCATACCCTTGGCTTTTGTGTGGCCTGTAATAGTTGATCAAGAGATATAGAAAGACTGGAATGTGACACAAGGCTCTCCTTTCAGAATCACAAAGGCCTATACTTTGAGCCCTCCTATTTCTATCCCTCACATTGCTTTTCTTTTAATGTCCCAGAGTCCCCTTTGATCCCGGTCCTCAGGCTCAAGGCCTCAAAAGGCCAAAACCTTGTAGTTCCCTTTTTCAAGCTCCCCTGACTTTAACACCATCAGATTCAACCCCTGACTCCCGCCCTGTCCCAGCAGCAAGAGCCTGCTAATCTTTTAGCCACTAATCTTTTAGCCATTAATCTGCTTTCCAAACTCTTGGCACCTGAGCTATTTATAAAGCAGTATTTCATGCCCCCCAGAACCCTATTCTTCTCCCATGACCCCCACCAATCTAAAAACTCAGAGGACCTTGGGTATAAGAGGTTGGGGAGGCGAGCATAGTGACCAGAGCTGGAGACGGATGTGAGCTTCATCTTCCTCCCCAGGTAATAGTCCAAAGTCCTCTATTTCTAGCCCATACTAGGTCCCATATCCCCTGCCCTTAGCACCCCCATCAATATATCAAGAAGCACTTGAAGGGCACCTTTCCCGACACAGCTGACAGGCACTCAGGCTGAGAGACCCTGAGAGAGACCTCTGGAAGCTCCCCTAAGCTCACCCCTCAAGCCAGATCTAATACACATCAAAGAAAAGCATTAGAGAGATGTCTTCCTCTCTCTAAGTATCCCTACTCCAAGACTTAGCACCCGGGGACATGGATGGAGATAAGGGTGGGAAAATCTGGGGAGGGTGATGAGAGCGATGAATAGGTTCAAGGAAGGCTTTCAACCCCCATACAGGTTTTTGCCACCAACAAGGCATGAAGGTACCAACCTTTTCTCTCCCGCACCTTTCTCCTTTCTTAGCTGAGTGTTAAGGCCACCATGAGGTGAACTCAGGCTCAGAATCCATTGCATGAGCAAAGCCAGAGTCTGGGTTTTGTTCATTCATTCATTCATTCATTCGTGTATCTAACAAACATGTCTTGGTGCCTACCGTGTGCCAGGTGATGTTCAGACTCATCCAGTCCAATTTTCCTCATACTTTCCTGGATGGAGGCCATTCTCCAGACAAATTTCGTCTCTCAAAAGGCTCTCAAGAGTGCCCCAGCTATTTCAAAAAGCCTCACTCTTTCTGGAGAATACACAGTATGGTTAGTCAACAATTCATAAAAACTAGGGAAGGTTTTTTCCCATGTCCAGGATAGTTGAGATTATGGCTGAATAAGTAACCTTGGCAGGAGGAAGAATAGGAGGCATGGATGGTGGTGAGGTGTCTATCTAAGAAGAAAAGGTTACATCCCACTAGGTGTGTCTGGATGGTATACCAGAGCCAGGTAAGGAGAATAGGGACCAAATGATTGAGCCTTCCTCCTTCTTTCCCTTTTGCCAGAAAAGGCTCAACATCAATGCCATGGCCAGCATATCCAGGTAAGTAAGAACTCCTAATTCTCTGAATCTGTGACTCATCACTTACCCAAACCCAAGTACTTGCCTTTGGGGTGAAGGGGTTTGCAACCTCTCCCCAACTTGTGTCTTGGACTCTATCCCAACTGCCTCCGCCTTTGTGTCATTTCCCTCTCCTTGGGCTTCTTCTTTTTTTTTTTCCAGCTCCTCTCCAATCCCACCAGTAAGATTTATTTATTATTTATTTATTTTATTTATTTTTGGCTGCGCTGGGTCTTAGTTGTGGCACGCAGAATCGTGGTTGCGGCGCGCGGACTTCTCTCTAGTTGTGACATGTGGGTTTTCTCTTCTCCAGTTGTGGAGTGCAGGCTCCAGGGCACATGGGCTCTGTAGTTGTGGTGCACGGGGTCCAGAGTGCATGGGTTCTGTAGCTTGCGGCACTCGGGCTCTCTTGTTGAGGCCCGAGAGCTCAGTGGTTATGGCACGCAGACTTAGTTGCCCCAAGGCATGTGGGATCTTAGTTCCCTGACCAGGGATCGAACTTGCGTCCCCTGCATTGTAAGGCGGATCCTTTACCACTGGACCTCCAGGGAAGTCCCTAGGCCTCTTCTAATCCTAGAAATATTTCCTTTTCTCCCCACTTCCCTTTATCTTCTTCTCCCCTTCCCTTCCCTTCCAATCCCCCTCCCTATCCTCTGATTTTCTCCTCATAGGGTGTTTAAGAAGACCTGCTCCAATGGCAAGGTGAGAGAACCTGGCCCAGCTGGGCAAATGAGAGGGCAAAAGGGATAGGTGGGTACGTCCCTCAAGGTCTCAGGGGTTTGGGTTGGGGGCTTCAGGGGAATCCATTCAAAGATGATTATGAGAATAACATGGGAGGTTGTTCCACAACAGCTCTCCATCTACCTGGGGAAATGGGACTTCATGGACCATGTGGACATGGTGGAACCCACTGGTCAGTGAGTCCAAAAAGGGAAAGAGCCTGGGGAGAAGGGAATGGGAGTGAGGGCGTAAAAGAAAGCCAAGAAAGGACCATGCAGAAGAGGAGGCCAATTAAAGAGAAAAATGGGAGGAACCATTCAGGGGTCAACTTCTGTTTCATAGTCTGAGGACCTTTCCTGACCAGAGGGCCATCTCTCCCCCTCTCCACAGATGGTGTAGTCCTGGTTGACCCTGATTACTTAAAAGGTCGAAAGAGTAAGTAAAAATCCTTGTTGGTCTGTGTATGTGCCAGGGACCCCCAACCTAAAATGTCACACATGCCAGACAAGTAACCTGAATGAGTAGAGTGGATGAGTGGACCAGAGGGGTATAAGAAAATATAAAAGTAGTGGGAACTGTGAATGTCTTGTCTGGTGGAGGCTAACCACTGAGAATTTCAGCCCAGTGTGGCCAGATTTTCCAATTGTTAAAGAGGAACTGGAGGGCTTCCCTGGTGGCACAGTGGTTGAGAATCCGCCTGCCGATGCAGGGGACAAGGGTTCGTGCCCAGGTCCGGGAAGATCCCACATGCCGCGGAGCGGCTGGGCCCGTGAGCCATGGCCGCTGAGCCTGCACATCCGGAGCCTGTGCTCCGCAATGGGAGAGGCCACAACGGTGAGAGGCCCGCGTACCACAAAAAAAAAAAAAAGAGGAACTGGAAATGAAGCTTAGAATACGACCTTGAGAGGCCCAAGGTCTGAAAAGATTCTAGTGCCCCTTCCCCAAATGATATTCAAAATAGATATATTTCTAAAGCATAAATGAAATTTTGTTTTTCAAGATCACACAAAATTTACATATGTGCTGAAGTTTTTTTCTAAAATTTCTGATCTTCTCCATTACTGTTGGTGGTGCCTCTGCTTAGACTGCCCATGGAAAGATCCAGTACACCAGAAATCCATATTTTAATGCAAATTTCCTGATTTTCAAATGTTGGCAACTAATTAAAAGATTTTTAAAGGCCTGGATAAATCAAAAAACTTTATTTTTCCATAGGCTGAATGTGACCTTCAGCCTGCCACTTTGCATTTGGTTTTTCCTTTAATTGCATATGTCTTTCCATATCTCCTTTGTGTGGGGAAACCCAATTTTTCCATTAAAAAATCCCAAACAGGGCTTCCCCGGTGGCACAGTGGTTGAGAGTCCGCCTGCCGATGCAGGGGACACCAGTTCGTGCCCCGGTCTGGGAAGATCCCACATGCCGCGAAGCAGCTAGGCCCGTGAGCTATGGCCGCTGAGCCTGTGCGTCCAGAGCCTGTGCTCCGCAACGGGAGAGTCCACAACAGTGAGGGGCCCACGTACCAAAAAAAAAAAAAAAAACCCCAAACAAAGAAGCAAACAAAACAATAACTACAGCAAGTAACAGCAAGCGACATTGCTCTGGCCACAGTATTATAGATCCAGATTACACTGAAATATTGTTTTGCCACTTTTTTTCCTTTTAATTCTTACTCTGTGATCCAATTAGACTGAAAATTGGGTTTGGTTTGAAAAAGGCTCAGAACAAATTGATGGATACTAGTTCAGATGTAACCTTTAGATATTGTGGAATAAACCAGACTTAGTTGCCCAGATTAAACAGTGCAGATAAGCAGTCCACCCAGTTTTAAATATCAGAGGAACTTTGGGTATGGCCAGTAAATTAACCAACTTATTTAAGACTCTCAATTACTCTGTAGTTCTAAAACCTAAATCATTTTTTCACAGTCCTACAAAGTCTTCAGAATAACCTACAGAAAGAAAACTTTAGTTGAAAAAATGCATGTCAACCCAGGAATAAGATGTGTTTTTTCCTTTAATTCTAATCTTCTTCATGTCCCTTAGTAGTTTTATATTATTATTCATTTAAGTGTATATATTTAAGTTTATTCCTTAGCTACTTTATATGTTTTGTTACTTTTATGAAGATAATCTTATTTGCATCATATTTTCCAATATGCTTTTTTTTTCCTTTCGAGATGCATTTGTTGATGTGAAATATGCTTACGCTACACCTTGAATGAAAAAGGCTGGTTGTAGGGCAATATATGCGGTTGTGCGAATAAAGTGCGGTTTAACAAAAATTGATGTGGGATCTCTCTGTATTATTTCTTACAACTGCATGTGATGATCTCAAAATAAAATGTTTCATTTCAAAAAGGCAATGAGAGAGAAGTCAATAGCTAAAGTGGCCTTATGTTTAATTATAGAAACAAAGTTGGGAAGCAAATGCAACAGAAATTAACAGCAGTTATCTCTGGAATATGATGTATGATGGCAGGGCTTTGATTCTCTTTGTGTTTTCTGATTGCCACACAATTAATATGTATTGTTTATATAAAAACACAAATATAAATTAATAACTTTAGAATAGATGTTGAATTAAAAAAAATAAAAGCAAGCTATTTCCTAACACACTAAAAAAAGGATGATTCTAAACTGCCAGAGAGCCAATAAGATCTCGGGGGTGGGGTGATGCCCTCCCCACATGCCACAGCAGGATGTGACAGAACAATTCATCTGATTAACACCTTTACCTCAGGGGCTATTAGATACCCTTCTGCCTGGCCTCACCTGATCTTTTTCTGTCTTATTTCTTATCTCTTTCATTTCCTCCCTTCCCTGGCTTCCTTCCAGCCACCTCTTTTCCTCTTTTTCTCATCTTCTCTGTTTTTTCTTTTCCTTTGCCCCCTCTTTCCTTTTCCTTTTCTTTCTCTCTCCCTTTCCCATTTTTATTGGCATCATTGGGAACCAAGGTGAATTTAATTTGTTGTATCTTTTGAAAATTGTTAAGTTTGTCTTCATTGTGGAAATATTAGAAAGTACAGATGAAGGAGAAAAAGACTGCAATCCTCTCACCCAGAGATAATCACTAATATTTCACTTCATATTTATTCATATTTTCTGAGCAAAAATATCTATATTTTTATTAAAAATGCTATATTATAAATAACATTTTCTAATCTTTTTTACCTATGCAATATGTAAAAATCTATAAAGTTTTAAGTTGCCTAGTAGTATATTGTATGGGTGTACCATAACATATTTAGCCAACTTCAATTGTTGGACATTTTTTGCTATGATAAACAACCCCATAAAGTACATGCTTGTATGTATTTCTTTTCATACTTGTCCAATTATTTCTTTAGACTAAATGCCTAGAAAAGGAATGAATGGCCAAAGGGCAGTCACACATTTTTAAAGGTTTCTATTGCCAAATTGCCCTTCAAAATGGTTGTACCAATTAACTCTCCCTCCTGCAGGGTATGAGGTTTCCCATTGCCCCAGTCATTATAAACACTACCATTATCATTACTTTCAGTCTTTGTTGTATCTTTTGAATATAGATTCATTTTCTTTGCTTGCTCATAATTTTAAAAGCAAATAATCTGGCTGTTTGATATTTTGATCTCTTAAATACAAAAATGACTTGCTTTCTACTAGTGTGTGGCTCTTGGTAGTTTTCTTTTCTTTGGGTCAGGGCTCCTGATTAAAAGTAAGATTCCCCACCCCTGTTCTAAATCTTTCCATCCCTCAGTCTCTGTCACTGTCCTTGGACAGGTATCTTTCTGTACCCCATCCCACACCACTAGTGCACTCAAGTGACTTTCTACTTGCCCCTAATCTTAGGTACTGGCTGCAATGTATAAGTTCATTTATAACTGTTCCACTTTTCTAATATTCCCATGATCATCATCATCATCATCCACATCTAATTTAAATTTCCAAAGGGATTTCTCATACTTCAACTCCTTACAACCATCCTATGAGTTAGGTTGGGCACGTACGAGTCTGGGCTTTGGAGTCAGACCTGAGTTGAAATCCTGGGCTGTCACTTAGCTGCTCTGAGCTCATTTTCTCTACCTGTAAAGTGGAGATAATAATACTTCAGAGGATTATTGTGAGGTCCAAATAACATAGGTAGAGCTCTCAGTGCAGTCCTATTATTGACAGGTGAAATAACTGAGGTTCAGACAACTCGAGGGATTTATGCAAGTCATATTCAAGCCCAAGTATTCTGACCCTAGAGAATTATGTAATGAATACCCTGTACTCACCACCTAGCTTTTAAAAGAATTACAGAATCAAACTGAAGTCTCCTGTGTATCCTTCCCTAATCCCATACTCCTTCCTCCCTCCATCTTTTTCTTCCTGCCTCCACCGCAGATAATTACTATCCTGAATTTGATGTTTATTATTCCCATGATGTTTCTATACTTCTACTCTATATTTATATATCAGTGAGCGACTTTGGTACTGTTCTACATGCTTTTCAACTTTACGTACATGGTATCAGATTGTGCATATCATCCTGCAGCTAGCATTTTTTACGCAATAGTTTTTGAGACTTAACCATGTTAATACATGGAGTTTAGTTCATTTATTTTAACCTCAGTTTAGTATTCCATGATATGAATATACCACAACTGTTTACCCATCCTCCCATTGATAGGTATTTAAATCATTTCCAATCTTATGCTATGACAAACATTGACAAATGAACATTCTCATAGGTATCTCCTTATATACATGACCAAGACTTCCTCTAAATTCATCTTAGGTCATAAGATATGAGAAGATTCAGCTTTACTGGATAGCGTCCAACAGTTTTCCAAAGTGGTTGTATTCATTTGTTAGCAAGTTTTTTTCTGCATTCCTTTGACCAACTACAAATCTCCAGGTCCTTGAATTTTCTCTTGTATCAGTCTTAAGATCTCACTGGTTTCCTTATTAATTGAATTGCCTTCTGTAAAAAACTAACTAAATAAACAAACCTAGGGACTCTGACAGAAAAAAAAAGTGGTTGTACTAATGTATATTCCCACCACAGTGTGTAATGAACAACCTATTGCTCCACATCTGGAGCACTGCTCAACACATAGTGCTGTCAGACTTAAAAGTTTTTGACAATATGATGGGTGTGAAGTGTTATCACATTGTGGGTTTTTAAAATTATTTATTTATTTATTTGGTTGCTCTGGGTCTTAGTTGCGGCACGCAGGATCTTCGTTGTGGCATGCAGGGATTTTTTTTTAGTTGCAGCATGTGAACTCTTAGTTGCAGCATGTGGGATCTAGTTCCCTGACCAGGAATTGAACCCAGGCCCCCTGCATTGGGAGTGCGGAGCCTTAACCACAGGACCACCAGGGAAGTCCTCTCATTGTGGTTTTAATTTGCACTTATCTGATTATTATTAGACTGGACATGTTTTCATACCTTATTGGCCATTCCGTTTTGCTCTTCTGTGCAGAGCCTATTCATAAACTTTGCACACTTTTATATTGGGCTGTTTTTATTTTTATTACTGATTTGTGGGAGTTCTTTATACATTATGAACACTAAACTTTTGTTTGTTATATGTGTTGCAAATATTTCCTCTCAGGCTTTTGCTTGTTTCATTATTTATAAAGACTTTTAATGTAAAGAAGTTTTAAATTTTACTATAGTCAAATGTATTGATCCTTTTCTTTATGGCCATACTGTTTTGATCGTATTACATTGCCTCTCCATGTCCTCCTCTGACCTATTTAAGATCTCCTTTCCTCCTCGGGTCTGACAGGTCACTCTCTTCCTCCTTTGCCTGCAGTGTTTGTCATGTTGACGTGTGCCTTTCGCTATGGCCATGATGACTTGGATGTGATCGGTCTGACATTCTGCAAAGATCTGTATGTACAGGTCCAGCAAGTGGTCCCAGCTGAGCACAGCAGCCCCCAGGGGCCCCTCACAGTCCTGCAGGAGCGACTGCTGCACAAGCTGGGGGACAATGCCTTCCCTTTTACCCTGCAGGTACTGACCCCAAGTCCTGGGTAAGGCTTCCAGGGAAGATTAAGAAAGGAAGCTGAAGAAGGAGAACAGAGGAAAGGGGTCCCTGTTTCTTCTGTTTGCTGACCTCCTTCTGATCTTTTAGATGGTTGTCTACCTGCCCTGTTCAGTGACACTGCAGCCAGGTCCTGATGATACAGGGAAGGTGAGGTCTGGGTTCTGAGAAAGAGGGACGGGGGATAAATGGACAAGACTAGAGAAAGGGACAGCTAAGGGACGGGATCAGACATTTCCATGAGGAAGGGAGGGGTAGTGTCAGAAATGAGTTCTTCTCACTCCTGCCCCTTTGCAGGCCTGTGGTGTTGACTTTGAAGTGAAGAGTTTCTGTGCTGAAAACCTGGAGGAGAAAGTCTCCAAGAGGTATTTCTTTGGTCCTCTCCAAAATCCCTGCCTCCGGCCTGCGCCAAAAAACAGATCTTGCTCTCAGGACAGAAACAGCCCTACTTCTAACCTCTGTAGCACTGTCACCACCAACTCAGATGCCCAGTTCTGATTTCCCTCTGACTTCTCTTCTTTGCTCTAGGGCAAGGGTCAGCAAACTTTCCTGTAGAAGGCCAAAAAGGAAATATTCAGGCTTTGTGAGCAATGTAGTTTCTGTTGTAACTACTCAGCTGTGCCACTGTAGCGTGAAAACAGTCATAGGCAGTACGTAAATGAACGAGCATGGCTTTATTTATGGACACTGAAATTTGAATTTTACATAATTTCCACATGTCATGAAATATTATTGTGGATTTCTTTTCAACCATTAAAAAATGTAATAACCATTCTTAGTTCGCAAGCCATACAGAAACAGGCAGCAGGCCAGATTTGGCCATTGAGCCATAGTTTGCTGACCTGTGGTCTAGATACCAACCTTGAGGGTCCAGAGGAGTTATCTGACAGAGGCCTTCCACCACCTCCCCTCCCCAAGCAAGGACTGGGCTATGGGGTTAGCATGAGAAAGGTCTGTGGGTCCTAAGGAGACATTCTGGCTGTCCCCTTGGCCTCTACTTAGAGACTCTGTGCAGCTGGTGATTCGGAAAATCCAGTTTGCACCCCTGGAGCCAGGCCCTGGCCCCTGGGCCCAGACTGTTCGCTGCTTCCTTCTGTCAGCTCAGCCCCTACAACTCCAGGTCTGGATGGACAAGGAGGTTTGTGACCCCCATTTCCTGCCCCCTACCATGCAACCCCTCTGACACCCTTTCTTCATTGATCTCCTACTTGGGAAGACAAGGGTGGAAGCCAGGGTGGCAAAAGCACTGAGGAAACAAATTCTAGGTCTTGATCTGGGTGTTCTCCCTCCAGTCTTATAATGGGCCTCTCCTCCTGCTTCAGGTTCAGTGCCACGGCAAACCCATCACTGTTAACGTTTCCATCAACAACTGCACCAACAAGGTCATCAAAAAGATAAAGATTTCAGGTGATCTTCTTTTCCTATCCCCCTGCACCTGGTCCCAAATCCAGAGGTCTTTTTCCAGAACTCTGCCCCACTTACCCAGTCTGCATCCATCTAGGCTTTCCCTCCATTGCAGGCTTATCAGAACACGTATCACTGTCTGTCCATATGCACATCTTAGTAGTGTGCCCGTGTACAAGGGCAGCAAGTTGGGGTCTCGAGGATGACTGACTAATTGTAGTCATGTGTTTTTCCTGGCTCTTCAGTTGACCAGATCACAGATGTCGTCCTGTATTCACTAGACAAGTACACCAAGACTGTGTTCATTCAGGAGTTCATGTGAGCTGGAGCTGGGGCATGGGTCAGAGAGCCAAGGGATAGCGTGGTGGGAAGAGGGCTGGGGTCTGGAGGCAGAGGAGGGAGTTGGGGAAAGAAGAAAGTGGAGAAGAGCCCAGGACTGAGGAACATCAAGGTGAGGGTTGATGTGGAAAGAGGGAGGGATTCTCAAGAGATCTGGAGGGGGGATACCACAAGAGGATCATCAAGTCCTGAGAGAGGGCAGAGGCATAAGGATTTCCCACCAGAGTGAATTGTTCCCACTCTCCACAGTCAGACATGCCAGCTCTCTTGGATACTCCAGTAGTTTCATGGAATCGTGCAAAAAACTGTTGGGAATGAGAATCACTTAGTTGGCAAGCCTAGCTTAAGTTCATCTCTTCTTTTCCTTTGAAAGGGAGAGTATAGCTGCTAACTCCACCTTCTCCAAGAGCTTTGCAGTAACCCCACTCCTGGCTGCCAACTGCCAGAAACAGGGCCTGGCACTGGATGGCAAATTCAAGCATGGTGATACCAATCTGGCCTCTAGCACGATGTAAGCTCAAATGTAACTCCCAACCTTCATTTTCTACCCCCAACACATTGTGTGTGCTATATATACAGTTCTGAGGTTTCACCTTCAATGAAGCCTACCTGTTTTTTAAAAATGTCCCTAGGTCAGTGTTCAGAGCTGCCTCCAGGCAAGAGGGCTGACAGTAAGCTAAATAATACCCATGGGACCAATGGCAGGCTTAGGTCATAGGCAACAAGGAAAAAGTGGAAAGGAAAAATTCCTTATGTTGTACAATATTTTACAACTCATAAAGGTCTTACGTATGGTACTGTTATCTTCATAAGAATCCCATTAAAGTAGGCTGGATATGTATTCTTATTCTACTTTACACTTAACGACCCTGAGGCTCAGAGAGATGAAGGAACTTGTCCAAGCTTGCGTAGCTAATAAGTGGCAGAAGTGGAAAAGATTCTATCACATGTCATCTGGCTCTAACACTGCGATCTCTACAGCAGCTACTCTCTAGTGAAGACAGAAGTTCAATGGAAGCCAGATGAGAAATGGAGAGAAAAGAGGACAAAAAGAAGAGAAATATGATAGGAATTGATATAATTCTATCAAATCATTCATTTGGTCCTATGCCTAACACTTGGAGGCCCTAGTGTAAGATGTGTCTCCCACCAAAAGCCATCTGCCACCATTTAACAAGCATTAATTCTCACTGCCTTTCCCTATGCCTTATCAATCATGTAGCTATGGACTATAATTGCTTGAAAGAGCCTGAGAAATCATACAAACAGCATTATTTTACATATAGAGGATCAGCATCCCAGGGCAATGAAGAGACTTTCCTAAGAGCATATCGTTTTCTGTGTCTTATTTTTCAATCAGTGGGTTTTCATTGAACACCTATTACATGCTTATTCCTATGCTAAGCAATGTGGGAGGGTACAAAGATGTTTAAGACAGTCTCTGCCTTCAGTCAATTTACAGCCTAAACGGAGGACAAAGAGAAATTTAAATGCAATCTAACAGTTAAATGTTAGTACGTGTGGTTCAGACTACAAATCTGATTGAAGTTAATAGAAGCCAGCATAGCTGGAGAGGGCTTCCTAGAGGAGACAGAAGGAGCTAGAGCTTGAATAAGGTGTTGGATCTGGATACCAACAGAGGAAGAAAAGAGTGTTCTGGGTTGGGAACATAGCCTGGGCAAAGGCTAGAAGGTAGGAATCTGCATGGCACGTTATGAGCATGGAGAGAGCATGGGTCTGCTTAGGTTGTATTCCAGGTGTTAGGGAGTTAGGGCAGGAAGGTTAGATTGTTAAGGGTCATGAAAGCCAAGCAGTGTAGTAGTCATATTCAGAGAGGTAGACTCCTGAGCAGCGGGTGACCTGGTAAAACTGGATCTGAGGAACAGAAGTGTGGTGCCAATGAGTAGGAGATCAGAGCCTGGGAGCCCTGCCAGATGACAAAAGGTGCACTGAATGAATTAACCCCCAGCCCCTCCCCTCCAAACACACAACAATGAATACTACCACCTCCAGTCTTCAACCAGGAATGGACAAGGAGCTGCTGGGGATCCTGGTGTCCTACAAAGTCAGAGTCAACCTGATGGTGTCCTGTGGAGGGTAAGTGAGAGTGCAGGGCCTGTCTGGGCAGAGGCTGGGGAGCCACTTCTGTTTTCCTCCCAGTTGGACTGACCCACTCAAGTTATTCCCCACCCCTTCTCCTGGACCAGTTTCCCAAACCTGTGAGCTCCATGAACAAGCCACCTTCCCTTCCAGAAACCCATTCTGTGGTTGAGTTGGCCTTACAATCCTTCATTCCCCTGCAAAATTAGGTTGCTACTAACCATTTCCAGCTGCTAATTTTAGGGTGTCATTCTACCCTCAGCATCCTAGGCGACCTGACAGCCAGGTAAGACACTGTGGGGAGGGGGAACTGGGGCAAGAAGGGGAGGATGTGATTAGGAGACCAAAAGAATGACACGGGAGAATCTAAGGGCATCCCAGGACTGAAAAATTGAGGGAGAGGTTCAGGGAGTGGCCTTGGAGGGAAATCTGTAACTCTACCTTGGGATCCTTGCAGTGATGTTGGTGTGGAGCTGCCCTTGATCCTGATGCATCCAAAGCCATCTAACAGTGAGTGACCAGGTGGGACTCACAGGAACAGTGGTCCTAGGGACCAAGCAGTTCTGATCTCATGAATTGAGGACTGGCAGTTTGGGTAGAGATTGAATAGCAATAGGTAGGTTGGGTGTCTAGGTTTTCAGGGGAAGTTGTGTGTGTGTGTGTGTGTGTGTGTGTGTGTGTGTGTGTGTGCATGTGTGCGTGTGTGTGTGTGTGCGTGTGTGTGTGTGTTGTGTATATGGGAGGCAGAGGGTTAAAAAGGGAGAGGAATGAGTAACAGGACATTTCTTCAGGGAACTTATCAGCTTCAATCCATATTTCCTTCCCTCTCCATGCTTGCTACAGAGGCCGCTAGGTAACAAAATGGGAGGCCTGGAAACCTCGTCCCCCTTCCCCACTGCCACTCTCCATTTTATGACGATGGAAATGGAAAAAAGCTTCCCTGGAGTGTTGCTTTCAATAGGTGTGCAGTGGAAACATATGGTTTAGCTTCATGTCATAGTTCAGTGCTTTTCATACGCCCCCCTCTTTCCCTTTTTGCGTCCCCCACCCTCCACCTCCTGCTCTTCTCCCAATCGTCCTTCCCCCTCATCCCTTCCAGTTTTCTCTTTCTATCCCCCCCGCACCTCCTCACCCTAACTTCTCCCATATTTCATTCCCCCATCCCTTCCCTCCTTCCCACCCTCCATTCTTATTTCCCCTCTGGCCCTCATGGGGGCTTTTGTGTTGGCAGACTGAGGGGGGAACAAAGGAAACAAGCCAGTGTGATCCAAGTGGGGCAGGGGCAGCTGAGAGGGGGTGAGGTTCGGAGTTGGGAAGCAGGGAAGGGATCACTTCTCTGGGATCAGGAAACGGGAGTGGATGTGGAAGACGCTCAGACAGCTGTTCCTAACCCTCCATTTCCCTCTGCTGCTTCCACAAGCTCTGAGGACATGTCATCGAGGAGTTCGCTCAGCAGCAGCCCGGCAGATAGGAGAGCCAGGGGGCTTTGGCGGCCGAGGGGGATGAGAGGCGCTCAGGTGCCTCTGTGTGGAAGCCCCACTGTAACACTCTAAATCAGCATGTCCAGATGTGCCTGCTGATCGCTTTGGTATCTCCTCCTCCTGGAGGAGGGTAATGGAACTACCTTGAATGAGCCACCTCCCCACCCGCCACCCCACATCAGTGATGAGATCTCCTGCAGCATGTGCTTTTCCTCTAAACAACCCTGACTTCCCTCTGGCAAGGCCACCCACCCGTGAGTCCTTCAACTTTCCTTCTGTGCCCTGGTCACCTCTGCCCCCACCCCCACCTATCCCACTCCCACCTTGGAGCTGCGGGCAGCGCCTGAGGGGACATAGCCCTGAGACCAGGCCTGAGGGCGACGCTGATGGTTGGACAGAGTGCTATGTGACCCCAGGCAACAAGTGCCACCCACCTGCCAAGCATACAGCACACCACAAGGCCCACAGCCGAGGCACCCAAGCACCAGTCTCTGCGCAAATCCAAACACTGCAATCCTTGGGGGTTGGGCTTTGGGAACAGGAAGGTGTGATGGTATGGAATGGAATGGGGGGTTCTCTGGGGAATCAATTTCCTCCTCACCCAGGGTGACACTTGGCCTACTTATCATTACCCACTTTATGTACAACAGCTTCGAAGGCGCCTGCTGGGTGAACCCACCGCCAAGGCATCACACAGTACATTTTTGCCCCCTTCTTTGGTCAACTTACCCAGGGATTCTTCTCCTCAAAGTCAGCTATTGTAAGTGTTGAAAAGCTGAGCCAGGACACTTTTCAAGGGCTATTCTCCACTTCCGGGTCTAATACTGCCTGGTTCTGGGGGTACAGGAGGGGTTTGCAGGCGACCTTTGGAATTGACTTTCTAAGATCATGTACTTGGAGAACTGAATAGTGAGTGTTCACTCTCATGCCACTAATCCGGTACCTCAATCACTGAGGCCTATTCATCACAGTAGGGTAGCACCACCCCACATTACCTGTGGATAAAGAAGGAGAAATAAAATGTGAAACCTCCCCAAACTGCCAAATCCTGTGCTGTTTCTTATTCTGTCTGCCCTCATCTAATCTCCAGCTGTAACAAAGTCCAAGTAGCCTTTAATCCTTAAATCTGCTGTTCTGCAGGGTCTTCCTTAATCAAAATAGTGTACTGAGATCGGACCTATTCTAGGATGGTAGGCACTTGGTTTGTGACCATAGCAGCCACTTTTCAGACACCCAATTTCCTTGACTCTTTTTATTCCTTTATTACGTTCTAGCCTTTAAAAAGCTAGTTTCTTTTCTATCTTTCTCCACCTTCTTTCTAAACATTTGTTTTATGCAGGTTCAGCTGCACCTATGGAATGCAGCTGGCCAGAACTTTTGCAGCCTAATTCTAGCAACATTCATGATTCAACTATTGCTGTGGTTGTCTATGACATCACAAGTGGGAGTTATGCCATGTTTTACTTGAAAAGGGGATTGAGGGAAGCAATAGAGAGGTTGGTAAGACTAGCAGAGAGGATAAAAAAATACAAGCATTAGAGCATAAGAGAAAAAAAGACTAGGAGAGAGAAAGACAGGTACGTTATTTTCTCTAAATCTCTACTAAATGTTTCAACTCTCTGCAACACATTGCCCTGTAGACAGGACAACTTTTTCAAGGAAACAGATAAGTGGGTAGAAGATGTACGGGCAGAGTATATTATCATGTTGGTGGGTAACAACATTGATCTGAACAACAAAAGGAAAGGTATAACTGCAACTGCTTCTGGCATACCTAGCACTCAATCCCCATGGGGAGGGTCTACTGTGCTCTATTTACTTGGGAGGAGTTACCTGTGTCAGGGATCAGAAAGGTCATATGGGTTCAGGGCTTCAAGGGTTCCTGGTCCTAGGGATGCAGGTTTACACCTCAGAAGGATCTATTCATATCCACTAACTCTGGGTCAGAAGGGGGTCTTACCACTATCTGGTCCCTCGTATCATTTCTCATTTGTCTAGAGAAGTCTCTACCAAGGAGGCAGAAGAAGAATCCAGAGACCTCAATGTGATGTTTATTGAGACCAGTGCCAAATTCACCACTGCTTATTCTTTTGGATAACCTTGGCTTGTCCTATCATGGGGTGGGGGTAAGGTTCATCTCCCCATGACGCAGTGCAAAGGCCTGGAATCATATCTCTAAACCTGACCTTTTTTCTTTCTTTTGCACACACACACACACACACACACACACACACACACACACAGAGGACTATTCCATAGCATGGTTTCTGCCCTCACTTCCAGAGGTAATTCCTCTCCACTGAAGGAAGACGAGAGTATCCTTTCTCGGTACACACAGAGAAGGCAAACTTCCTTTGCTGAGTTGATGGCCAGGCCAATTTTTCTGCCTGACTGATATTGAAGGGGACTAACTTCACCCCAAAACAGCTCCCTGGTTTGCCTTTAGGTGAAAGGTATCATAAGATAAAAATTCCTTTTCTGTATCTCCTAGAAGATGCCCCTGGGAGTTGAGATTTGACCCCAGCCACTTTATTACCTTCCTTCCTTACCACACATTTCAGTGCTGAAATCCAGCTGGAACCTTCCAATGAGTCAGGCATCAAAAACCGTTGTTCCTGTTGATAGCTTAGGTTACCTCTCTGCCTAATATGATCAACTTACTGCATTTGGGCTTCTCAGTACCAGTCCTTCTCCCCCAACCTCATGTTTATGGTTTAAATACTTGGTCACTTACTAAGCTCTTGTTCAATTCCTAGGCTTAGGAGTAAAACAGAACCCCTGAAAATACTATCAATTTCTCTTGACCACTTCTCACAGTTACAGGGTGGAAAGTTCTGGCAGAGTCCAGGAATCCCACCTGGCCGTCTGTGACTGCTAAAACACATCTATAGGGGATGCAGTTCTACAGCAGCTGGGATACCTCAAAGATTGATACAATTCCTTCTCCACTGTCTTCTTATCTCACCCTCAATAAATGACTGGTCCTTTCACCTCAGACTCTTATTGTTTGTACCTTCTCCATGCTATACCTACACCTCCACAATGCAGTTGCATCATGCTGGTGCCCCAACACAGAACCATTCTAAATACCTCAAAGAACCAATTTAGGGCAGGATTTTTGCCTCTTAAGCCCGTGGCACCTGGCTGGGACTTTTTACCCTGTTTACCACACTTCTTCGATGAGTTAGTTGTTTTAAAACCTTTTAACCACAGACAGTTGGGAGAATCTTGGACCTCAACATTCAGTGGACTCAGCCAATATGCCTTCGTGCAAGTATCTCAGCCTCTAGTTTCTTACTCAGATGGCCACTGGGGGGCAGCAGAGCAAACAGGAGCATATATTCTATTTGGGGGGATTTCCCAGAAAACACAGAGACAGCTAGATTGATTGTACCTCCAGCTCTGCTCACTAGGATGTTGCTGACAATAGCAGCGAGCCTCTAGAAGAGGTACCATAGTAGAACTGGGGTGGGATTTATAGGAAGAACCAGAACTTCCTCACAGAGATGTTACTATTATTTAGAAGTGTTTCCTATATTTGAAGACTTATTCACCTTATTTTAAAATCCATTAAAAACAAAAAAGCAGCATAGAAACCCTGGGTGATTAGTGCTTCGCAGAGTCAGGAAATTGGTTGGTTTGTGCAAAATTTGGAGAGAAGAGAGTAGAGTGGCAAAGTGAGTTAACTGTGGCAACATGAGTAGAAGTGGCACTAAAAGTGCAGAGGGGCAGCCTCCTAATTGTATTGTGATTTTTTAAATCGAGGTATAGTTGATGTACATAAATGTATTGTGACTTTGAATAAAAAGATCTTTAAGTACAAAAAAATTTTAAAAATAAAAATAAAAATTCAGACATCCAGGCTCCACCTCAGATCAGTAGAATCACTCAATGGGGGCAAGGGCCTCAAAATATATATTGAAGCTTCCCAGGATTCTTTCAAGGCAAATTCGGGACTTTCATTATGGGGTACAACTTTGCCCCATACCTCATTAGACAACTTTCTATTCTGAACGGGTACTGTGAACATGCCAATGGAAATGGCATAAGGTGTGGCCTGGAATCTCTAACAATGGATTGCTAAGAACATAGCAGAAGGTTATCTGGGGGCTGGGGTGAAGACAAGGGGGAAATCAGCAGTCAGTACTACTCAACCAACCAGGTGAAAATTGGGAAGCAATTTCTTACTGCTGTCCCTGAAAAGAAATGCATCTAAGCCTCTCCCTTAGTTTATGTTCCCGATGAAAGAATCTGGGAAAAGAGAAGACAGAACTATATTAATACTGCCCCCTGCAGAGAAATGGCCACAGCTCATGGGGGAAGGGGCACTGTTTCCTCCAGTACCCCCTCACCCTATACCATTCCTCAGTTATACTGTAGATAAGCTTCCTGGGTCTCCCTAATGTTCTGAGAGAGATAATTGTGAAATACATATAGTGTTGCTCTGCTGCTTCTAGTGGCTCCTCCCTTTGGAAGAGCTTTTATTTTTATCTCGAAGGCATTTAACACCCAATCAGTATCATCCAAATCAGTATCAACCAACATTTCCTCAGCATTGTGTTTTACTTTTTTGGAGGGAGAAGATAGGAGGAGGGAGTGGGGGAAAATGGGGTTCCACTGAAGTCTCCAAAGTGTATGACTGGTAGTATAAGGATGGGGTGAGATGGCCAGGCAGATTAGGTGGGAGGCCCCCAAGACCTGTAGACATTAATGAAAATGACACGACATATGTGGAATTGCCTCACACATGGTATTCAATAAATGTCAGTTGCCTTCTCTAGCAGGGTTCTCCACAGGCTAAGCGATACCTAGACATAATCATCCTTCTCCTTCCAGGGAATGAAGCCCACCTAGAAAACTAGGGAACTCAAAGTGCAGTACAGGTGGGATAATGCATTTGGCCAGCTGGCTCAGGGCAGGGCCTCACTGTCTCCCCATCCTCCCTACTCCACTCTGCCAGGGTGGGGCTGAGAGTAGAGTTTCCCAAGTGGCTTCCCTGAGGCCTAGCTAGCTCGTCCTAGAAGATTCCACGTGGAGGGCTGTGGGTTGCAACTCTCTAGTGCACAGTCCTCTCTTTCTGGCGGTGATAATCTGGGGGAAAGAAGGAGGAAAAGAGCAGGTTATTTTCCAGCCTGAGCTCCCAACTCCCCATCTCCAACTTGTGGGGCCTCTAGTAACTGGTATTTAAAGAGTTCCTACCGAAGGCCCTGCCAGGTAAGCAAAAAAGAGAGCGGCACTTACTATAGGGAAAGAAGCGGACACGCATGCTGATTTCTCGAGCTGTCTTCAGGATCTCAACAGCCTGGAAGGAACACAGCAGCTTGTACAAATGAAGAGATACAACCCAGGACAGAATCATAACAGAAGGAATGTAGTTTGCCATTCCAACCTTCTGGGTCACTAATAGCTGCTTCCCTCTTACCAAGGAGAAATTCTTTCGTATCAAGTTACACATCAGGCTAATCTTATCCACTGTGTCCTACCTGGAATGGCTTCTTGCCTCACCACAGCCCAGGGTGCTGTGCTCACCTTGCTGTGCTCAATATCTTGGAAATCCACATCATTCACAGCTAGGACTTGGTCCCCTTCCTGAAGTCCTGCTCGATGTGCATCAGAGTCCGGAATCACCTGTTGTTAAGGAGAGAATATACATGATCAAGGTGGGATAATTTCAAAGAATGTAAGTGAATTAAGTGCTATTCAAACGTAAGGTACTATCGGTTGTGTGTGTGTGTGAGACAATGCAGGGAAATGGGTGGCTTGCCAGGTAGGGAGTTTTAAGTGGGCAAGGGTATCCCCACTATGGCCCTTCTATGAGTCTACTAAATCATCCCTTTCCCCAAGCCTTGGGACATCAGAGTTCTGCAACCTGATAACTTAACAAAGGGAAGTAGCAATCCATATTGCCTACCAGGCACACGCACCTTGGAGATGAAGATGCCTAGCTGGGAGGCCTTTCCTCCTCGGATGTTAAATCCCAACTGTAAGACAAGAGCACAGAATGGGGGCTCAATACAGACCACAAACACAAGAACATCTAGTAGCATCACTGTATGATAGCTTGCCTTGTGTCCCTCAGAGAGAAGTCAGAAGTTGTGGAAGTAGCATCTCAGCTTTTCTGCCCATAAAAGTAAATTTCTTTACCTCCTTACCTGCTTCCCAATCTGTCCTCGCAACCGTGGCCAACTTCTGGGCCTGGTACGGACAAATCTCACCTGGAATAAGAGGCAACTGTTCCATAACCTCACCTGAGCTCCAGGTGGCTTCTTCAGTGTGATGATACGGGGCAGAAACTGGGTCAACTCATTGTTGTAGTCTGGGTGGTATACCCTCTGCAAGACACAGCAACCCCAGAAATCTTACTACCAGTCTTACTACCTTCATCTAGAACACAACTGCATCACCCTGAAGCCAGGAGAAGGTGAAGTCATGGATTAGTTTAAGTAGAACAGATAACACTGTCCAAATAGGTAGACGGATAGCAGTGGGGAAATGCTAGCCGCCCAGTAGCTCCCCACTTCTTTACCTCGACAAAATGGAAATCAGGGCTCTGAATTTCCAGAATTCTCTGGTGTAAGTGGACTCTGGCAGGAGGATTCCATAAGAAGTTCCCAATTGGCCCAGTTGCTCAGAATCTAACTTCTGGCTAAGATTCCCTCTCCATTGAGCTTTCTAACCCTGCCATCCTACCTTTCGTATATCATCCCTTGCCTATGGGGAAAAAATCCCTTGTACAGATGGTTCCCACCTCATGAGGAGGAATCCATGCTGGGGGATTCTCATAGGCAGGCAGGAAAACCACTGGGTAGTCATCATAAGGAATCCGGCTGTCCATCTCCAGCAAGGCCCTGAAATGGAAGGGTGAATCAAAGCTGACGAAAATGGTTCAAAAGGGATAGCAGCCCAGTGAGTTTCAGAAAACAACCCCAACCCATTCCAAGGATGTCAGTCTCTAGGCCCGGCCCACTTCTAGGTAGGTGATAAACATTTGGGGAGAGAAGGAAGAAAACTATCAACTTGGCTGAATATCTGGGCTCCAAGCAACCTGTTAGGTACACTATAGAAATGATCTCCTTTCTCACAACAATCCTGCAAAATAGATGTACCGTCTTCATTCTAGAGAAGAGGAAATCAGGAACGCGTCTAAAAACATCTGACTACTTTGGAAATTCAAGGGAGTGCTGACTCCAACTATCCACAGGGACTCGGGGCAAGGTACCGCCCCACATTCCCTAATTTGATCAGTAATGGTGGGGGTCCCCAGATCGGCCCTTCCTTTACCACCAGCCACCTTCCAGATACCCGTCCCGCATCGTGCCTGACTCACGGCGCTGTAAAAATCGTCGTACCAACTCTCCCGCCAGCAGGCCCCAGGGGCCCTGTACTCCTCTCCACCAATTCAGCCTGGGACCCGGAAGCGGATGCTCAGCTGTGGAAAAGGGGCAGGGTCAGGGTGCGGCGGGCAGGCCCTCCTCCTCCCCAACGCGTCTTCCTGCGCGCGCCGCGTGCGTGCTCTGCGCACAGGCTGTCTGCGCTCCGATTGGCTGGCGCCTCCGAGAGCGATTTGAAACTTGGCGGTTAAAGCTGCTGTTGGGACAGGGCGGCGCGAGACCAGGGAAGGGACGTTTAGTTTGGTGAGTTAAGGGGGCACACCTTAGCTCAGGATCTGCCTTTCCCGGTACCCTGGGGCTTTGGTTCTTTGTTGTCGTCTCCGCTGGGCTTCTCCTTTTCATTTCAGACTCCACTTCGCTGTCTTAAGAGGGTCGGGCTGACTGGCAGTCCTGTCGTGGCAAAGTCTGAGGGACAGTGACTTTCCCGAGGCAGCGATCCCGCTGGGAGGGGGAGGCTGCCACCGTAAGATACCGCTGACTTCCCTAACCCACCACACCCTCCGAGGAAGGCCGGAACTGAGGAAGAACGCCTTCCCACCCCTGCCGACCTCCCAAACTTAATCAGCGATCATCTTTCCCCACCCCGCCGCCGCAGAGACGGTGCCGAGGTAGGATCATGAAGGAAGAGGTGAAGGGCATTCCTGTAAGAGTGGCACTGCGATGTCGCCCTCTGGTCCCCAAAGAGATTAATGAGGGCTGCCAGATGTGCCTTTCCTTCGTACCCGAGGAACCTCAGGTGCGTAGCGAGTCCTGGGCCTGCCTATGAACAGCTGGGGCCGAATGGCAGTGAGGGGCGTGGTGTGGCCTTTCATTTTTTTTCTTACTCCTTGTCCCTTTCCTTCTCTAGGTGGTGGTTGGTACTGACAAATCCTTTACCTACGATTTTGTGTTTGACCCCTCTACTGAACAGGAGGAAGTATTCAATACAGCAGTAGCACCACTCATAAAAGGCGTATTTAAAGGTGAGGCTGTTTGATTCTTCAAACGGTTCTTGAGCATACACTGTTTTAGGCACTGTGATTGCGTGCTGCCAATACAGGAATGGATGAAGCATGAGTCCTGCCTTCAAAAAGCCCACAGCCTAAGAACTAACCCACTATCACTTGTACCCTTGAAACTAGTTTTATACTATATTTGCTTTATATGGTTCTGCTCATCTTTGACTTGTATATGTTTCTGTTTGTTTGTCCTGGAACCTCATTAGATTCTAAGCTGTTTGATGGGTGCTGATGAGGATCTACTTGAGGGCCAGGCACTGCAAAGCCTGTTGAGGGACTCAGAGATAAATAACATAGCTTCTGGGCCCTGGAAGAGTTCAAAGTCCAGGGGTAGGAGTGGAAATAGATGACTACATACATACTTTTAAAAAATCTTTTTATATTTTATTGACATTTATCACTTGTGTTTTTTCTTTTGTGAATTTTAAATTTATTTATTTATTTATTTGGCTGTGTCGAGTCTTAGTTGCAGCACACAGGATTTTCATTGTTGCGTGCAGGGTCTTGTTGCAGCATGAGAACTCTTAGCTGCAGCATATGGGATCTAGTTCCCTGACCAGGGATCGAACCAAGGCCCCCTGCATTGGGAGCGTGGAGTCTTAGCCACTGGACCACCAAGGAAGTCCCCATACTTTAAAATACATTAGAAATGTTAAACTTTTTGCTCCTATCTTTAAGAAAAAATATTTTAAAAGTTAAAACCTTTGAGATTTCCTAAAGCCCCCGAATACCCTGGCCAGTTAATAATCTTAATTACATAAGCTAAGGCTTTAGTGTTATTGAAGATCATGGCAAAGTTCTGAAGAAGGGAGCAGTGCCTGAGAGGTGTCTAATTGTTATTCTAGTACAGTGGTTATTCAGGATTCAAAGCAGAGGGCTATTTAAAAGAAGTAGAACCATGGCATACTAGTCCCTTAAAGTTGAAAGGGATATTTGTACATCATCTAGTCTAACTTTCCATCCAAAGATAAATACTTTCTAGCAATATCTCCAAATGAACTTCCAGCATCTGGTTAAATTTTTTTTCTTTGACAGGGATATCAATGGCTCATAGGGTAGTCCTGTTGATTGGTTTTGGACAACTCTAATTGTTTTAGATTATATTGAGATGAAATTTGCTTGCCCATAATTTCTACCCAGTGATGTTAATTCATCCCTCTAGACAAACAGAAGCTTTCTTCCAAGCAACAGCTATTCACATTTTTTTTTTACTTCTTTAAATGATGTCATGGCTCAGGACACATTGAATACTTTGTTTCAAATTTTTAAGCTATTAAAGCAGTAATCTCAAACTTACAGAAATGTTGCAAGAACAGCATTAAGAACTTTTTTTTTCCTGAATCGTTTGACTTGAGTTGTTGACCTGATGGCCCCCTGAATACTTCAGTGTATATTTGCTACAAACAAGAACTTCGTCCTACTGTCCTACATAACTACAATACGACCATCAAAATCATGAAATTAGCATTGCTACCTCACTACCATCTGGTCCTCAGACCTCATTCAAGTTTCACCATTTGTTCGAATAATGTCCTTTGTTGCAAAAGGATCTAGTTCAAAATCATAAGTTACGTTTAGTTGTACTACTTCTATAGTCTCCTTTATTATAAAACTCCTTCAGTCTTCTTTTGACTTTCATGATCCTGACACTTTTGAAGATCACAGGCCAGTTATTTTGTAAACTGTTTTTCTTTTTTTGTTTGTTTTTGTTTTTATTTTTTGGTACGCGGGCCTCTCACTGTTGTGGCCTCTCCCTTTGCGGAGCACAGGCTCCGGACGCGCAGGCTCAGCGGCCATGGCTCACGGGCCCAGCTGCTCCGCAGCATGTGGGATCTTCCCGGACTGGGGCACGAACCCATGTCCCCTGCATCGGCAGGCGGATTCTCAACCACTGCGCCACCAGGGAAGCCTGTAAACTGTTTTTCAATTTTGTTTTGTCTGAAGTTTATTTATGATTAGATTCAGGTTGTACCAAGATGTATTAAGCAGGAATATCACAGAAGTGATGCTGTGTTCTTCTCATTGAATTCTATCAGGCAGCACATGATTTTGATTTGTTCCATCACTATTGATGTTCATTTTGATCATTTGATTAAGGTGATGTCTGCCAGACTTCTCCACTATAAAGTTAATCTTTTTCCTATTTATTTACATATTTGGAGGACCATTATTTGATTCTAAGTCTCTTTTAATTAACCATCCCTCCTTTCCTTTAGCCATTCCTAAAAAAAATATGGTATCCAGACCCTTCATTATCTTGTTGTCTTCCTCAGAATGTACCTCTCACAGCTTAAAGAACACTATAGTTCTACTTTAGTATTCTTAACTTGGGAAACTATGAGAATTATAGTCTTTAGAGGCAATATAAAGTAGAAAGTGATTCCAATATCTATGTGTTTTGTTAACATTGCTCTCAGTTGCAGAGATAAAACCAGTATTTTTCAGTCAGGTCAACAGCACCCTGGGTTTTTGTAAAAAGTACTGAAACTTGGTTTCCCCACTTATTACTGTATATACATATCTGTGGTATTTCAGAAGATTATGGAATGTTATTCTCTTGTCCCAGAGTCATGCCAGGTGATATTAGCAATCTATTACAGTGAAAATCTCAATTTGACATCTTAAGATCTTCCAGAACATCAAGGTCTTCGTTTAGGTGAATAAGTTCTTTCAAAAAGAAAAAAAGCAAAGGACATATACCACATTGAATCATACTTAAATGATGACATTTCTATGAGGAGCCTGATAATACAGTCCAAATGTAGTCTGAGAATTCATATAGGGAGGGATGCTTTCATTGACTGTAAAAAGCAACTTTGTTGCCTTTTCAAATGAAGACTGTTAATCAAAGAAATACTCGTTGGAATCCCTTCTATTTATGCAGCTTCTAAAACTTTCATTTAATTGCCCTAATTTAGATTTGTTCGAAGTAGAGAGAAAGTAGAATTATAAAACTCTGAATGGCTTTTAGACAGTGACTTGGCCACCTTCATTATCTCAGTCATATCGTTAAGTGTTTTACTTCCTAGCTTTTAAGGGCTATCAAGAGAGGCACACATTCAGGTTTGATATTTTTCTTCTTTGCTTATTTGGAGTAGTGCAAAGTCATGGCACTCATATAACTTTTCTTTGTTTCTGACATTCCTAAGAGACCCTTGTGTTTAGAGAGCAGTCTCAATTTTGTTACAAGTAATTGCTGAAGGAAGTAGAGTGTACTGATTGGATGAAAATATTTGAGCATCACCGCGCATGTGACTTCTATTTTGTCAGGATACAATGCAACCGTCCTGGCCTATGGGCAAACTGGCTCTGGAAAAACCTATTCGATGGGAGGTGCATACACTGCAGAGCAAGAAAATGAACCAACAGTTGGGGTCATTCCTAGAGTAATACAGCTGCTCTTCCAAGAAATTGATAAAAAGAGTGACTTCGAATTTACTCTGAAAGTATCATACTTGGAGGTAAATGATTTATCTTTAATTATTCTGAATTCAAATTTATCTTTGGGTAGAAAAATAAATACAAATCAGGTTTTTCCTGGCATGACTCAAATTAATAAATTGCATTTTTAGTAAATTGCATTTTAATAAATTGATAGAGAAAACTACTGGCTCAGTTGGATCTGGCTCCCACCCAGTTCTTTCCCTATTGTCAGAATAGTCTGTTTAATCCGATTGTTAGAGGAGTTGGCATTCCCATATAAAAAGATAATAAGAATCCTTTAATTCCAGTTTGGCCTCTATTATTGATTCCCTGTAGAGTCTGTAGAAAAATATTTGATATCCCTTTAGTGTTTCAAGGCTTGAGTGATAATGCTGCTACTCCATGAAGAATATTATAAAAATTGGGTGAAGTATTGAGCTGTGTAAGTGATGACAGAGTGTTTATTCAACAGATATTTATTGAGTACCTACATGTTACAGGCCCTGTTCTAGGTATTTGGGATATATCAGTGAACACAAGAGATGAAAGTCCCTGCCTTTGTGGGTATTTTCATTCTATTATATATCAGTATACAAGTAGACTGACCAGTTATATCTAACCTCATGACACCAGAAACACACAGTTAGGGAACTTATGGCTTCTGGGAAACTAGCTGGTTGATTCCATAGCAGTAATAAGATGTCTTATCTTTAAGGAGCAATAATTAAATGTATATAATTTAAACATGCAATTATAAATAGTATGTGAATACTTCATCCTGAAGTTGAATCTCAATATGTTAGTTGGTATAGAAGGTATAGAGGTGGAAGATGGGGAGTTAAACATCATTAAGATTAACTTTTTTTTTTTTGCGGTACGTGGGCCTCTCACTGTTGTGGCCTCTCCCGCTGCGGAGCACAGGCTCTGGACGCGCAGGCCCAGCGGCCATGGCTCACGGGCCCAGCTGCGCCAGGCATGTGGGATCTTCCCGTTCTGGGGCACAAACCCGTGTGCCCTGCATCGGCAGGCAGATTCTCAACCACTGCGCCACCAGGGAAGCCCTAACCTTATTTTTTAAAATTTTATTTATTTATTTTTGGCTGTGTTGTGTCCCCACCGCTGCATGCGGGCCCCTCCAGCTGCGGCGAGCGGAAGCCACTCCTTGCTGCAGTGCGAGGGCCTCTCACCGTGGTGGCCTCCCCCGCTGTGGAGAGTGGGCCTCAGCAGTTGTGGCACACGGGCTCAGTAGCTGTGGCTCACAGGCCACAGAGCACAGGCCCAGCAGCTGTGGCACACGGGCCCAGCTGCTCCGCAGCATGCGGGATCTTCCCGGGCCAGGGCCCGAACCCATGTCTCCTGCATTGGCAGGTGGACTCCCAACCACTGTGCCACCAGGGAAGCCCCGAGATTAACCTTCTTGAAACTCTTGATTAACCCAGTTGTGGCCAAGGTGACCAAATGTAAAAATAACTTAGGAACCTGCTATATTAAATAGTAGCAACAGCAATAATAGCAAACAAACGTGGTGCTTACTATGTGCAAACACTGTTTTAGTACTTAAAGTTCTGGTTGTTGTTGAAATATTGGTTGCTAACTCTCCCTTTTGCTTCCCACTTCCACCCTCTACTAAGGACCCATTGCTTACATTTAAACAAAATTGGTGAAGGTGATGTTGTTATGACACCATCAAAGAACTGAATTTGGGCACCCATGTAGCTTTCGTTGTGTCTGCTATTCCTGAGAAACACTCTCTCAAAAGAGCAGTCTCAATTTTGTTACAAGTAATATGTGAATTTATTCCTATAAGTATCAAATGGTTACATGTAGGGTTAAAATCCTTTTCTTAATTATAAAAATAATGTTTGTTGCAAAAAAAATTTTTAATACAGAAAGTCATAAAGAATTTTACAAATCACCTGTGGTCCTACCACTCCTCAATTACCACTGTTAACATCTTGTTTTTACCACTTTGTTTTCAACAATACCAGATTTACAATGAAGAAATCTTGGATCTTCTGTGCCCGTCTCGTGAGAAAGCACCTCAAATAAATATACGGGAGGATCCTAAAGAAGGCATAAAGGTGTGTTTTTCTCTCATTTGGTGTTATTTTAAAATGTAGGCCACTACTAAAGTTTACACTCCTTTTATTTGCCACTGTGGTTTTAAATGACTACTAACATCTCAGTCTTTCAGATTTTGTGTGGTTCTAATTCCCTTTGTTAACCTAGAATTCCTAGATGGGAACTTTTGTGGGGAAGGAAGTTTTATCACCTTCCTATTACCTCTTGAAGGAATGCTAATATCAATTAAATATTTATTGGCTATTTACAGAGTTCTGAGGCTGGGCTGTCCAGTATGGTAGCCACTAGCCACAAATGGCTATTTAAAATTAAATGAACTAAAATTGAATATAATTTGAAATTCAGTCGCTCAGTTACCAGCCACATATCAAGTGCTCAAAAGCTACGTGACTAGTGGCTACTGTATTGGATAGCACAGATATAAAACATGGTCATAGTAAATTCTGTTAGACAACACTGTAATAGACATTGTGCTAGATCTCTGGAATGATATTTAGAAAGTAAAATGATACAAAAATTTTAAATTTATAAGTACCATAGGAAGAAGAAATCGCTTATTTCAGAGGCTTCCCTCACATGGTATAGATGTAGGCTGAGGAGCTGTAGCTGAACAAAGTTTTTTGTTTGTTTGTTTGTTCAGTTTTTTTTTGTGGAATGCGGGCCTCTCACTGTTGTGGCCTCTCCCATTGCGGAGCACAGGCTCCGGACGCGCAGGCTCAGCGGCCATGGCTCACAGGCCTAGCCACTCCGCGGCATGTGGGATCTTCCCGGAACAGGGCACGAACCCGTCTCCCCTGCATCGGCAGGCGGACTCTCAACCACTGCGCCACCAGGGAAGCCCTGAACAAAGTTTGAGGCAAGGTTGGGAGTACTGTATTTGGGAGTGGACCAAATCCAGGAGCCAGTGTTGAAAACAGTCAGAGCTTGGTTCTGGCAGCAGCTTCAGTATTCAGGAGTGGGAGAATTTGAGGTGGGAAGTGGATGGGAATAGGGTAGTACAGACTTAGGAAAACTTGGTAAAATAATACCATATCCATCTTTCTCTCCTTCTTCTCTTCCCTGCAGAGAAAGCTGAAATTTAGGGTGCAGGTGCTTGAGGGGCAGATGCCTATGCTACTGAAATTTTTTTACTTCTGGGTCATTAAGTCATTAGCCAGGCACTAAAACAAGGCTTGAAGAATCAGACTTATTTTGAAAGCCTGATAAGCGTGGGATACAGAAAGACAGTTTGGATAGTAGGGATAAGAAACCTGGGTAAAATGCATGCTGTCACCAGAAAGAATGTTGGTACTGAGCTGGTTCTTGACCCAGTACTAAGATCTTTTATATGTCCTATACCAAGGCAGGAATTAAATCCCAAGCTATTTGAGGGAAAATTTGCAATACAGAGAAGTGTTAAGTTTCTGACTAAAATTGGGGAGGGTAAGGACAAGCTTGTGAGCACTCTTCAGTTGGGATGGATGGAATATGAGTAAGTAAAGAAGTAAGGTTATTCTTATAGTAAGGAATAGCTTAAGCAGGAAAGCAGGAAAGCAGAAAATATATTCCTGGGGGTAATAAGACTAGATCGGTCTGTCTGCATTAGAGGATATGGGTTGGGAAGTAATAGGAGATATGTTAGGACCAGATTATGAAGCCAGGCTAAAGAGCTTAGTTTCTATCCCTGTGAATAGTATGTAAGCTACTTAATACTTCCGAATGAAGGATTGCACTGGCTACTTTTACCAAGTTTTTATCTTACGTGTATATCTCCAACTAGGTTAGCTCCCAGGAGGTTAGGAGAGTATCTTAAAATCTCTTTGTACCCTCATTATCTAGCATAGGGCTTAGGAGTTTGGTGACATTTTAGGAAGCAGGATTTTCAGAAGGCTAAACAAGAATGGGTTGAAAAGGAGAAAAACTAGGATGAGGAAGGAAAATTTAGGGAAACTTTGCCTTATTTTTCAGGCATGAAGTAATATGGGCCTGGATTAGGCAGGTAGATGTGGAAAGGAAAAGGAAACAATGGATTCAAAAGAAGAATGACTGGGAGTTGGTGATAGGTGAGATATGGAGGAATAGCAGGAATTAAAGGTGAATCTGAGGTTTTGAGAATAGAGATCTTAGTAGAAATGAAGAAGTAGTGGAGAGAATCAGTGTTGGTGGAAAGAAGATGAGTTTGGTTTTATAATTTACTGATGTCAAAGTAAGTAGCAGGCAGTTTGAAGTATAGGACTAGAAATTAGGGCCACAGATGTAGATTTGGGAGCTATGGGGTAATAAAATCATAGCATATTGAGGCTATAAGGGACTTCATAATTATCTAGTTCAATCTCCAGAGGCTCCAAGAGATTTTAACTTGTACAAATTCTCCTGGGTAGATAAAGTACCAAGCCTAGGACCCTGTTTTCCTAGCTTCCTAATCCAGTGGAAATTGTGCCATGCTATTTTCCCTAGTGAATATGAGGTATAAAATGGGTCCAAGGTATAGGGAGGAACACAGGGCCACATGGAGGAGAACGTAGCAAAGAGAAATACCATAGCTATTTGTGTTGCCATTGCTGTCCTTAGGGCCAAAACTTACCTTCACTTGGGGCTCCCTGGAAGGCACATATCCATTGCTACCATAAAATCTAGAGGTCTTTTGTAGCTCCAGTATTGACTGGCATCCTTGTCTTGGAGGTCCCCAGCAAAGATTGGAGACCTTGGTTTGCAGTGATCACAGAGTTGCTAGTTAAAACCGTCCTTATGGGTCTTCCCTGGTGGCACAATGGTTAAGAATCCGCCTGCCAATGCAGGGAACATGAGTTCGAGCCCTGGTCCAGGAAGATTCCACATGCCGTGGAGCAACTAAGCCCGTGCACCACAACTACTGTGCCTGTGCTCTAGAGCCTGTGAGCCACAACTACTGAAGCCCACACTCCTAGAGTCATGCTCCACAACAAGAGAAGCCACCTCAGTGAGAAGCCCGTGCACCGCAACAAAGAGTAGCCCCCGCTCGCCACAGCTAGAGAAAGCCCGCACACAGCAATGAAGACCCAATGTAGCCAAAAATAAATAAAATAATTTTTTTAAAAAGCATTAAAAACCCAGCCCTTATTACTGTGACTGTTTATTGAGGTTCTACTGGAACATCAAGGTATTATTTTTTAAACCACCAATCCTTATATTTCTGATGAAGTATTTGAAGTCGAATCATAAGAGAGTTTTTTCTTTCTTTGAATTAGATTGTGGGACTCACTGAGAAGACTGTTTTAGTTGCCCTGGATACTGTTTCCTGTTTGGAGCAGGGCAACAACTGTAGGACTGTGGCCTCCACAGCTATGAACTCCCAGTCATCCCGATCTCATGCCATCTTTACCATCTCCATAGAGCAAAGAAAGAAAAGTGACAAGTAAGTTCAAGTTACAAGTAAGAGTCAAGATTTTTAACATTAGTTCTACTAAAGTTGAATAATAGGTTGCTTCTTGATTTGAAAAATAACCAGACATCAGTACTCTGAAATGAGTAATGAATGGAGCAATTTGGATTGACGTGAAAGAAAATGAGATCTGACAGGTGAGCTTTGATACTCACCTACCCTCAAGCTTGTGTACCATTCTCACTTGTGTCCTGTTATCATCACAGGAATAGCAGCTTTCGCTCCAAGCTGCATCTTGTAGACCTTGCTGGATCAGAAAGACAGAAGAAAACCAAGGCCGAAGGGGATCGTCTAAAAGAGGGTGAGAATAATTAAGGCTACAGTCGTAGATAAAAACTTCTAGTACTCTTATTGCTATTGTTGGTGTCTTGACTGGAATATTTCAGGTCACATTCTAACAGTAGCTACAATTCAAGTTTGAGGCTGATTTCAGAAACAGTGAAAAATTGTTTCTCTCCCTTGCACTCATTTTCTAATTTAGGTATGAGATTTGGATCTGGTCCTTGGTTTGATTTCATCTGGCCCAGGCAAGTTTTAGTTTTAGTTTTGTTTTGTTTTACCCCCAACTACTTATAATTAAAATCAGTATCCTGATTCTGTCATCCCAAGTATTCACTATCCTTCCCAGATGTTGTCACTTATAAACTTCATCAGCATGGTTTCCATATCTTCATTTAAGTGGTTGGATATAAATGATGAAGCTCCTAAGGCTAGGAGAACCCCATGGTATATGCTATTAGAAACCTGCTTCTAGCATGATAATGACCTGGTAATCTGCATGCTTTGGGAATGGTCTTTCAAGCAGTTATTAATCTAGCTAACAAAAATTAACAACCAGCTCCCATTTCTCATTTTTGTACTTAAGGATCTCATAAAAGATTTTGTCAAATGCCTTGCTAATGTCCAGATATACTGTATGTCTACCATATTTTTCATAGCTACTAGCTTAGTAACGGTACAAAAAAGAAATAAGGATTAGCCTAAATTGACTTTTTCTAAGTGAATTCAAGCTGGCTTCTAGTGCTTATTCTTCCATTTCTAGGTTCTTGCAAACCATCCCTATAATAATTTAGAAGACTTATATCAAACTGACTGGTCTGTAATTTATGGAATTAACTTACCTCTCTTTTCGAAAATTGAAATTACATCTGCCCAGTCTTCTGGAACATCCTTCTCTGTGATTCCTCAAATATCATTGACATAGATTCAGTGTTCTTGTTTGAAATTACTCTCAGTTCCCTCAGCTATAATTCATCTGATCCAAGACATTTGAACTATTATTAAAGTAGTTGAGTTCTTGCTTACTACCTTACTACAATGAGTTATTTACTCATATTAGGCTTCAGTTCCCTCTTGGAAACTGAGAAGGCAGAAGCAGAAATAGTAACTGAGGAATTTTACCTCTTTGTCGTTTATCATTATTATACTGCTTGCACAGGGCAGAGACCTATTTCTTCCTCATTCAGCTTTTTGTTCTGAATGAATTTAAAAGTGCCCTTTTTGTTCTATGTTTGTACTTTGAGATTCATCTTTCTTAAGACTATTTTTAAAGGTTCTTTTGCCTCCTCTATCTTTTTTTAGGTGTACAGTCTGAGGTGTTTTGTTTTTTTTAAAATTTATTTTATTTATTTATTTTTGGCTGTGTTGGGTCTTTGTTGCTACACACAGGCTTTCTCTAGTTGCGACAAGCAGGGGCTACTCTTCATTGCGGTGCATGGGCTTCTCATTGCAGTGGCTTCTATCGTTGTGGAGTACAGCTCTAGGCACTCAGGCTCAGTAGTTGTGGCACATGGGCTTAGTTGCTCTGCCGCATGTGGGATCTTCCCAGACCAGGGCTCAAACCCATGTCTCCTTAGCATTGGCAGGCGGATTCTTAACCACTGCGCCACCAGGGAAGCCCTCTGAGTTGTTGTTGTTTTTTTTTTTTTTTTTGACAGTACGCGGGTCTCTCACTGTGTGGCCTCTCCCCTCTCCTGTTGTGGAGCACAGGCTCAGCGGCCATGGCTCACGGGCCCAGCCGCTCCACGGCATGTGGGATCTTCCTGGACCGGGGCACAAACCCGTGTCCCCTGCATTGGCAGGCAGACTCTCTACCAGTGCGCCACCAGGGAAGCCCCCTCTTTTTTTAACAGCTTTATTGAGATATAATTCACATGCCATAAAATTCACCCATTTGCTTTATTGAGATATAATTCGCATGCCATAAAATTCACCCATTTGCTTTATTGAGATATAATTCGCATGCCATAAAATTCACCCATTTAAACTGTACATTTCAGTGGACTTTGGTATATTGAGAGTTGTGCAACCATCACCACAATCTAATTTTAGAACATTTTCATCACCTCCAAAAAGAAACTCATACCCATTAGCAGTCACTCCCCATCCCAACCCCTTTTTCTAGCCCTAGACAACCACTAACATATATTTCATACAAATGGAATCATATAATTTATGGTCTTTTGTGACTGTCTTATTTCACTTAACATAAGGTTTTCAAGGATCATCCATGTTGCAGTGTGTATCATTACTTCATTTTATTGCTAAAGCATATTCCATTGTACAGATATACAACATTTTGTTTGCCCATTCATCAGTTGTATCCAATTTGACTATTTTGAATATTGCTCTGTGAACATCTATATACAAGTTTTTGTGTGACAAATGTTTTAATTTCTCTTTAGGTATAACCTAGGAGTGTTATATGTGGGTCATATGGTAGCTGTTTAAATTTCTTTAAAAAAATTAATATGTAATTAATATACCATAAAACCCCCTTTTTTAAAGTGTACAATTCAGTGATTTTTTAGTATAGTCACAAAGTTGTACAACTATCACCACAATAAATTTTAGAGTATTTTCATCACCCCCCAAAGAAACCTATACCCATTAGCAGTCACTCATTTTTTTCCATTGTCCACCCTCCGCCACCCCACCTCCAGGCAGTGACTAATCCTTCTGTCATTATGGATTTGCCTATTCTGGACATTTCATATAAATGTAATCTTACAGTATGTGATCTTTTGTGACTGGATTCTTTCATTTAACATCTTTTCAAGGTTCATCCATGTTGTAACATGTATCAGTACTTCATTCCTTTTTATTGCCAAACAATATTCCACTACATGAATATATTAAGATTTTATTTATCCATTCATTTGTTGATGGACATTTGGGTTGTTTCCACTTTTGGTTTTTATTAGTAATGCTGCTATGAGCACTAATGTACAAGTTTTCGTGTCGATGTGTGTTTTTATTTCTCTTGGGTATATACCTAAGTGGAATTGCTCAGTCAAATGATAACTCTATGTTTAACTTTTTGAAGAACTGTCAGACTGTTTTTCATAGCAACTGTACCTATTCTACCTTCTTACCAGCAATATATAAAGAATTGTAATTTCTCCATATTCTTAGTTTTATTATGTCTTTAATTATAGCCATCCTAGTGAGTATGAAGTGGTACCTCGTTGTGGTTTTGGTTTGCATTTCCCTGACAGCTCATAATGTTTCATTCGCTTCTTAGCAATTCGTGTATCTTTGGAAAAATGTCCATTCAGATTCATTGCCCATTTTTAAAATTGGGTTATTTATCTTTTTATTGTTGAGTTGTGTGTGTTCTTTACACATTCTGGATACTAGCCCCATATCAGTTATATGCTTTGCAAATGTTTTCTTCCATTCTTTGGGTTGCTTTTTCACTTTATTGATGGTGTCCTTTGAAGCACACATTTAACATTTTTAGATGAATTCCATTCATCTGTTTTTTCTCTTGTTGCTTGGTGTTTGGCATCATATCTAAAAAATCATTGCCTAATCCAAGGTCACAAAGATTTACGTCTCTGTTTTCTTCTAAGAGTTTTATAGTTTTCAATGTTAAATATAGGTCGGAGATCCATTTCGAGTTAATTTTTGTATATAGTGTAAAGTGGCAGTCCAAACTTTAATCTTTTGCATGTAGATATTCAGTTATCCCAGCATCATTTGTTGAAAAGACTATTCTTTACCCATTGAATTGTCTTGGCATCCTTGTCAAGAAGCAACTGGATTCTCAGTTCTATTCCATTGATCTATATGTGTATCCTTTTGCCATTACTACACTGTCCTCATTACTGTAGCTTTGTAATAAATTTTGAAATGGGGAAGTGTGAGGGCTCCAACTTTGTTCTTTTTCAAGATTGTTTTGGCTGTTCTGGGTCCTTTGCATTTTCATATGAATGTTAGGGTCAGCTTGTCATATTCTGCAAAGAAGCCAGCTGGGATTTTCACAGGGATTGTGTTGAATCTGTAGATCAATTTAGGGAGTGTTGGCATCTTTCAATTCTTTCAAGTCCTTCAATTCATAAACATCAGATGTCTTTCCATTTATTTAGGTCTTCTTTAATATCTTTCAATAGAATTTTTTTTAATTTTCAGAGTACAAGTTTTACACTTATTTTGTTAAATTTATTCCTAAATATTTTATTCTTTTCAATGCTTTTGTAAATGGAATTGTTTTTACTTAATTTCATTTTCAAATTATTTATTGAGCTTTGTATATTGATCTTGTGCCTGCAAGCTTGCTGAGCTTGTTATTTCTAATAGTTTTTTGATGGATTCTTCAGGATTTCTGTTTACAAAATCATGTCATCTGTTAACAGAGATGGTTTTACTTCTCCTTCTGGTCTGGATACCTTTATTTCCTTTTCTTGCTTAACTGTCCTGGCTAGAACCTCCAGTACAGTGTTGAATAGAAGTGGCATGAGTGGATGTTGTTGTCTTGTTCCTGATCTTAGGGGAAAAGCATTCAGTCTCTTACTATTAAGTATGATGTTAGCTGGGGTTTTTTCACAGATGCCCCTACCAGGTTGAGGAAATTCCCTTCTATAACTAGTTCATTGAGTGTTTTTATCATGAATTTGTCAAATGTTTTTTCATCATCTATTGACATGATCATGTTATTTTGGTTTTTCTGTTGGTATATTTCATTAATTGCTTTTTGGATGCTAAACCATCTTGTATTCCTAAAATAAATCTAACTTACTGTTTTTATACCTTTAAGGACTTTACTGGACTAATTCTACAACTCCCTATAGTTTGTGGTCACAGAAGTGTCAGCTCAGTTACTTTAGTAGTTAGCTAGTGATTGGTCTCATTTCCTTAAATGCCTTGAACCTATAACTCTTCCAGCATTTGCCTAGGGCTCTGAGTTTGTGTTGCTGCTTACCTTCAATGCTAAGGCTCTTTACTCTGTCTTAGTCTTTACTTCTTGAGCAGGGTCTCAAAGTCAGCCAGAGGTACAACATGAGGGCCTTTTAGGTCTTTACTGACATTTTTAGGTGTTTCCTAAGCATGCACATGGCTTTCTCCAGCAATATATCAGAGCTTTTTCAAGTCCCCAGTGGACTAGAGGTGGGATAGGGAGGGTGGGAGGGAGACACAAGAGTGAGTGGATATGGGGATATATGTATACGTATAGCTGATTCACTTTGTTGTAGAGCAGCAACTAATACTACAATGTGTAAAACAATTATACGCCAATGAAGATGTTAAAAATAAATTAATTAAAATAAAGTCCCCAGTGGAGGGACTTCCCTGGTGGTGCAGTGGTTAAGAATCCGCCTGCCAGTGCAGGGGACATGGGTTCAAACCTTGGTCCGGGAAGATCCCACATGCCGCGGAGCAACTAAGCCCATGTGCCACAACTACTGAGCCCATGTGCCACAACTACTGAAGCCCGAGTGCCTAGAGCCCGTGCTCTGCAACAAGAGAAGCCACCACAATGAAAAGCCCATGCACTACAATGAAGAGTGGCCCCTACTTGCTGCAACTAGCAAAAGACTGCACACAGCAACAAAGACCCAACACAGCCAAAAATAAATAAATAAATTTATTTTTTATTAAAAAAATAAAATAGTCCCCAGTGGACATTTCACTCCCCAGATCTTCCTTTTAAGTTTTCAGCCAGGCTCTTGTTTGACCATGGCTATTAAGTTGGGTGTGTATCATCACCAGATATTTTTCTATATGCATATATATATATATATATATATATATATATATATATATACACACACATTTAGTAATACATTTGTTATATGCCTTTTAAAATTTTGGCATTGCTAAATCAATTTATTTCCTTTTAACTACACAAGTAATACCTGAATCAATTCCTGGTATACAAACATAAGCAATATGGATGAAGATAAAATCCCCCTTGATTTACCACCTAATCCTAATCTAGAGGTAACTACTTTTACCTGCCTGATGGGTAGCATTCAAGATGTTTTTCTGTGTATATATTTTTATTGATGTTTCCTGTTGTTTTTAAAGATAGATTCTATCATACTTCATATATTGTTTTTCAGCTTGCTTTTATCTCAGCAATATATGTTTGAAATCTTTTTGTATTAGTATATAAGTCTACCTCATTTTTACAACTGCTATCTAGGATTCCACAGTATGCAATGTCTATCTTGTTTGTTTAACTATTCCTATTTTCACTGACATTTAGCTTGTTCAGTTCCTGGCTATTGCAAAATGATGCCTCAGTCAATAGCCTTGCATGTGATATACAAGTGAGAGTATTCTCTAGGTTATATACGTGGAAGAGGAATTGCTAGTTTGAAGGGTGTACACATTTCAGATTTTTTAATACTGCTAAATATTGTCCTCTAAAATGTCTGTCCCAGTATGCATGTACCTACAATATATGAGACTATGTTTCACTGTACCGATGACAATATTGGATATTATTGACCTTTTTTATTTTCCCCTATCTTGAACATTGCATGTTATTTTTTTAGAACTTGTATTTCCTCAATTACTTATGAAATTAAGCATCTTTTTATGTTATTGGCCATTTCTCTTTCCATTTCTGTGAATTCCCTGCTCATACCCTTTGTTTTGATTTGGTTTTTTTCTTTCAGGTTGACTTTTTCTTGTTTTTCTTGTTATTTTTCCTATTGACTTTAGGAGTTGTTTCTGTATTCTAGATATTAATCCCTTGTTGCATATATTTTTCTTAGTCTCTTTTTTTTTTTGCGGTACGCAGGCCCCTCACTGCTGTGGCCTCTCCTGTTGCGGAGCACAGCCTCCGGACGTGGAGGCTCAGCGGCCTTGGCTCACGGGCCCAGCCGCTCCGCAGCATGTGGGATTCTCCCGGACCAGGGCACAAACCCACGTCCCCTGCATCGTCAGGCGGACTCCCAACCACTGTGCCACCAGGGAAGCCCCAGTCTCATTTTTTAACTTTGTTAATCTTTTGATTCATGTCTCTTGTGTATTTCTTCCTATATACTTTTTTCTTGAGGTAAAGTTTATATGCAATAAAGTGCACGTATTTTATAATTTTTTTTTTTTTTTTTTTTTTTTTTTGGTGGTACGTGGGCCTCTCACTGCTGTGGTCGCTCCCTTTGCGGAGCACAGGCTCCCGGCCATGGCTCACGGGCCCAGCTGCTTCACGGCATGTGGGATCTTCCCGGACCGGGGCACGAACCCGTGTCCCCTGCATCCACAGGCGGATTCTCAACCATTGCGCCACCAGGGAAGCCCAAGTGCACGTATTTTAAATGCTCAATTTCTTGAGTTTTGATAGTTGTATGCCCTCATGTAACTACCAACCAAAACATGATAAAAAACATTTCCATCTCCCCTAGAAAGTTTTCTTGTGCTCTTTCCAGTCAATCCACCCTTCCCACATTCCACTTTAAGCAACCACTTTCTGACTTCTATCACCATAGATTAATTTTACATGTTCTTAGACTTCATATAAATGGAATTGTATAATTTTTTCATGTGTCTGGCTTCTTTTGCTCCTTAAGATTTTTTGGGCAAATTTTTTTCATGTTCTTGCTTTGATTAATAACGTGTTCCTTTGTACTGCTGAGTAGTATTCCATTATATGATTATACCACTATTTGTTCTTCAATTTTCCTATTGATGGAAATTAGGGTTATTTCCAGTTTTTAGCTATTATGAATAAGGCTGCCCTGAACATTCGTGTACAGGTCTTTTTGTTAACATACATTTTCATTTCTCCTGGGTAATTACCTAGGAGTAGAAGAGGTAGATATATGCTTAATTTTATAAGAAAGTGCCTAACAGTTCTGTTATATGGTTTGTACTATTTTATACTCCAGCAATGTTATTGAAAGTTCCATCTTATCACAGCTTCATAAATAAAGATGTTGTCTTAGAAATTCTAGTGGGCGTCAAATACATCTCATCATAGATTTTTGTTGTTTGTTTTTGTTTTGTTTTGTTTTGCTGCACCACGCAGCTTGTGGGATCTTAGTTCCCAAACCAAGGACTGAACCTGGGCCACGGCAGTGAAAGCGCTGAGTCCTAACTACTAGACCACCAGGGAATTCCCCATCATAGCTTTTTAAAAAAATTTTATTAAAGTATAGTTGATTTACAATGTTAATTTTTGCTGTATAGCAAACTGACTCAGTTTATACATATATATATATCCTTTTTCATATTCTTTTCCATTATGGTTTATCATAGGATATTGACTATAGTGTACTATACAGTAAGACCTTGTCGTTTAATATAATAGTTTACATCTACTAATCCCAAACTCCCAATCCTTCCCTCCCCTACTCCCTCCTCCCCCTTGGCAACCACAAGTCTGTTCTCTATGTCTGTGAATCTGTTTCTCTTTCATAGGTATGTTCATTTGTGTCGTATTTTAGATTCC
Organism: Kogia breviceps; assembly: GCF_026419965.1. Classification (NCBI taxonomy): domain Eukaryota; kingdom Metazoa; phylum Chordata; class Mammalia; order Artiodactyla; family Physeteridae; genus Kogia; species Kogia breviceps. The sequence continues at coordinate 73,061,736 of NC_081330.1, read as the reverse complement.
ACGTATAAGTGATATCATATGGTTATTTGTCTTTCTCTTTCTGACTTACTTCACTTAGTATGATAATCTCTAGGCTCATTCATGTTGCTGCAAATGGCATTATTTCATTCTTTTTTATGGTTGAGTAATATTCAGTTGTATATATGTACCACATCTTCTTTATCCATTCTTCTGTTGATGGACATTTAGGTTGTTTCCATGTCTTGGCTATTGTGAATAGTGCTGCTATGGACATAGGGGTGCATGTATCTTTTTGAATTATAGTTTTGTCTGGATATATGCCCAGGAGTGGGATTTCTGGATCATATGGCAACTCTATTTTTAGTTTTTTGAGGAACCTCCTTACTGTTTTCCATAGTGGCTGCACCAACTTACATTTGTACCAACAGTGTAGGAGGGTTCCCTTTTCTCCACACCCTCTCCAGCATTTGTTATTTGTAGACTTTTTAATGATGGCCATTCTGACCAGTGTGAGGTGGTATCTCATTGTAGTTTTGATTTGCACAAAAATTTTAATTTTGATGAAGTTCACTTTATTGGGTTTTTTTCTTTAATGCTTAGAGCTGTTGGTATCCTGTCCAAGAAACCTTTGCATACCCAAAGTGATGACGATAATTTCCTATGTTTTCTACTTGAAGCTTTATAGTTTTAGCTTTTACATTAGTTGTATAATCTATCTTGAATTCGTTTTTGGTTATAAAGTGAGATAGGGGTTGAAGATCATCATCCACCCCCCATGAATCCAGTTCTTCTAGCACCATTTATTAAAAAGAAGGTCCTTTACCTACTGAATTGACTTAGTATCTTGGTGTATTGAGTTGACCATATGTGTGTGTGTCTATTTCTGGACACTATTCTGCCCTATTGAACTTGTTTATTCTTAAACCTTTTATTTATTTTATTATTATTATTTTTAAAATTTATTTATTATTATTATTTTTTTTACTTTTGGCTGTGTTGGGTCTTTGTTGCTGCATGAGGGCTTTCTCTAGTTGCTGCAAGTGGGGGCTACTCTTCGTTGTGGTGCCCGGGCTTCTCATTGTGGTGGCTTCTCTTATTGCGGAGCACGGGCTCTAGGCGCATGGGCTTCAGTAGTTGTGGCACTCAGCCTCAGTAGTTGTGGCTCATGGGCTCTAGAGTGCAGGCTCAGTAGTTGTGGCGCACGGGCTTAGTTGCTCCATGGCATGTGGGAACTTCCCGGACCAGGGCTCGAACCCATGTCCCCTGCATTGGCAGGCAGATTCTTAACCACTCCACAACCAGGGAAGTACCAAACCTTTTTAATAAATACAGTTCATCACAGTATATTTTAATTTCTGGGAGGGCAAGTTTCACTTCACTTTTCTTTTATCAGAACTGTTTTGATTATTTTCTTGTCCAGGTGAATTTTAGATTCAAGTTGTCAGGTTCTATGAAAAATCTTTTTGGGATTTTTATTGAGAACTTAAATTCAGCTTATAGATTAAGTATAACTGAGCCTACCCATCCATGAGCATGAGCTCTCTGCATTTATTCAAGTCTTCTTTTATGTCTTTCAGCAAGCTTTGTAGTTTTCTTAATGTAATTCTTACACCACATATCCTGGTAGGCCTATTCTGGAATATAATAGTTTTTGTTGCTATTTTGAATACCTCTTTTTCTATTTTTATTTTCTAATCCTGTTTAAGTAAATTATTAATTTTCAAATTTCCGTCTTATATCTAACCACATGGCTGAATTGCATTCTTAGTTTCTCATAATTTGTCAGTTGTGTTTCTTGGATTTCCTAGGTAGGTATTCACATTATTTTCAAGTACATACTTTGGCCTCTTCCTTTCCAACATTTATATCTTATTTCTTTTCATATCTTTTTCAGGGTGAGGTTGAATAGTAGCAATGATAGTAATCATTCTCATCTTTTTTTTTCTTTTTTTTTGCTCTAACCAGAACATTGCTAGTGTTTCACCTTAATCTACTGGCAGATAGCCTTTATCAAGTTAAGGAAGTGACCTTTTAGTCCTAGTTTGCTAAGAATTATATATTTTTAAAATAAGAAATGAGTATTGAATTTTATCATTGATTGGGAATTAATGAACATGTAGTTTTTCTTTTTTTCAACCTATTGATAGAATAAATTGTAAAAATAAATTTTCTGTCATTGAATCAGCCCCAATTAATCATGATAAATTACTGTTTCTGTACATTGCGGGATTCACATACTAGTTTCCAATTTAGGGCATTTATATATCTGTTCCTAAGAGAGAGTAGCCTATAACTTTTTTTTGTATGTATGCTCTCCTTGTTTTGGTTCGAAGATTTTGCCAAGTTTTTTATATATTTTTTTAAAATTTATTTTTGGCTGCGTCTGGTCTTCGTTGCTGTGTGCAGGCTTTTTCTAGTTGCGGCAAGCTGGGGCTACTCTTCGTTGCGGTGTGCAGACTTCTCATTGCGGTGGCTTCTCTTGTTGCAGAGCACGGGCACATGGGCTTCAGTAGTTGCAGCACGTGGGCTCAGTCGCTGTGGCTCGTGGGCTGTAGAGCACAGGCACAGTAGTTGTGGCACACGGGCTTAGTTGCTCCGTGGCATGTGGGATCTTCCCAGACCAGGGATCAAACCCATGTCCCCTGCATTGGCAGGCGGATTCTTAACCACTACGCCACCAGGGAAGTCCCAAAAGATCTATTTAAAACTATATATTTTCCTCTAAGTACCACTTGGATATAATCATATAATTTTGAGAAATAGTATGCTAACTGTTCATTTTTAAATAGGAGATTTCCTTTTTAATTTCCTTTTTAACCTAAGAGTTAGGTAGAAGGTGTCTGTCTCTATGTATTCTTTTGTTGTTAATTTCTGATTTATTGCATTATAATCAATGAATGTGTGTGATTTCTGTTTCTTGAAATTTTGTCTGACTCTTCCTTGAGCTTTGTTAATATTCCATATATATTTGAAAAGAGAGTGTCTTCTGTTAGGTATATAGTTCTATGTATACCTATTAGATCAACTCATTAATTGTATTATTCAGAGTCTCCACGCCCTGTCTTGTTATTTACTTAATATGTTGTTTTCTTACATTATGACCAAGGATTTGTCAATTTCTCCTTGTATTTCTTTGTTTATGTATTATATATTTTTAAGCTATGTTACTAGCTGCATAAAGTGTCATGGCATATATCTTAGATGATTATATCAATTTTGTCTGATTAATATTTCTTCACCTACTTTCTCTTTGTTAGCCCTTGCTTGGTATATCTTTTTGCATCCCTTAATTGAAGCCATGTATCTTGAATTCATTCATTCATTCATTCATTTATACCCAATCGGGGGCTTCCCTGGTGGTGCAGTGGTTGAGAATCCACCTGCCAATGCAGGGGACATGGGTTTGTCCCCCGGTCCGGGAAGATCCCACATGCCGTGGAGAGGCTGGGCCCGTGAGCCATGGCCACTGAGCCTGTGCTCCGCAACGGGAGAGACCACAACAGTGAGAGGCCCGCATACCCAAAAAAAAAAAAAAAAAAAAGGATATACCCAATCGGGTGTTCTCTTTTAACAGAGGGTTTTATTCTACATGTTGTTATGTTTGTGTTTGGACTTATTTCTGCCATATCATTGGCTACTAGCCCAATGGCCTACTCCTACTTTGGTACTACAACCAATTACCTTGATTGTTGTCCCAAGGCTCCCTTTTGTTTGCTGGATCCACTACCTTCAAGTCTACACTACCCTTAGAGTTGGTGCCACCTTTTCATAGCAGTTCTCTCCTGTATATTTTTTCTTCTGTTAGTCCGATTCATCTGCTTTCAGTCTCTCAAGGATTTTGCCATTTCTGATCCATCAGTGATAGATTCAGAAGTGGCTTCTGGGCCATTCCAGATTGGTAGGTGGCAGATTTAATAAGCAAGGGAGGGCTTCCCTGGTGGCACAGTGGTTGAGAGTCCGCCTGCCGATGCGTGGGACATGGGTTCGTGCCCTGGTCCAGGAAGATCCCACATGCCGCGGAGCGGCTAGGCCTGTAAGCCATGGCTGCTGAGCCTGTGCGGCCGGAGCCTGTGCTCCGCAACGGGAGTGGCCACAACAGTGAGAGGCCTGTGTACTGCAAATAAATAAATAAATAAATAAAATAAGCAAGGGAACTTAACATGAGGCTTGTGTTGGGCAGCTGCAAGACAAGTGGATCTCCACACCTGCCCACCAGAATCTTAAAGTTTATATAGAGGCTTAACTGAGTTTAGGCATGTACACTGTCCATATGGTCTCAATACGACCTTACTCTCTCAAGGCTGCATTCTTGAAAATGGCTCTAGCTGTGGCAATGGTGGACAGCACATAAGTTCCAAGGACAGGGAAGGGGATGAGGAGCCCCCAAATGCCCAGGTCCATTTCATGGGTCAGTCTGTGGTAATATCCTCTCCAGTATTACCGAGTCCAATCTTGAACTGCTCGCTGCACAACAGGCCAATAAATAAAGAGATGCATTATTGGGGCAAAGAATAGTGACTTTATTCGGAAAGCCAGCAGATCAAGAAGATGGTGGACTAGTATCCCAAAGAACCATCTTCCCAGAGTTAGAATTCAAGCTTCTCTTATACTAAAAGGGGTGTGTGTGTATGGTTGCTGCTACAAACTTCTTGGTGCCAGAATCCATTGATCTTGTAGCTGTCTAAGTAGGTCTGGTCAGAGTGTTCCTATAAACCTCCAATAAGACAAATGGTGTTCTCTGTTGTGCAACATTTTATCTCTATATGAATGGAAAAGTGTTACATCTTTAAAGGGCAGAGCATTGAGAATGGGCTATCCTGTATATTTCACACTATAAGCAACATTCTTAACTTGTAGCAAAAGCAATAGAATACAAAGGTTAAAGCAAAAGAAACAGATCCATTATGGAATCAGATTTGTTCTTCCCCATTACACCATGACCTTCTCCAACATTACCGTCCTTCTCCAGAAGTCTCTTCAGGTCTGGATGGTGTGATTAGGGCCAATTGTCCCCTTCTGAACTGTAGTCTTTGATATAAAAGGCTCAGATGGGCTGGCTTTCAGTCACATGCCCACTCTGAACTACAGGTAAGGTCAAATACTCCACCCTCTCTCCAAGTAAACCCATAGATTGAGGGTTGGGGAGAGAATAATTTTAAGTAAAACGTGCTGTTTCCAGAAGAAGGGTCAAACTACACTGAGTAAACAAAAAGTATATGTGCCTATTAGCAGTAAATAATGGTTCATTCATTCAAGTCATTTAGATAATTAAATGCCAAAAGTAGGAGTTGAAATTATATGTTCTAGGTAATAGGAAACTATTAATCATGGATATAAAGATCTGTTCTCAAAGAATTCTATAGGCTCTTAGAGGAAAGGCAGTGAGTCTATATTTTTTACCATTGTATCCTCAAAACTTAGAATGGTACCTGGCACAGAATGACTGCATAATATATTTGCTGATTGGAGTTAATGTAACTAACTTGAACAATTAATTATCAGTCCCTGTGAGATACCACACAAAACTTTTCAATCTAATCTTACATCTTTTCTTTCTTATCCACTCTCAGAATTTTAAACTAATTTCTGTATTATAATTCTATGTATGGTGATAAATAATATACCTAAATCTCCTGCCTTAACTGCTTCTCTGAACTTCTTAACCATAATGAAACTTTCCTTTTAGACTAGTTTTCTCACTAGTTCAGAATGTTTAAAACTGAACACATTACCAGTTCTCCAAAGTTTGTTTCTTTTTCTAAATATCAATTTAATATATTGTACCACCTTGTGTGTTTGGACTTAATTACAAAAGCTTGAAATCTAAAATCATTTCAGATCTCTTTTCTATCTCTCTGTGCTTGAACAAGTGTGAACTTGTGAAAAAGTTCTCCCAATTCTACTGCCTCACTATTTTTCATATCTGTGTCCTCCAGCCTAATCAATTGTAGGAACTTAGTAGGTACCTTATATAATGTCTGGATTATCAAAATAATTACCCTTATTTTTCAGCTTTATTGAGGTTTAATTGACAAATAAAATTGTAAGATATTAAAGTGTACAATGTGTGATAATTTGATATATTTATACATTGTGGAAGGATTACCCCCCCTTGAGTTAATTAACATATTGATCACTTTTTTTTTGGTGAGAGTATCTACATTAAAGTTGTACTCTTGGTAACTTTCAATTATACAATACAGTATAATCAATTTTAGTCACCATGCTATACATTAGATTCTCAGACCTTATTAATCTTATAACTGAAAATTTGTACCTTTTTACCAACCTTTTCTTGTTTCCCCCAAGCCCCTGGCAACCACTTTTCTGCTCTCTGTTTCTGTGAGTTCAATTTCTTTTGTATGTCCACCTATAAATGATATCATACAGTAAAAAAGAAAAGAAGTGGCTGCTGGCTTTCTCACTTGGCAGCATCTTCAAAGACTTTTAGGAGCTCTCAAAGGAATTTAACTCAATTTCATTAGAGAGTTTTGCCCCTACATTCCGGGTTCCTTTTTTTTAACTTCAGAGCTTCAATTTCCTCATTTGTATAATAGGATTTGAATATATACCCTCACAAAGATGTGAGGATTAAGTGAACTCATATTGTAAAAAAATGTAACATAATTCCTAGAATATATTAGCCTCTTAATAATTATTAATTCCATCTTCTGTGGTTTCACTTGCTCTGAGTGGTGGTTAATAAGGAATATAGGGGCCCTACTGATATTTATAAACAAGCTCAGATGAACTAAGACCCCCTAGGAGCTTGCTAGGGTGTTTGTCATCATTTGAGGTAGATTTTTGAGGATGGAAGAGGCTTATATGGGAATGCGACTTGTACCAGCAGAATTAAGTTTTCTTTAGCTAACAAAATATCATTCCCAAAGCCAAGCCCCCCACTGTTAGAGGGAATAATTTTCTACCTATCAAGAGCTAAGAAGGTTGCTAGCCCCTCTTGGATATTTTCAGACGGTTGATATGTCTCATCAGAATTTTGTTGCATATTGCATTACTGGGGGTGGAGGAAGGAGGTGTACTCAAGTGTCAGATTTGATTTATGAGGCAAAGAAGTTTATGACAAAATCACAATTGAGTCTTAGATCAAGTGGGAGATGCCATTAGCTGATAGGGAAGCTATTGAGAAAGTAAGACACAGGTATATAGGAAGCAGACAGTAGAGAGAAAGATAACGAGTTTGATTTTGGATGTGTCAGATTTGGAATGCATATTAGAAAAGTCCAGGAAGAAAGGGGAAATTCAGAACTAGAACTTAAAAGCAACGTCTGGGCTGGAGATAAATATTTTGAATCTATGGGTGAGGTTGCCCAGAAAGAGTTTTGTAGAGAAAGACTAGATATTGAGAGAGCCAACACTAAATATTAGTGAGGAACACTAATATTTAAGAGTCAAAAGTAAACGAGCCAATTAAAGAGGTTCAAGAGACACAGGATAGTAGTAGTTAAAAAACCAAAGTAGGAGTTTCTAGAACGAAGGGATTGTTACCTGTGTCAAATGTTTCAGAGTGGTTACATAAGATGAAGACTGAAAAGAAACGGATTTGTCCACTGAGGTTTTTGGTGATCAGTTGAGTGGTAAGGAATTGGGGCAGGTTGCATCAGATTGAGGTGTGAATGTAACTACCATTCTGAATGTGGTGTTTATCTTTTCCATTAATTTCCTTATTCTTGTATCTCTTAATGATATGTAGTGGTATTTTGCCTGTTTCTAAACTTTTCATAAGTGGTTTCATAATGTGTTTGTTTTTTCATCACTGATTTTTTCCTCAGTGTTATGTTTGTGAGATTCATCCATCTTGATCCATATAGCTCGGTTCTAAGCTTTTTCTTTAACTAAAGTGTTAAATTTTCTTAGTATAAAGTCATATCAGTGAAAAGAAAATTATCTCTTTGCCAATATTTATTCCTGTCATTTAATTCTCTTATTTTTTGTTTATTAGCAAGAAACATGATGAAGGACACATCCTGGGCTTGTAAAGTTGCTTTCCTTGGGAGGAATCTAGTTTCTGATTTTAATTGGAATAGTTTTAGTGTTTTAATATTTGGAATGATAATTGCTACTGGTTTTGGTAAATGGTATCTAATTCTTTTAGTTGCAGAAAGTAAAGCTGTACTTCAATCTCCTTGAGAGATACTTTTTAAGCTCAAGTTGTCTGCTTCCTTTCAGCAACTCTATTTTATAAAAGGCCTATTCTAAGTATTCTGCTTGTTTCTTTTATTGGCTTCTGGGTCTCCTTACCTGTATTGTTATTTTCCTTTGTCTGCTTATTGGGGCTCAAGTCTAATGCTGGGATGCCCTACATTGTAGCAGCTATGTTGAGTGGAAAAGCCACAGTGATTTCTGCCCATGAGCCAGGACTGTAGCAGCAGGCATGTTGTCAGTCAGCTTGTCACACTCTTGGGAGGCATCAAGAGGGGCCTCTCTATACTCTTGTTCCCTGGTACTGTCCTTGTCTCAAGGTAGGGAGGACCCAATCCAACTCTTCAGTTTCTTCTCAGCATTTTCAGATCCAGGAAAACCTGGCACACTCACATAGGTAATATCACCTGTCCCCTAGGAGTTCATAGAGTCCTGCAGGCCAAGTCTTCACCAGGAACTGTGTTCCCATCCTTGCACTTTGGCTCTCCTACATCAGACCCCAGGCCAGTAGCCCAGAGCTCTCATCTGTTCCAGAGATGAAAAACCCTGCATCACCCCTTATTCTCAGGTCTCAGACCCATCCTGTGACCTCATTCTCTTGGCTGACTGCAGTACCTGCTTGGCTCAAGAACAGAGTAGATGGATCAGACTTGGGAATAGAGGGGATCTGGGATGTCTTTAACCTACCATCTTCCTAAAATCCTTCTACATTTTTTAAATTCCCATGAAGGCATGAGATTATTCATTTTTCTAAAGTTTTTTCACTTTTCTACTAAGTATCATTACCAATTTGATAAGTGAAAAGTGGTATCTCATTTTCATTTCTGTAGTTATTAGTGAATTGAATATACTTTTATATTTATAGACCATTTATATTCTGGATTAAATTACCCATTCAAGGCATTTCTCTCCCTTTAGTCAGTTTGGGTGCTGTACATTTCTTGTTAAGTTTATCCCTACTTTTTGCTGTGAGTTTGAATATAAAACATGTTCAGATCTCTGCCAGATAGATTATAAATAGATTACAGGTGGATAACAGATAGATTATTCAATTGAAGAATAATATACACATAGAAAGTTGCCCAAATCATAATTGTACAGTTTGGTGAATGTTCACAACGTGAATATACCCATGTAACTAGCACTCAGATCAAGAAACAATATTACAAGCATCCCAGAATTACCACTTTGCCCACTTCCAGTCTCTATCTTCCCCAGAGGGTAACCTTTGTGTCTGACTTCTTTCATCCAATGTAAGGTTGCCAAAGAAAATACAGGATGCCCAGTTAAATTTGAATTTCAGATAAACGGTGAATCATTTTGCATGGAGCATATATATATATATTAAAAATGATTCATGCAAGAGGGAAGAGATATGGGAACATATGTAAATGTATAACTGATTCACTTTGTTGTAAAGCAGAAACTAACACACCATTGTAAAGCAATTATACCCCAATAAAGATGTGAAAAAATGACTCATCATTTATCTGAAATTCAAATTAAACTAGATGCCCTGTATTTTTTTCCCTTGCTAAATCTAGTAACCCTAACTCAACGTTATGCTTGTGAGATTCATCCATATTATTGCATGTAGTTGTAGTTCATTCATTTTCATTACTATACATATTCCATTGGTGAATATACCACAATTTATTTATTCTTTGTACTGTTGGATGGGCATTTGGGTAATTTCCAGGGTGGAGCTATTAGGAATAGTGCTGCTATGAATATTCTTGTACCTGTATTTTGGTGAACATATGTACACAAATTCCTTCAATCCTGAATTCTCCTGTAACTGCTACCCTATCTGTTTCCCTTTATAGTTAAGCTCCTCAAAAATGTTTACACTGCTTAGCAACACATGTGATTCACTCATACATTTTTTGGTGAGATATAGCATACCTACAGAAAATTGAATAAATCAGGTATATAGTTTATTAATAATTATAAAGTGAACACTCATGTAGTTACACTTAGGTTGAAAAACAAAACATTTCTAGCACCCATATATAGCCCTCACAGGTCATGATCCCCTCCCTTCCCTCTAGAGATAACCACTCCTGACTCTTGTGGTAGTAATTACTTTGCTTTCCTTGATAGTAGTGCCACCTGTGTATACATCTCTAAGCAGCATAATTTATAGGGCTGGCCAAAAAATTCGTTCGGGTTTTTCCATAACATCTTACCAAAAACCCAAATGAACTTTTTGGCCAACCCAATAGTTTTCTTTACTTCTAAACTTTATATAAGTGGAATCATACTGTATGTAATCTTTTGTGTCTTACATCTTCCATTCAACATTGTATGTGAAAGGTTTGTATGTTGCATATAGCTGTAGTTCTTTTATTTCCATTTCAGTATAGTTTTCCATTGGTATGATTATACCACTATTTATTCTTTCTACTGTTGATGGAACAACAGTTTCAATTGTTTCCAGTTTTTGGCTATTATCAACAATACATTCTTGTTCATGTATCCTGATGCATAAGAATTTTCTAAGGTATGTATATACCTAGAATTACTTGGTCATAGGGTACATATACACCCAACTGTCTTCCAAAGTATTCCAATGTGTGAGAGTCCTGTTGCTGAGCATTCCCCATGTAGTTACATTCCCCATGTTCTGTCAGAATTTTAAATAGTTGCCAGTCGAGTGGGTGTGGAATGATAAACTTCACGTGGTTTTAATTTTCATTACCTGGATGACCGGTTGATCACTTTTTCATGTGTTTATTGGCCATGTATATTTTCTTTTCTGTAAAATGCCTGTTCTATTCTTGCCCATTTTTCTATTATGTCTGTCTCTGACTAATTTTAAAACGTACTTCTTTATATACTGTAGATTCTAGTCACTGTTCAGTTATATTTATTGCAAACACCCCCACATGTCTTGCAGATATCCTCTCCTTCATCTCTGGCTTGTCTTTTCCCTCTCTTTTCATTTATGATTCCTTTATATTATGTCTTCTTTAAGAAATCCTTCAGTACCACCAACATATTCTTGAAGATATTCTTTATTATCTAATAAAAGCTTTACAATTTTGCCTTCACATTTAAGTCTTTAATTCACCTGCAGTGGTTTTCTGTACACAGAATGATGTAGGGGTCCAATTTTGGTTTTCCATGTAAATAACCATTTGTCCTAGCACTACTTATTGAAAAATCCATACTTTTCTCACTGATGAGCAGTGCCAATTCTGTCATTTATTAAGTGCCCAACTATAGCTTGATCTGTTTTGGGGCACTCTATTCTCTTATCTCAAATTAAGTTTTCCAAATCTATGTATATCTCCTCACTTATTTAGGACTTCTTTAATATCTCTCAATAAGTTTCCCTGTAGACATCTTATACATCTTTTGTTCTATTCTTCGGTAATTTGTAATTTGACTCTATTGGAAGTGATATTTTAATCTTTTTAGTAAAGTATATACAAACAGAAAAGTACATATAAGTGAATACCTTGCTGAATTGTCACAAACTGAATAAACACATGTAACCAGCATGAATAGAATCTTTTAAAATTTTATATTCTAACTTTGTTTTGGGCATATGGAAATAAAATTTATTTTCTAATATTGACTTTGTATCTAGGAACCTGATTCACTCTCTCTGTAGTCTGTCTTTACCCACCTTACTAAAACCACTATGTAAAACATCACCAGTGATATATATTTTTTAACATCTTTATTGGAGTATAATTGCTTTACAATAGTGTGTTAGTTTCTACTTTATAACAAAGTGAATCAGCTATACATATACATATATCCCCATATCTCCTCGCTTTTGCATCTGCCTCCCACCCTCCCTATCCCACCCCTCTAGGTGGTCACAAAGCACTGAGCTGATCTCCCTGTGCTATGTGGATGCTTCCCACTAGCTATCCATTTTACATTTGGTAGTGTATATATGTCCATGCCACTCTCTCACTTCATCCCAGCTTACCCTTCCCACTCCCTGTGTCCTTGAGTCCATTCTCTACTTCTGTGTCTTTATTCCTGTCCTGCCCCTAGGTTCTTCAGAACCTTTTTTTTTACTCCATATATATGTGTTAGCATACGGTATTTGTTTTTCTCTTTCTGACTTACTTCACTCTATATGACAGACTCTAGGTCCATCCACCTCACTACAAATAATTCAATTTCATTTCTTTTTATGGCTGAATAATATTCCCTTATATATATGTGCCACATCTTCTTTATCCATTCATCCATCGATGGACACCTGGGTTGCTTCTATGTCCTGGCTACTATAAATAGAGCTGCAGTGATCATTGTGGTACATGACTCTTTTTGAACTATGGTATTCTCAGGGTATATGCCCAGTAGTGGGATTGCTGGGTTGTATGGTAGTTCTATTTTTAGTTTTTTAAGGAACCTCCATACTGTTCCCCATAGTGGCTGTATCAATTTACATTCCCACCAACAGTGCAAGAGGCATTCCTTTTCTCCACACCCTCTCCAGCATTTATTGTTTCTAGATTTTCTGATTGATGATGGTCATTCTCACTGGTGTGAGGTGATACCTCATTGTAGTTTTTTTTTTTTTTTTTTTTTTGTGGTACACGGGCATCTCACCACTGTGGCCTCTCCCACTGCGGAGCACAGGCTCTGGACGCACAGGCCCAGCAGCCATGGCTCACGGGCCCAGCCGCTCTGCGGCATGACGGATCCTCCCAGACCGGGGCACAAACCCGCGTTCCCTGCATCGGCAGGCGGGACTCTCAACCACTGCACCACCAGGGAAGCCCCTCATTGTAGTTTTGATTTGCATTTCTCTAATGATTAGTAATGTTGAGCATCCTTTCATGTGTTTGTTGGCAATCTGTATATCTTTGGAGAAATGTCTACTTAGGTCTTCTGCCCATTTTTAGATTGGGTTGTTTGTTGTTGTTTTGATATTGAGCTGCATGAGCTGCTTGTAAATTTTGGAGATTAATCCTTTGTCATTTGCTTCATTTGAAAATATTTTCTCCCATTCTGACGGTTATCTTTTCGTCTTGTTTGGGTTTTCCTTGGCTGTGCAAAAGCTTTTAAGTTTCATTAGGTCCCATTTGTTTACTTTTGTTTCTATTTCCATTTCTATAGGAGGTGGGTCAAAAAGGATCTTGCTGTGATTTATGTCATAGAGTGTTCTGCCTATGTTTTCCTCTAAGAGTTTGATAGTGTCTGGCCTTACATTTAGGTCTTTAATCCATTTTGAGTTTATTTTTGTATATGGTGTTAGGGAGTGTTCTAATTTCATTCTTTTACACGTAGCTGTCCAGTTTTCCCCACACCACTGATTGAAGAGGCTGTCTTTTCTTCATTGTATATTCTTGCCTCCTTTATCAAAAATAAGGTGACCATATTTGCGTGGGTTTAACTCTGCACTTTCTATCCTGTTCCATTGATCTATATTTCTGTTTTTGTGCCAGTACCATACTGCCTTGATTACTGTAGCTTTGTAGTATAATCTGAAGTCCGGGAGCCTGATTCCTCTAGCTCCGTTTATCTTTCTCAAGATTGCTTTGGCCATTCGGGGTCTTTTATGTTTCCATACAAATTGTGAAATATTTTGTTCTAGTTCTGTGAAGGATGCCATTGTTAGTTTCATAGGGATTGCATTCAATCTGTAGATTGCTTTGGGTAGTATAGTCATTTTCACAATGTTGATTCTTCAAATCCAAGAACATGGTATATCTCTCCATCTGTTTGTATCATCTTTAATTTCTTTCATCGGTGTCTTATAGTTTTCTGCATACAAGTCTTTTGTCTCCTTAGGTGGGTTTATTCCTAGGTATTTTATTCTTTTTGTTGCAGTGGTAAATGTGGGTGTTTCCTTAATTTCTCTTTCAGATTTTTCATCATTAGTGTATAGGAATGCCAGAGACTTCTCTTCATTAATTTTGTATCCTGCTACTTTCCCAAATTCATTGATTAGCTCTAGTAGTTTTCTGGTAGCATCTTTAGGATTCTCTATGTATAGTATCATGTCATCTGCAAACAGTGACAGCTTTACTTCTTCTTTTCTGATTTGGATTCCTTTTATTTCTTTTTCTTCTTGAGTACTGTGGCTGAAACTTCCAAAGCTGTGTTGAATAATAGTGGTGAGAGTGGACAACCTTGTCTTGTTCCTGATCTTAGAGGAAACGATTTCAGTTTTTCGCCACGGAGAAGGATGTTGGCTGTGGGTTTGTCATATATGGCCTTTATTATGTTGAGGTAAATTCCCTCTATGCCTACTTTCTGGAGGGTTTTTATCATACATGGTGTTGAATTTTGTCAAAAGCTTTTTTTCTGCATGTATTGAGACGATCATATGGTTTTTCTCCTTCAGTGTGTTATTATGGTTTATCACACTGATTTGCATATACTGAAGAATCCTTGCATTCCTGGGATAAACCCCACTTGATCATGGTGAATGATCCTTTTAATGTGCTGTTGGATTCTGTTTGCTAGTATTTTGTTGAGGATTTTTGCATGTACATTCATCAGTGATATTGGCCTGTAGTTTTCTTTCTTTGTCACATCTTTGCTTTGGGTATCAGGATGATGGTGGCCTCGTAGTATGAGTTTCGGGTGTTCCTCCCTCTGCTATAGTTTGGAAGAGTTTGAGAAGGATAGGTGTTAGCTCTTCTCTAAATGTGTGATACAATTTGCCTGTGAAGCCATCTGGTCCTGGGCTTTTGTTTGTTAGAAGATTTTTCATAACAATCTCAATTTCAGCACTTGTGGTTGGTCTGTGTATATTTTCTATTTCTTCCTGGTTCAGTCTCGGAAGGTTGTGCTTTTTTAAGAATTTGTCCATTTCTTCCAGGTTGTCCATTTTATTGGCATAGAGTTGCTTGTAGTAATCTCTCATGATCCTTTGTATTTCTGCAGTGTCAGTTGTTACATCTCCTTTTTCATTTCTAATTCTATTGATTTGAGTCTTCTCCCTTTTTCTCTTGATGAGTCTGGCTAATGGTTTATCAATTTTGTTTATTTCCTCTAAGAACCTGTTTTAGCTTTATTGACCTTAGCTATTGTTTCCTTCATTTCTTTTTCATTTGTTTCTGATCTGAACTTTATGATTTCTTTCCTTATGCTAAATTTGGGATATTTTTGTTCTTCTTTCTCTAATTGCTTTAGGTGCAAATTTAGGTTGTTTATTCGAGATGTTTCCTGTTTCTTAAGGTATGATTGTATTGCTATAAACTTCCCTCTTAGAACTGCTTTTGTTGTATCCCATAGGTTTTGGGTCATCGTGCCTCTTGTCATTTGTTTCTAAGTATTTTTTGATTTCCTCTTTGATTTCTTCAGTGATCACTTCGTTATTAAGTAGTGTATTGTTTAGCCTCCATGGGTTTGTTTTTTTTTTGTTTGTTTGTTTTTTTTTTTTTTTTTTTTTGGTCATGGGTTTGTATTTTTTACAGATCTTTTCCTGTAATTGATATCTAGTCTCATAGTGTTGTGGTCGGAAAAGATACTAGATACGATTTCAATTTTGTTAAATTTACCAAGGCTAGATTTGTGACCCAATATATGATTGATCCTGGAGAATGTTCCATGAGCACTTGAGAAAAATGTGTATTCTGTTGTTTTTGGATGGAATGTCCTATAAATATCAAGTAAGTCCGTCTTGTGTAATGTATCATTTAAAGCTTGTGTTTCCTTATTTATTTTCATTTTGGATGATCTGTCCATTGGTGAAAGTGGGGTGTTAAAGTCCCCTACTATGATTGTGTTACTGTCGATTTCCCCTTTTATGCCTGTTAGCATTTGCCTTATGTATTGAGGTGCTCCTGTGTTGGGTGCATAGATATTTACCATTGTTATATCTTCTCCTTGGATTGATCCCTTGATCATTATGTAGTGTCCTTCTTTGTCTCTTGTAATAGTATTTATTTTAAAGTCTATTTTGTCTGATATGAGAATTGCTTCTCCAGCTTTCTTTTGATTTCCATTTGCATGGAATATCTTTTTCCATCCCCTCACTTTCAGTCTGTATGTGTCCCTAGGTCTGAGGTAGGTCTCTTGTAGACAGCATATATACGGGTCTTGTTTTTGTATCCATTCCACCAGTCTGTGTCTTTTGGTTGGAGCATTAATCCATTTACATTTAAGGTAATTATCAATATGTATGTTCCTATTACCATTTTCTTAATTGTTTTGAGTTTGTTATTGTAGGTCTTTTCCTTCTCCTGTGTTTCCTGCCTAGAGAAGTTCCTTTAGCATTTGTTGTAGAGCTGTTTTGGTGGTGCTGAATTACCTTAGCTTTTGCTTGTCTGTAAAGGTTTTAATTTCTCTGTCAAATCTGAATGAGATCCTTGCTGGGTAGAGTAATCTTGGTGTAGGTTTTTCCCTTTCATCACTTTATATATGTCCTGCCACTTCCTTCTCGCTTGCAGAGTTTCTGCTGAAAGATCAGCTGTTAACCTTATGGGAATTCCCTTGTATGTTATTTGTTGTTTTTCCCTTGCTGCTTTTTATATGTTTTCTTTGTATCTAATTTTTGATAGTTTGACTAATATGTGTCAGCATGTTTCTCCTTGGATTTATCCTGTATGGGACTTTCTGCACTTCCTGGACTTGATTGAGTATTTCCTTTCCCATATTTGGGAAGTTTTCAACTATTATGTCTTCAGATATTTTCTTAGTCCCTTTTTTTTTCTCTTCTTTTTCTGGGACCCCTATAATTCGAATATTGATGCATTTAGTGTCCCAAGGATCTCTGAGACTGTCCTCAATTCTTTTCATTCTTTTTTCTTTATTCTGCTCTACTGTAGTTATTTCCACTATTTTATCTTCCACGTCACTTATCCATTCTTCTGCCCCAGTTTTTCTTCTATTGTTTCTTTGTAGAGAATTTTACATTTCATTTACTGTGTTGTTCATTATTGTTTTTTTGATCTTTAGTTTTTCTGGGTCCTCATTAAAAGTTTCTTGTATTTTCTCCATTCTGCTTCCAATATTTTGGGTCATTTTTACTATCATTACTCCCAATTCTTTTTCAGGTAGACTGCCTATTTCCTCTTCATTTCTGTGGTCTTGTGGGTTTTTACCTTGCTCCTTCATCTGTGTGTTTCTCTGTCTTCTCATTTTGCTTAACTTACTGTTTTTGTGGTCTCCTTTTCTCAGGCTGTAGGTTTGTAGTTCCTGTTGTTTTTGGTGTCTGCCTGCAGTGGCTAAGTTGCTTCAGTGGGTTGTGTAGGCTTCCTCGTGGAGGGGACTGGTGACTGTGTTCTGATGGGTGACGCTGGATCTTGTCTTTCTGGTGAGCAGGACTGCATCCGGTTTTGTGTTTTGGGGAGATGGTGAACTTATTTGGATTTTAGGCAGCCTCTCTGCTAATGGGTGAGGTTGTGTTCCTGTCTTGATAGTTGTTTGGCATAGGGTGTCCAGCAGTGTCACTTGCTGGTCATTGAGTGGAGCTGGTCTTAGCGTTGAGGTGGAGATCTCTGGGAGAGCTTTCACCATTTGATATTACGTTGAGCTGGTAGGTGTCTGATGGACCAATGTCCTGAACTTGGCTCTCCCACCTCAGAGGCACAGGCCTGACACCTGGCCGGAGCACCAATACCCTGTGAGCCACACGGCTCAGAAGAAAAGGGAGAAAAAAAGAAAGGAAGGGAGGGAGGAGAGAGAGAGGAAAAGGAAGTTATTAAATAAAGTATTTTAAAGAATTATTTTTAAAAAATTGAAAAGTAATAAAAAAGAAAAAAGAAAGAAAGAAGAGAGCAACCAAACCAAAAAACAAATCCACCAATGATAACAAGTGCTAAAAACTATAATAAAAAAAAAGGACAGACAGAACCCTAGGACAAATGGTAAATGCAAAGCCATACAGACAAAATCACACGAAGAAGCATACACATACGCACTCACAAAAAGAGAAAAAGGAAAGAATATATATATATATATATATATATATATATCTGTATATATAAAAAATAAAGGTAGAGAGTGACCAAATCAATAAACAAATCTACCAATTATAATAAACTCTAAATACTAAACTAAGGTAAACATAAGATCAGAAATAAATTAGATGCAGAAAGCAAACCCCAAGTCTACAGTTGCTCCCAAAGTCCACCGCCTCAATTTTGGGATGATTCGTTGTCTATTCAGGTATTCCACAGATGCAGGGTACATCAGGTAGATTGTGGAGATTTAATCCACTGCTCCTGAGGCTGCTGGGAGATATTTCCCTTTCTCTTCTTTGTTCGCACTGCTCCTGGGGTTCAGCTTTGGATCTGGCCCTGCCTCTGCACGAAGGTCTCCTGAGGGCGTCTGTTCTTCGCTCAGACAGGACGCAGTTAAAGTAGCAGCTGATTCGGGGGCTCTGGCTCACTCAGGCTGTGGTGGGAGGGGTACGGAATGCGTGGTGAGCCTGCGGTGGCAGAGGCCAACATGACATTACAACAGCCTGAGGCACGCCGTGTGTTCTCCTGAGGAAGGTATCCCTGGATCAGGGGACCCTGGCAGTGGTGGGCTGCACAGGCTTCCGGGAGGGGAGGTGTGGATAGTGACCTGTGCTTGCACACAGGCTTCTTGGTGGCTGCAGCAGCAGCCTTAGCGTTTCATGCCCTTCTCTGGGGTCCGCGCTGATAGCCACGGCTTGCACCCGTCTCTGGAGCTCGTTTAGGTGGTGCTTCTTATCCCCTCTCCTCGTGCACCCTGAAACAATGGTGTCTTGCCTCTTAGGCAGTTCCAGCCATTTTCCTGGACTCCCTCCTGGCTAACTGTGGCGCACTAACCCCCTTCAGGCTGTGTTCATGCAGCCAACCCCAGTCCTCTCCCTGGGATCTGACCTCCGAAGCCCGAGCCTCAGCTCCCAGCCCCAACCTGTCCCGGCGGGTGAGCAGACAAACCTCTTGGGCTGCTGAGTGCTAGTCGGCACCAATGCTTTGTGCAGGAATCTCTCTGCTTTGCCCTCTGCACCCGTTGCTGTGTTCTCCTCTGCAGCTCCAAAGCTTCCCCACTCCACCACCCGCAGTCTCTGCCCAAGAAGGGGCTTCTAGTGTTTGGAAACCTTTCCTCCTTCACAGCTCCCTCCCAGTGGTGCAGGTCCCATCCCTATTCTTTTGTCTCTGTTTTGTCTTTTTTCTTTTGCCCTACCCAGGTATGTGGGGAGTTTCTTGCCTTTTGGGAGGTCTGAGGTCTTCTGCCAGCATTCAGTAGGTGTTCTGTAGGGGTTGTTCCACATGTAGAAGTATTTCTGATGTATTTGTGGGGAGGAAGGTTATCTCCACATCTTACTCCTCCACCATCTTGAAGGTCTCCTCCACCATTGATATCTTAATTACCAAAACGAATTGGTTATTTTTAGTGTCCATCTTACCTGACTTTTCTGTGGCATTGACACTTGAACATACCCTTCTTGAAACTCTTCTGGTTTGTGAATGTTCACTTTCCTAGTTCTTTTCTTAACTCAAACTATTCCTTTCCAGTCTCTTTTGCTTTTCTTCTTCCTGTTCCTAATAATATGCTAATTATTGTACTCAGAATGATTTCCTTGACGAGGAATGAGTACCCATCACCTGCTGTTACTTCTTCCTTAGCAATATTGTGGAGGTTCACCCACTTCCAGTCTGTTCCCCCTGCCTCTGCAAAGTCCATGCCTCACCTAGCACACCTAGTCAGGATCCTCCTAACACTTTCACTCCTAGGAGGCATTCCTTCTAAGTACCATGGCCATGTTAATCTTCTTAAAATACCACTTTGTCCATGACACCTCCCCTGCTTAGAAACTAAGTGGCACATCACTGCTTATAGGATGAAGTTGAAAAACTGTAGCTAGGCCTTCCAGAACCTTTGTACCCTGATACCATGTTACCTCCTCAGCTGTCTTTCACAGCTTTCTTGCCCACACTCTCCTCTCCAGCTACATGGCCTCCACAACATGCCCTGCTAATTCTGGCTTCTGTGTACTTTCATCACAGCTGTCTCCTCTTCTCTCCAAGAGTGAAGTCATTATCCCCATCCCCCACCAAACTATCTACAACATAGCCATCTTTCATGGTCCAACTTAAGTCTTGAGGTTTCTGATGTCACCTTTTGTAACCATTTCATCTTCTAATGTATTTCTTCTCCTCTAAAATTCTGTAGTACCAGGAGGCTATCTGGTCATTTTCTGGCCCATCTGTATTTCCAGCTTCATCTCCCAACACTTCCCCACAAACTTCAGGGATCCAGCCACAGCAGTCTACTCATTGCTTTCCAAACAGTACTATTGTTTCAGATCTCTGTGCTGTTGTATATGCTGTTTTTTTTTCTTTTCCCTATTGCCTCAGAAACCTGGTTTCATCAAGTACCCCTGTTCCTCCTGTGTTTTTAAACTTTCCTTCTCTACTGGCTTTTCCCACTCAGCATAGAAGCATACCAATGTGTTTCTCCCATTTTAAAACAAACAAAATCCTTGATCCTCCTCATACTACTGCTCTTTTCCCTTTTCCTTTCACTCTGCTTTTTTGGCAGCCCTCCATCCTCATCCCATTGAAACTGTCCCTGCCGAGATCAACCAATGACCTCAATAACTGAATCCATTAGGCTCTTTTCAGTCCTCCTCTTATTAGTGACTCCAACTGTGTCTGACACCCTGCCCCTTCTTCTGGACAGTCTCATTCCTCCCATGGATCTGTGACACTACCCTCTCCTGGGTTTCCTCTTACTTTTCTGTGGACTCTTTCTCAGGCTCCTCTTATTCCACCCACCCATACTTGAAACATAACCCAGGTTCTGTCCTGGGATATTTTTCTTTCTCTTCCCGCTGTTCAAGCCCATCACCTTACTCCCTCTGCACCACCTTAAGTGGTCTCGCTCACTTAGATGCTTATAGCTCCTACCCATATGCTGCTGATCCCAAACCTCTATCTCCTGTGTATATCTTACATCTACATTTCAGCCTATAAATGTAGTTGCCTGTGGGGCATCTCATGAATGTCCCACAGGTACCTCCCATTCCACGTATCTGAAGCTGAACTCCCCATCCTTCCCTGCCTCTGTTAAACCTGCCCCTCCATTACATGTATTCAATAATATCAACATTCCCCCAGTCACCCAAGCCAGAAACCAGGGCATCACTCCATACTCTTCCTTCACTCTGACTCCTCTTCCCAATCCCATCAGTCACCAAGTCCTGTCAGTCTTACTTTCTCATCTCTCAAGTCACTTTCTTTTCTCTAACCCTACTACCACTACCTTCGTTCAGGCCTTCATCATTAGCTTATAGCATGCTTTCCAACTGGATTCCTTATCTTCAGTCAGGCACCTGTTCAAGTTATCTACCAACCAGCAGCAGCATGTTCTCCCTAAACGGGATATCCCTGCTAAGAGCTCTTTTCAGAGCTCCTCACTTTGCGCCACTCTGCTTAGCAAGGCCTTTGTGCTCTAGCCTTGTCTACCTGGCTAGCTTCCCCTCTCCTCAGCCCTTCGTCAGAATCTGCCTAGCCATACTAAGTGTGCCAAGTTCTTGCTTGTCTATGCGTCTTTGTACATTCTGCTCCCTCTGCTATAAATGCCTTCCCTCTGTCTTCACGTGGCTAATTCTATTTCTCCCTTCACTACTCAGCTCCAATTTCATCCTCTTGAACCACCTCCAGTCCTTTGACCCCCTCCAATTCCTTCCACTCCCACCTCCCTCATCTAGTGCTTACCTCTTTCCTACACAAACACTACCCCAACTCTGTACTACAGTCATCACCTTGCCTGGCTGACTCCCAGTAGACAGCAAGCTAATCAAAAGGAGGAACTATGTCTTATTCATCTTTGAACCCCAGGGGCCTGGCATAGTGCCAGACATATCATCATAGGCCCTCATTGAATGCCTGAGTTCTTTTTCCCTTTTGATTTGACCCGTAGTGCCTACTAATATTTCAATTCACCGTTCAGATGTCACCCACCTATGAAACCTCTACTGTGGGTCGAAGTCTTTCCATCAGTTGGTGCTCCCATAGTGTTTTTTCCTAACACTTTATTATGAAAATTTTCAAAGATACAACAAAGTTGAAAGATTATACAGGAACATCCCTACACCTAGCATCTGGATTCCGCCATTAATATTTTACTATATTTGCTTTATATCTGTCCATTTATCCACTCATTAATCCACATTCTTTTTTAAAACACATTTTTAAAGTAAATTGCACACATTAGTGCACTTTCTCCTAAATTCTTAAGCTTACATATTATTAACTGGAGTTTAATATTTCTTTAGATTTTTAATGTAAAATTTACAATGAAAAGCACAAATTTTAAGTGTATTGTAGCTGAATTTTGACATGCATTCACCTAAAAGCCTGTAATCCAAAGCCTTATCATGATATAGAAGATTATCTCCCTTCCCAGTCAGTTGTCACCCTACCACATCTCACAGCATTCTCCCTTTTCACTGTAATTATATTTGTCTTTTTTTCTCATTAAACTTTGATTTCCTTGAAGGTAGTGACCAGTTAGTATTTTCTTGCCACCTATTCTAAGACTGTGTCTGACACACAGTAGGCGTTCCATAACTGTTGTCTGGCCGGATATATGAATATCTGCCTTATTCCTGGAATATGAGTACATGCTGTATTCATCCTCTTTCTTTCTCATCTCCCACATCCAAAAGGTCTTTTGGTCATGTCATATTTATGTCTTCAACACCTTCTATCTCCTTCATTCCTCTCCCATGGTTCCAGCCCTTAGAGGTCGCTCAACTGAACTATTAAAATTACATCCTTGTATATGTCTCTTTATGCACTGATGAGAAAGTTTCTTTTTTTTTTTTTTTTTTTTGGTGGTACGCGGGCCTCTCACCGCTGCGGCCTCTCCCACTGCGGAGCACAGGCTCCGGACGCGCAGGCCCAGCGGCCATGGCTCACGGGCCCAGCCGCCCCGCGGCACGCGGGATCCTCCCGGACCCGGGCACGAACCCGCGTTCCCTGCATCGGCAGGCGGACTCCCAACCACTGCGCCACCAGGGAAGCCCCGAGAAAGTTTCTTGATAGACACCCAGAAGTAGAATTGTTGGGTCATATTGTAATGAATGTTTTTTACTTTAGTAGGTATTGCAAAATCCTCTCTAAGGAGCTTGTACCCTTTTACACACTCACCAGCAAATATTATTAATTTGATCATTTTTGCTAAGTTGATGGATGCAACATTTTATTGTTGTTGTAATTTGTATGTTTTGATTTCTAGTAAGGTTGAGTGTCTTTTCAGTAAAGTTGCCAAGTAAACCACAGGAAGCCCAGGACATGGATATGCTAGGAATACAGGAAACACAGGACATAATTATACTAAAAACTTATTTGTGTTTTATATGTCCTATATTTTTATCTGTAAAATTCTGTGAATTGCCAACTCAAATACTTTGCTTGTTTTTCTATTGACTTTTTAGAAAATTAATTGGGAGAGGGAGTTCATATATTCTGAACATAAGTGGTCAGTTTTATGAGTTCCAAATATTTTGTCCCCATCTGTGGCACATCTTTTTACTAAGTGTATGATGTCTTTTGTCATATAAAGTGTTGGGTTTTTTATATAAATAGAATTTCAGTGTAGTCATACAGACATAAAGGCATTTCTCCTATGTTTTCTTCTTTAAAAAAAGTCTTAAATCTGTCTGGAATTTATAACTATGTGTGGTGTGAGGTAGCAACTTAGTTTTATGTTTTTCCATATGGATAGCCATCTTCCCCAACAGAATATATTAAATTGTCCATCTTTTCCTCAAAAAAAATAATAACCTCCTAAATGGTTTCTTAAACACCAGTTTTTTACTCCCAAATCTGACTTCCAAATGACTACCAAAGTAATATTTCTGAAATCTAAATTTGATCGTGTTTATTCCTTCGTTAAAACCTTTCATTTGTGTCCATCATCTACAATAGATGTTTTTAATCTGCCTTCTTTTTAAAGCAGAGGAACTCTTTTTAAAATGAAGTCTTAAAACAAATTCTAACAGTTGAAATAAATTAAAAAACAGATTTTAAATTCACATAAATTTATTTTGTAAGTTCAAATTTATAACATCGAGTAGGTCAATCTTCAAACAATAAGAATATTATAGCTATATTTATGATCACAATTTCTTTCTGTATATTGCATATCATAAAATTTTTCATGGTTAAAAAATACAGTACATCCAGCAAAGGACTTGTATCTAGAATATATGAAGAACTCTCAAAACTCAATAGTAAAAAATAATCCAACTAGAAGATGAGCAAGACACAGCAGATATTTCACTGAAGAGGATATATAAATGGCAATAAGCACATGAAAAGATGTTCAACATCCTTAGTCATTAAGGCAATACAAGTGAAAACCACAAGGAGATTTCACTGTACACCTCTCAGAGTAGCTAAAAGAAGAAATAGTAACAATATCAAATGCTGGCAAGAATGTGGTGAAATTGAATTTCTCATACATTGCACTATTGGACATTTATTCCAGAAAAAGTGTATGTTCACCCAAAAACCTGTACGCAAATGTTCATAGCTGCTCTATTTGTAATAACCAAAAACTGGAAACAACTCACATGTCCACCAGCAGGTGAATGAATGGTTAAACAAACTGTGGTACATCCATGTCATGTAATACTATTTAGCAGTAAAAAGGAATGAACTATTAAAACAGACTCCTTGGATGGATTATTATTATGCTGAGTGAAAAAAAAAGGCTAGTCTCAAAAGGTTACATACTGTATATGCCATTTATACATTCTTGAAATAACAAAATTATAGGGGAGAAAGCTTAATGATTGCCAGGGGTTAGGGATTGGAGGGTGAAGAGGTAGGTGTGCCTATAAAGGGCAGCACAAGAGAGCCTTGTGATGATAGTACAGTTCTATATCTTGATTTTGGTGATCATTACATGAAGTTATACATGTGATAAAATTACACAGAACTACACGCACGCACACACACACACACAGAGTACGTGTAAAAATTGGTCACATCTGAATAACATCTGGGGATTGTGCCAATGTTAATTTCCTGGTTCTGATATTGTATTATGGTTATGTGAGATGTTACCATTGGGGGAGGCTGGGTGAATGGTGCACAAGACCTTGCTGTACATTTCTTTTGCAGCTTCCTGTGAGTCTATAATTATTTCAAAATAAAAAGGTTTTTTTTAATGCAGTATAATGAAAAGTAACTTCTTCTCTTTCCCCAAATCCCTAGTCTATGTCTTTAGACATTCTCTCTTTCTGTATAATGGAAGCATACTATGCACTCTGTTCTAATCTACCCTGTATTTTTGGAGATTGTTCCATATCAGTATATACATCTCTACTGTATTCTTTTTCATGTCCATATATTGTATAGATATGCCACTGTATTTATTATACCATTCCCCTATTGATAAACATTTAGGTTGGTTCCAGACTTTTGCTATTACACACTAGCTCCAGTGAACATTCTTAGTTCTTAGTATATAACATGATGGGGATTCTGGATGACAGCTACAATCTTATTTAAGGTTTTGTATCTATTTTTTCTATATTTTTTTCTTGTCACACATTATCAAGAAAATCCTGATTCATACTAATACATAATTATGAGTTGTAAACATTTTTTAACAGCCCACTTTACAATCTCTTCAATTATTAAACTGATCTAGGAGCTTCAGTGAGGAGTGATAGGACATTTAAATTCAATGTTGGATTGCTAACGGTATATTTCCTAATATGTTATATAGTAATTATAAATGTCTAACAAGACACAAAGCTTACAAGAAGCACTGAAACCATCTTTTTTTTTTTTGAGTGCCATTGGCTAAGTGCTTCATATGCACCATCACATTTTCTTTTTTTTTCCAGCTTTATTGAGATATTCTTGACATATAGCATATGTTACATTTAGGGTGTACAATGTGATGATTTGACACATGTATATGTTGTGAAATGATTATACCACAATAAGGTTGGTTAACACCTCCATCCCCTCACATGATTACTGTTTGTGTGAGTGTGGTGAGAACATTTAAGCTTTACTCCCTTACAACAAAGTAGTGGTTACTAGAGGGGAAGGGGTTGGGGAAAGATGAAATGGGTAAAGGGAATCAACTGTATAGTGATGGATGGAAACTAAAACTTTGGTGGTGAGCATACTGTAGGACATATAGAAGTAGAAATGTAATGTGCACATGAAACATATAATGATATAAACCAACATTATCTCAATAAACTTTTTTAATTAAAAAAAGATTTAGCCTCTTAACAACCATCAAGTACATAATACAGTATTGTTGATTATAGTCACCATGCTGTACTTGAGATACCCAGAAGTTATTCATCTAGTAGCTGGATGTTTGTACTCTTTGACCAGCATCTTCCCATTTCCCCCGCCCCTCAGCCTCTGGCAGCCACTATTCTACTCTCTTTCTGTGAGTTCAGCTTTCTTTTAATTCCACATATAAGGTGAGGACACACAGTATTTGTCTTTCTCCATCTGATTTATTTCACTCAGCATGATGCCCTCAGGGTCCATCTATGTTGCAAAAGGCAGGATTTTCTTCTTTTTTGTGGCTGAATAATATTTCTCTCTCTGTGTGTACCACATTTTCTTTATTCATTCATCCAATTAGATGGACAATTAGATTGTGAAACCATCTTTAATAGTATATCATAACATGTTGAGTTTCATATTCATTTGGTACCACACAACCAACTATGACGCAGTGATGAGCACATGAACTGAGTAACTGCCTCTGTCTGGTGTTTCAGTACAAGCTTATGTGCTACAGTGCTATAATTATCTGTACAGTTTTCCGTGAGTGTGCATGTGAACTGGGCAAAAGTCTCATGCAAAGCCACAACCTTAAATTGCACATTTGCAAAAACTTTGAACATATGTACAAATAATAGAGGTATTTTCAAAGACTGCAGAAAAATTAATTAACCTTGCTGCACAAGATAATGTGTCGGTAGATTCTAACACTGTATTGTGAAGCAGTTAGACTCCAATAAAGATCTATTTTTAAAAAAAGATTTGCTTTATAGCACACTGGAATGAACCATTTAAATGCGGTTTTTTTGTTTTTGATGCATTGGGTCTTAGTTGCGGCATGCGGGATCTTTCGTTGCGGCATGCGGGATCTTCGTTGCGACACGCAGGCTTCTCTCTAGTTGTGGCGTGCAGGTTTTTCACTCTCTACTTGCGGTGTGTGGGCTCCAGAGCACATGGGCTGTCTAGTTTGCAGCAGGCAGGCTCTCTGATTGAGGCACAGGGGCTCAGTAGTTGTGGCGTGCGGGCTTAGTTGCCCCGTGGCATGTGGGATTTTAGTTCCCCAACCAGGGATCGAACCCATGTCCCCTGCATTGGAAGGCAGATTCTTTACCACTGGACCACCAGGGAAGTCCCTTAAATGCTGTTTTAAAAATAGTTAAAATAACGTTAAATAGCAGTGATGGTTGCACAACAGTGTGAATGTACTTAATGCCACTGAACTATACACTTGAAAACTGTTAAAAGTACATTTTATGTTATATATATTTTACCACAATAGAAATAATTTTTAAAACAAAATCCAAATTATAGTTGCAGAAACTCTGCAGTATTTTTGTGGTTCCCTAAAGTATCCCTAAGGTTCTGAGCAACACAATTTGAAAACCACTGTCCTACAGGATAAACACAAATACCTGAGCATGACATATCTTTCATGCTCTTTATGATCTGTCCCTAACTGTCCTTTGGCCTCATTATTTGTTAGTCTCTATCTCATAACTTGTATTATTTTCCTGTTGAACTCCCTATAGTTCCTAAATGTATGATGCTGTCTCACAAATATGTGCCTTGACATATGTTACTTCTCTGCCTGGAATGACCTTACATTCTTCTTTCCTACTCTTCCCTCCTCCATCAGTATTGTCCTAGTCATTCTTCACAGTTCAGCTCAAATTTTCAATTCCCGCTCCTATGAGAACCCATTTTTACTATACTTACCTTTTCCTTTAACATTATATTTGCAAATAGTTTTTGTTGGTGTGTCTATCTCCCTTTAGATTTTTAACTCCTCGAGAGTAGGGATTGTGATTTATTCATCTTTCTACCTCTAATGCCTAGCACAGTGCCTAGAATATTGAACATATGCACTAAATGATGATAAGTACTCAGATGTGTGGGGTGAGAAAAGAGGGAGAGTCCAGGATGTCACAGGTTTGTTGTTTGTTGGATGACTGGTTAGGTGGTGAGACAATGAAAAGGAACAGTGCTGGAAGTGAAATAGATTTGCACTGAAAGATGAATTCTGTGTTGTTCAAGTCTGTGTTATGCAATGCCACGTGGGCACAGCCCACTGGAGGTTATTCAGTAGGCAGACAAAATATAGCTTTAAACAATAGGAAAGAGGTCTGGTTTGGAGATGGGAATTTGAGGGAGTCATTAATATAGGTGTTTATTGGAACTCTAGGCAAGGATGAGATAGCCCAGGAAGAGTATATATAGTAAGCAAAGAGCCTAAGACAGTCCCAAGAGAATACCAACATTTAATGGGTGGGTATTGGAAAAACTACCCCATTAAGTAGACTGGGAATGATTGAGAATGGGGGACACAGTAGTCACATGGCTCTGGAGAGGTGATGTGAGAGTTCAGGCTTTCTTTAAATATATTTTCTACCAACCCCGTCTTTTAAGCCTCAAGTCTCTCCTCTTTTCCAAGGTACCTGGTGCCTCTAAGTGAGCAAATTTGCTCATTTCCAAAGAGCAGAGAGGTTAAGATCATGGGCTTGGGAGCCAGACTGCCTCCATCTGAATCCTGACTCTGCTACTTATTAGCTATGTGACCTTAGGCAAGTTACCTAATCTCTGTGCCTCAGCTCTCATATCTGTCAACACAGATAATCATACTTGACGCACACTTTATAGGACTATTGTGAGGATTAAGTAAGGCAATAAGTATAGAGTTCCTATAACAGTATCTGGAGGTGAGAAGATGGTGGAAGAGTAAGACGTGGAGATCACCTTCCTCCTCACAGATACATCAGAAATACATCTACACGTGGAACTTCTCCTATAGAACACCCACCGAACGCTGGCAGAAGACCTCAGACCTCCCAAACGGCAAGAAACTCCCCACGTACCTGGGTAGGGCAAAAGAAAAAAGAATAAACAGAGACAAAGAATAGGGACGGGACCTGCACCAGTGGGAGGGAGTCGTGAAGGAGGAAAGGTTCCCACACACTAGGAGCCCCTTCACGGGTGGAGACTGCGGGTGGCGGAGAGGGAAGCTCTGGAGCCGCGGAGGAGAGCGCAGCAACAGGGTACAGAGGGCAAAGCGGAGAGATTCCCGCACAGAGGATCAGTTCCGACCGGCACTCACCAGCCCGAGAGGCTTGTGTGCTCACCCGCCAGGATGGGCGGGGGCTGGGAGCTGAACCTCGGGCTTCGGTCGGATCCCAGGGAAAGGTCTGGAGTTGGCAGAGTGAAAACAGCCTGAAGGGGTTAGTGCACCACGGCTAGCCGGGAGGGAGTCTGGTTGAAGTCTGGAGCTGCCGAACAGGCAAGAGACCTTTTCTTCCCTCTGCTTCCTGGTGTGTGAGAGGGGTTTAAGCGCGCCGCTTAAAGGAGCTCCAGAAATGGGCGCAAGCCGCGGCTGTTGGCGCGGACAGCAGAGACGGGTGTGGGACGCTAGGGTTGCTGCTGCCGCCACCAAGAAGCCTGTGTGCGAGCACAGGTCACTCTCCACACCGCCCCTCCCGGGAGCTCGTGCAGCCTGCCACTGCCGGGGTCCCGGGATCCAGAGACAGCTTCCCTGGGAGAACGCGCAGCACGCCTCGGGCCGGTTCAGCATCATGCTGGTCTCTGCTGCCACAGGCTCGCCCCGCATCCGTGCCCCTCCCTCTCCCCGGCCTGTGCCAGAGCCCCTGAATCAGCTGCTCCTTTAACCCCGTCCTGTCTGAGCGAAGGGCAGACGCCCTCAGACGACCTACACACAGAGGCAGGGCCAAGTCCAAAGCTGAACGCCAGGAGCTGTGCGAACGAAAAGGAGAGAGGGAGTTCTCTGCCGGCAGCCTCAGAAGCAGCAGATTAAAGCTCCACAATCAACTTGAAGTGCCCTGCAGCTGTGGAAAACCTGAATAGACAGCGAAATATCCCAAGTTGAGAAGATGGACTTTGGGTCCAAGATATACTATTATTTTCCCTTTTTTTCTTTTTGTGAGTGCATATGTGGGTGCTGCTGTGTGAGATTTTTGTCTGTATAGCTTTGCTTTCACCATTTGTCCTAGGGTTAGACCGACCCGGGTTTTTTTGTTTTTTTTTAATAGAAATTTTTCTTCTTAATAATTATTTTTTATTTTAATAACTATACTTTATCCTACTTTATTTTGTCTTCTCCCTTCTTTCTTCCTTCCTTTCTTCCCTCCTTTCTTCCTTCCTTCCTCCCTTCCTTCCTCTCATCCTTCCTCCCTTTCTTCTTCTCCTCCTTCCTTCCTTCCTCTCTTGCTTTGTTCCTTCATTTCTTCCTTCCTTCATTTCTTTCTTCATTTCTTCCTTCCTTCCTCCCTTCCTTTCTTCCTTCCTGCCTTACCTCCCTCCTTCCTTCCTTCCCTCCTTCTTTCCTTCCTTCCTTTTCTTTCCTTTCTATTTTTTCTCCTTTTTATTTTGAGCCGTGTGGATTAAAGGCTCTTGGTGCTCCAGACAGGCATCAGGGCTGTGTCTCTGAGGTGGGAGAACCAACCTCAGGACACTGGTCCACAAGAGACCTCCCAGCTCCACGCAATATCAAATGGCGAAAATCTCCCAAAGATCTCCATCTCAACACCAAGACCCAGCGTCAATCAAGGACCAGCAACAAACAGTGCTGGACACCCTATCCCCAACAAAGAGCAAGACAGGTCTACAGCCCCATCCATTAGCAGAGAGGCTGCCTAAAATCATAACAAGGCTACCAACATCCCCAAACACACCACCAGACGTGGTCCTGCCCACCAGAAAGACAAGATCAAGCCTCATCCACCAGAACAGAGGCACTAGTCCCCCCAACCAGGAAACCTACTCAACCCACTGAACCAACCATAGCCACTGCGGAAAGCCACCCAAAACAACGGGAACTACGAACTTGCAACCTGCAAAAAGGAGAACCCAAACACAGTAAGATAAGCAAAATGAGAAGACAGAAAAACACACAGCAGATGAAGGAGCAAGATAAAAGCACACCAGACCTAACAAATGAAGAGGCAATAGGCAGTCTACCTGAAAAAGAATTCAGAATAATGATAGTAAAGATGATTCAAAATCTTGGAAATAGAATAGACAAATTGCAAGAAACAGTTAACAAGGACTTAGAAGAAATAAAGAGGAAGCAAGAAACGATGAGCAACACAATAAATGAAATGAAAAATACTCTAGATGGGATCAATAGCAGAATAACTGAGGCAGAAGGACGGATAAGTGACCTGGAAGATAAAATAGTAGAAATAACTACTGCAGAGCAGAAGAAAGAAAAAAGAATGAAAAGAACTGAGGACAGTCTCAGAGACCTCTGGGACAACATTAAATGCACCAACATTCAAATTGTAGGGGTCCAGAAGAAGAGGAAAAGAAAGGGACTGAGAAAATATTTGAAGAGATTATAGTTGAAAACTTCCCTAATATAGGAAAGGAAATAGTCAGTCAAGTCCAGGAAGCACAGAGAGTCCCATACAGGATAAACCCAAGGAGAAACACGCCAACACACATAAAAATCAAACTGTCAAAAATTACATACAAAGAAAACATATTAAAAGCAGCAAGGGAAAAACAACAAATAACACACAAGGGAATCCCCATAAGGTTAACATCTGATCTTTCAGCAGAAACTCTACAAGCCAGAAGGGAGTGGCAGGATATATTTAAAGTGATGAAGGAAAAAACCTACAACCAAGATTACTCTATCCAGCAAGGATCTCATTCAGATTTGATGGAGAAATTAAAACCTTTACAGGCAAGCAGAAACTGAGAGAGTTTAGCACCACCAAACCAGCTCTACAACAAATGCTAAAGGAACTTCTCTAGGCAAGAAACACAGGAGAAGGAAAAGACCTACAAGAACAACCCAAAACAATTAAGTAAATGGTAATAGGAACATACATATCAATAATTACCTTAAACGTAAGTGGATTAAATGCTCCCACCAAAAGACACAGACTGGCTGAATGGATGCAAAAACAAGACCCATATATATTCTGTCTACAAGAGACCCACTTCAGACCTAGGGACACATACAGACTGAAAGTGAGGGGATGGAAAAAGATATTTCATGCAAAAGGAAATCAGAAGAATGCTGGAGTAGCAATTCTCCTATCAGACAAAATAGACTTTAAAATAAAAACTATTACAAGAGACAAAGAAGGACACTACATAATGATCAAGGGATCGATCCATGGAGAAGATATAACAATTGTAAATATTTATGCACTGAACCTAGGAGCACCTCAATACATAAGGCAAATACTAACAGGCATAAAAGGGGAAATCGACAGTAACACAATCATAGTAGGGGACTTTAACACCCCACTTTCACCAATGGACAGATCATCCAAAATGAAAATAAATAAGGAAACACAAGCTTTAAATGATACATTACACAAGACGGACTTACTTGATATTTATAGGACATTCCATCCAAAAACAACAGAATACACATTTTTCTCAAGTGCTCATGGAACATTCTCCAGGATCGATCATATATTGGGTCACAAATCTAGCCTTGGCAAATTTAAGAAAACTGAAATCGTATCAAGTATCTTTTTCGTCCACAAGGCTATGAGACGATATCAATTACAGGAAAAGATCTGTAAAAAATACAAACCCATGGAGGCTAAACAATACACTACTTAATAACGAAGTGATCACTGAAGAAATCAAAGAAGAAATCAAAAAATACTTAGAAACAAATGACAATGGAGACACGATGACCCAAAACCTATGGGATACAGCAAAAGCAATTCTAAGAGGGAAGTTTATAGCAATACAATCATGCCTTAAGAAACAGGAAACATCTTGAATAAACAACCTAACTTTGCACCTAAAGCAATTAGAGAAAGAAGAACAAAAAAAACACCCAAATTTAGCATAAGGAAAGAAATCATAAAGCTCAGATCAGAAATAAATGAAAAAGAAATGAAGGAAAGAGTAGCAAAGATCAGTAAAAATTAAAGCTGGTTCTTTGAGAAGATAAATAAGATTGATAAACCATTAGCCAGACTCATCAAGAATAAAAGCGAGAAGACTCAAATCAATAGAATTGGAAATGAAAAAGGAGATGTAACAAGTGACACTACAGAAATACAAAAGATTATTAGAGATTACTACAAGCAACTGTACGCCAATAAAATGAACAACCTGGAAGAAATGGACAAATTTTTAGAAATGCACAAGCTGCTGAGACTGAACCACGAAGAAATAGAAAATATGAACAGATAATTCACAAGCACTGAAATTGAAACTGATTAAAAATCGTGCAACAAACAAAAGCCCAGGACCAGATGGCCTCACAGGCGAATTCTATTAAACATTTAGAGAAGAGCTAACACCTATCCTTCTCAAACTCTTCCAAAAGATAGCAGAGGGAGGAACACTCCCAAACTCATTCTATGAGGCCACCATCACCCTGATACCAAAACCAGACAAAGACGTCACAAAGAAAGAAAACTACACGCCAATATCACTGATGAATGTACTTGCAAAAATCTTCAAAAACTACTAGCAAACAGAATCCAACAGCACATTAAAAGGATCATACACCATGATCAAGTGAGGTTTATTCCAGGAATGCAAGGATTCTTCACTATACACAAATCAATCAACGTGATACACCATATCAACAAACTGAAGGAGAAAAACCATATGATCATCTCAATAGATGCAGAGAAAGCTTTTGACAAAATTCAACACCCATTTATGATAAAAACCCTGCAGAAAGTAGGCATAGAGGGAACTTTCCTCAACATAATAAAGGCCATATATGACAAACCCACAGCCAGCATTGTTCTCAATGGTGAAAAACTGAAACCATTTCCACTAAGATCAGGAACAAGACAAGGTTGCCCACTCTCACCACTCTTATTCAACATAGTTTTGGAAGCTCTAGCCACAGCAATCAGAGAAAAAAAAAACAAATAAAAGGAATCCAAATAGGAAAAGAAGAAGTAAAGCTGTCACTGTATGCAGATGACCTGATACTATACATAGAGAATCCTAAGGATGCTACCAGAAAACTACTAGAGCTAATCAATGAATTTGGTAAAGTATCAGGATACAAAATTAATGCACAGAAATCTCTGGCATTCTTATACACTAATGATGAAAAATCTGAGAGTGAAATTAAGAAAACACTCCCATTTACCACTGTAACAAAAAGAATAAAATATCTAGGAATAAACCTACCTAAGGAGACAAAAGAGTTGTATGCAGAAAACTATAAGACACTGATGAAAGAAATTAAAGATGATACAAATAGATGGAGAAATATACCATGTACTTGGATTGAAAGAATCAACATTGTGAAGATGACTCTATTACCCAAAGCAATCTACAGATTCAATGCAATCCCTATCAAATTGCCACTGGCATTTTTTACAGAACTAGAACAAAGAATTTCACAATTTGTATGGAAACACAAAAGACCCCGGATAGCCAAAGCAATCTTGAGAACGAAAAATGGAGCTGGAGGAATCAGGCTCCCTGACTTCAGAGTATACTACAAAGCTACGGTAATCAAGACAGTATGGTACTGGCACAAAAACAGAAATATAGATCAATGGAACAGGATAGAAAGCCCAGAGATAAACCCACACACATATGGTCACCTTATCTTTGATAAAGGAGGGAAGGATATACAGTGGAGAAAAGACAGCCTCTTTAATAAGTGGTGCTGGGAAAACTGGACAGCTACATGTAAAAGTATGAAATTAGAACACTGCCTAACACCACACACAAAAATAAACTCAAAATGGGTTAAAGACCTAAATGTAAGGCCAGACACTATCAAACTCTTAGAGGAAAACATAGGCAGAACACTCTATGACATAAATCACAGCAAGATCCTTTTTGACCCATCTCCTAGAGAAATGGAAATAAAAACAAAAATAAACAAATGGGACCTAATGAAACTTAAAAGCTTTTGCACAGCAAAGGGTACCATAAACAAGACCAAAAGGCAACCCTCATAATGGGAGAAAGTATTTGCAAATGAAGCAACTGACAAAGGATTAATATCCAAAATTTATAAGCAACTCATGCAGCTCAATAACAAAAAAACAAACAACCCAATCCAAAAATGGGCAGAAGAACTAAATAGACATTTCTCCAAAGAAGATATACAGATTGCCAACAAACACATGAAAGAATGCTCGACATCATTAATCATTAGAGAAATGCAAATCAAAACTACAATGAGATATCATCTCACACCAGCCAGATTGGCCATCATCAAAAACTCTAGAAACAATAAATGCTGGAGAGGGTGCGGAGAAACGGGAACACTCTTGCACTGTTGGTGGGAATGTAAAATGATACAGCCACTATGGAGAACAGTATGGAGGTTCCTTAAAAACCTACAAATAGAACTACCATATGACCCAGCAATCCCACTACTGGGCATATACCCTGAGAAAACCATCATTCAGAAAGAGTCATGTACCAAAATGTTTATTGCAGCTCTATTTACAATAGCCAGGACATGGAAGCAACCTAAGTGTCCATCAACAGATGAATGGATAAGGAAGATGTGGCACATATATACAATGGAATATTACTCAGCCATAAAACAAAATGAAACTGAGTTATTTGTAATGAGGTGGATAGACCTGGAATCTGTCATACAGAGTGAAGTAAGTCAGAAGGAGAAAAACAAATACCGTATGCTAACACATATATATGGAATCTAAAAAAATAAATGTCATGAAGAGATTAGTGGTAGGATGGGAATAAAACACAGACCTACTAGAGCATGGACTTGAGGATATGGGGAGGGGGAAGGGTAAGCTGTGACGAAGTGAGAGAAGGGCAGGGACATATATACACTACCAAATGTAAATTAGATAGCTAGTGGGAAGCTGCCACATAGCACAGGGAGATCACCTCTGTGCTTTGTGATCACCTAGAGGGGTGGGATAGGGTGGGTGGGAGAGAGGGTGACGCAAGAGGGAAGAGATATGGGAACATATGTATATGTATAACTGATTCACTTTGATGTAAAGGAGAAACTAACACACTATTGTAAAACAGGTATACTCCAATAAAAATGTTTAAAAAAACAGTATCTGCCTCATAGTAAACACTATATAAACTTAGCTGTTATTATCACTGTCGTGGTCATTGTTGTCCCTCTGCAGGCACTTTAGATTGAGGCTCCTCCATCTTGCTGAGTCAGTTATTGCTTCTCTACCTGTGCTCTAAAAACACTTTGAAACCTCTTGTCTACGTATATTTCCTCTCCTGTGCTCTGTGATCTTATGGGTTGTTACTTTTTAAATTCCTTTTAGTGGTATCTTAGGGGGAAAATAAATGCTGGTGGTTAGTCTCCTGTGTTTGAACAGAATTTCCTCTAATGCCCTCTGTGTTCTTTTTGTGTATAATTTTATTTGTTACATTGGTTCCTATGAAGCTATATCAATTTTTTATTGGAATAATATGTGCCTAGATAATTACAATTTTATTTTTTGAAAGCCTTTCATACTTTTTCCCTTTTAGCCTTCCTGTACCAGAAACTTAACTATCTTTTTTCCTGAACTTTAGAGATACATTTTCTTACCATCTAGCATACTGATGTCTGACCATGCACCTCGGTCCCCTACAACCAGATTCTCATCATTTTACTTACATAATCAGTTCTAACATGTGTGTCAACTTGAAGGCCAATTTCAAGATACTGCCATTTCCTTCTTCACTTGCAGTATCTTTTTGGTGATAAAATTGTCATCAGAGTAGATAAGGAATTTATTGGGTGCTCTGCTTTCACTGTCATGTAACTTAGCAAATATCCAGATTATCTAAGTTCCTCTATCCTGTTAATAACAACTTACATGTAGGTGGCACTTTATAGATCACATTGGATTTTTATCATAGCCTCATGAGGTAAGGTATGTATTACACCTGTTTTATGGATAAAGGAATGTTTTAGTGGCTTGTCCAAGGTCACACACATTGATAAGTGGGAGAGGCAGAGTTTGAACTAAGATTCTATCTCCCAATCAAGTTCCTTTCCACTCTATCCCCTCTTAGTAGTTACTCCGGTAAGTCTTGTGATCTAGTGCAGTAACAGATCATTCCCCTTCTAGCTAGGCAGACCATAGCTATACTATCATATTACTTCTGTTTTTCACCCTAATCTTCTTGGCTGTGCTACCTGCCTTAGGCTCATACATATTTTCTTCACATATAGAGCAGGGTTTCTCAGCTGTGGCACTATTGACATTTTGGGTGAAACAATATTGGGGGGCAGGGACTGTCCAGGGCATTGTAGGGTGTTTAGTGGTATCCTTGCCCTCTACCCACTAGATGCCAGTAGCACTCCCCCTGACCTCACAGGTTGTGACAACCAAAATGTCTCCAGATATTGCCAAATGTCCTGCAGGAAGCAAAATTGTCCCCAGTTGAGAGCTGCTGCATATAGAGCTGCTTCATTTCTCTTCTGCCTCATTTTTCTCTCCTGTTACCAATATACCCTTTTATTCTAGTTGTGAAACCAATTATAATGTGCCTCCATGATACTTGTGAAGTTCTAGTCCCTTTTTAAAGTTAAAATCTCTATTATTTATTTGTTGCCCTAGTGAACAAATACCCGAAGCTGTTAAGTAGTATTCTTGATCCTCTCCTCACTTGGTCTGTTCTCAGTCTTTTAGAGAGAAGAGGAACTTCTGGTCTTATAATTTTATCTGGGCATTTTCTCCATAGCCATCCTTGATTAGAACTTTTAAGTCTCTGCAGACATATTCTTACCTGTCTTTATGATATATAATCTCCAACCATGTCAAGAATTTTCTCTTAAAAACAGGAAATCAAATGCTATTTTGTGATGATTTCTTTCCAAAGAGACATTTATCTATTCCAAAACTCCAACTCTCATTTGAAGAAAAAAAAATATCAGCCTTTTTATCCTTAAGTCTGTGCTTCTTGCTTAGATCACAGTAACCATAATTTCTTCTCAGGGCTCATCTGGCCATTTATTGTTGTTCCTGTGGAACTATAGATGGACATTTTGCTCAGCAGGTTTGAAAAACCTCAGCAGTCTCTCCTTCACATCCTAGATGGGATATGGGCCAATAAGATGGCACAATGTTCTGTTTGGCTGAAAGGGGGAAAGAAGAGAAAGGAGTGAACTAATATGAGGATTAGTACAGGCATTGGTGAGGTTTGATCAATCTCAGCAGGATCTCCTTCACATCCTGGATGGGATAAGTGGCCCTGAAAAATGATACCCCTTCCAACTCGCAATAAAGGGAGAAGAAAGAGATAGTTGCTTGAGGGAATTGTTTTTGTTTTAGGTTGGGGAGATTTGAGCATGTGTATAGACTGAAAAGAAGTAATTTGTGAAGGAAAAATAAATTGAAGATCTAAGAGGGAGGGGGAAGATCAAGGGATCCAGGGTCCCTGAGAAAATGAAGGGAATAGAAACACTGGCAGAGGCTGAAGGGAAAATAAAGGTAGTTATTTCCTCGTCTGAAACAAGGAGAAGGACAAAGGAATCAGTAACAGCAAAGGAAAGACTGTGAAGTGAGGAGAAGGGAAGGTTAGGGAGCCCTTGTGAATAATTGATCACCATAATGTATTCATTGAAATCATCTACTAATAGAGTGAAGGTAGATTTCCAGTCTTGGAAATGATGAGTGTTTAGAATAGGTGCTGTGGTGAAGGAAGAATGAAGAAGAGAAGATTGTCTATTGACCAAGGATTCAGCCAAGGTGATAGGTGATAGCGTGTTTTATAATGGATGGATCCAGTCCATTTCGTTATGTGACTTTCAGAAACTTACACACACGTGTGCACGTGCACACACACACACACACTCACACACACAATTGGTTTAACCTAGGCCTAGGAATTGACATGGTGGGAATGGCAGAAGGTCATGGATCTAGTGAGTGCTTGGGAAAACATTACTGAAATGATTGACCGCAGGGAATAGGTAATTTAAGGCCCAGTCTGATACTCTACTGGGAGTATTAGAAAGTGTCAATAGGGACTTCCCTGGCAGTCCAATGGTTAAGACTCCGCACTTCCACTTCAGGGAGCATGGGTTCGATCCCTGGTCAGGAAATTCAGATCCCACATGCTACGTGGTGCAGCTGAAAAAGGAAAGAAGGTGTCAGTAAATTTGTAGCCACAATAAGGGTGAAGAACAGGATCCACGAAAGAAATGGAAGGATAGTTGTAGGATGCAGAGAGGAATTTTGGAGTTCAGGATCTTGTAGATATAATTGTTTCAGGTTATAGGGAGTCCAAAGTATGGCTGAATAAGTAAAGTAGTACAGCACTAACAATAATGATGCCATTTGTATATCATTTAACTTTGTTTTGTGTAAAGTATCTTATTAACTCCCCACCACAACCTAACAAGGTGGGTAGATTTGCCTCATTTTATAGAGGAACTTACCCAAAATCACATAGCTAATCAGTGACAGAGCCAGGAATAGAACCTAGGTCTATCTGACACCATTGTCCATGCACTTAACCATTATACTACATAGACTTTCCATGATAAACATAACCATGTGAGGGTCAGGGGCTTTCAAGGGACCTCAGAGATTATTACAATGTTTAAAAAGTAAACCTTGGAATTTAAGAAGTGGAAAAGAACCTTGACTCTAAAGCAATAAGAGGAAAGGTATTTCATTGTGGTATAATAGAAACAGCATAGGATTTGACTGCAATCCTGAGATGGAATCTCAGGCCTACCACTTACCCGCTAGTGGTACCACTTGACCTTAGACAAGCCATTTAACCTTTGAGCTAGTTCTGTCATCAATAAACTGAAAATGATAGTTAAAATAATGATAATAATAAAAATAGCTTTTAATGTAATTTCACAGCATTAATTTAAGCATTAAGTGTGATAATGTATATTAAAAGTGTGATAATGTATATAACCACTTGTAAATAACTATACAAGTGGTTATTGTCATGGTGATCGTTATCTGTATCTCTGCTTTGTTTCCATGGGAAAGGGCAAGAAGTGCCAACAGACTCAATTGTGCATTCACCTTTGTCCTTTGAACTTTGCTTAACTGGAAGAACAACTGTTTGGTTTTTTTTCGTTTTTTTTTTTTTTTTTTTTGCGGTATGTGGGCCTCTCACTGTTGTGTCCTCTCCTGTTGTGGAGCACAGGCTCCGGACGCGCAGGCTCAGCGGCCATGGCTCACGGGCCCAGCTGCTCCACGGCACGTGGGATCTTCCCGGACCGGGGCACGAACCCGTGTCCCCTGCTTCGGCAGGTGGATTCTCAACCACTACGCCACCAGGGAAGCCCAAGAACAACTGTTTGAAACAGGAAGAGAGGAAAGAAAGTAAAATATCAGAGTGGATATCACCAACTTCTACCAGCATTATGTTTATTCCCATTTCAACCCATATCACCTAGAAAAAATACGGCCTGTTTCCCAAAGAGCATAAAAATATCTGATAAGAACACTAAAGATTTTTCTTTTTTTTGCGGTACGCGGGCCCCTCACTGCTGTGGCCCCTCCCGCTGCGGAGCACAGGCTTCGGACGCACAGTCCCAGCGGCCATGGCTCACGGGCCCAGCCGCTCCACGGCATGTGGGATCCTCCTGGACCGGGGCACGAACCCGCGTCCCCTGCATCGGCAGGCGGACTCCCAACCACTGTGCCACCAGGGAAGCCCCTAAAGATTTTTAAATACTGTTGTTTTTCATTTCTATGAAGCTTTCTGTTTGAAAAAAAAAAGAGGCACTCTCAGAAAGGTGAACAAGATTAAGAGGTTTCTTTAAGATTGCTGACTTAATATTTCTATAGGGTCTTTATTTCTTATCTCTTTCTCAGGATAGGTATATATTAGATGTTACCCAGGTAACATGGGTATATGTTAACAAGCAATTTAAATTTTGTTTCCTGCTATTAGGTATTAATATTAACCGAGGCCTCCTATGCTTGGGAAATGTAATCAGTGCTCTTGGAGATGACAAAAAGGGTGGCTTTGTGCCCTACAGAGATTCCAAGTTGACTCGACTGCTTCAAGGTAAGACTAAAGTGCCTCTAAAAATAAGAGTAACTCAGAATGATAGTGCTGAGAAAGCAAAGATAGAACAGGTAGAAAGCCAGATTTTTGGACTATTACATACAGAGCTGTCTAGTTGATAAACAGGAGAGAGATCTGTTGGCAAGCAGGCTTCTAAGGTAATGGAAAAACGTCTTCATATATGGCTTTGAGAGCCAAAAAATCTATGTAGCGTGTCAACTGTACTTAGTACTTTGTACCTGAAAATGAACTTAGTTACTGCCTTTATTACTGCTGATAAGAAGGATTCCCTAAGGAGTTAAGATCTACCTAGGGGGGCATCCAAAGAAATTTTAATCCTAATAGTGACTCCTAACTTACTTGGCCCAGTAAGTTTCTATTGTTTGTTTTAACCTGATTAACTGCTGAAGTCACAGTCTCTCTTAAGAACGAGGACACATGCAATAGGATCTAAACTATATCGTTTTATACAACAAAATTCTTAATGTTTTTATATTGACACAATAGGAAACTTGTAGATACTTAAGAATTTTTTTCTTATAGGTCTGAGATTGAAGTCACAAACCCAACCGGACAGTTTTGCTTGCATCCTACTTGTTTGATTTCATTTCCTTCCCTTGTTCTTTTTCAGATTCTCTAGGAGGTAATAGCCACACTCTTATGATAGCCTGTGTGAGTCCTGCTGACTCCAATCTAGAGGAAACATTAAATACTCTTCGCTATGCTGACAGAGCAAGAAAAATCAAGAACAAACCTGTTGTTAATATTGATCCCCAGAGAGCTGAACTTAATCATCTGAAGCAACAGGTAGAAGGAACTTGACATTTGATGGGAAAAATTACAAGTGTGTGGAATGATAGAGCTCCTATTTCTCAGCTTCTTCTCTACCAGAAGTTTAGAGATGTTGGTTAAGCATTATGTTAGTTTGGGGAAATCTTAAAGTAACTCCTATTAACAGGTTTTTGGTCATATTTAAGATTAGGGAGTGGCACTTGAGATTTCACTGATAAAGTGAGCAGTGAGAGATGAGGCAA
The DNA here is from genome assembly GCF_026419965.1 of Kogia breviceps. Taxonomy (NCBI): domain Eukaryota; kingdom Metazoa; phylum Chordata; class Mammalia; order Artiodactyla; family Physeteridae; genus Kogia; species Kogia breviceps. Next base: position 73,019,456 of record NC_081330.1, on the reverse strand, counting down.
GAGATGTAGGCAGGAGTCAGATCCTGAAGGTCCTTATACGACTTGTTAAAGGATTTGGAATTCAACCTGAAAGCTGTAGGGGGCCACTGAAAGATTTAAGTAAGAGGGTAACATTTTGAAATGAGATTACTCTAGCAAGTATATAGAAAGTGGGTTAGAGGTGGGCATGACTAGAAGTAAGAAAATAAATTAGGGTATTATAATAACTCAGGTGAGAACTATGGCCTGAACTAAAGACAGTAGCGATAGAGATGAAGAAAGGGGGACAAATTAGAAACAAATCAAGGAGGTAGAATGTATAGGGCTTGCAAATGTGGTGACACATGTGATGTGGAAGGGTAGGTAGGGAGAATCAAAGTTGATTCCCAGGTTTCTTGCTTGGACAAATGAATAAATGGTACTAATAATCATTGAGTCAGGGAATATAGGAGGAAAAACAGGGTCAGGTAGGGAAATGAAAATGATGAAATTCAGTTTTGGGCATTTTGAATTTGAAGGGCTTGTGGGACATCTAAGTAGAGTTGTTCAAACATGGCTGGGTATGTGGGTTTAATGTAGAGAGGTCTGAACTGAAGATACACATTTGAGAGTCATCAGCATTTAGATGGTATCTGAAGTTATGGTGTGGATGAGATCAAAGAGTGCCCAGCACGTTAAAGGCACTTCCTCAATATTTGCTGAATGAGCAAATGGACAAGAAGAGAGAAGAAGCCTAGACAGAACTCAGGGTTAAAAGCAGCATTTAAGAAAGGGGGAAAGGAGTAGAAGACAAGAGAGATGAAGAAGGAGCAAACAGGCAGGAAGAAAATCAGTGGTTCACGGAAGACAAGAGAAGAAAGTTTCAAGGAGGGCTACTGAAAGTATACATTTATAAAGAAGTGTAAGGTAAGATAAGGGTTGAAAAGTGTCCATTGATTTTTTTTAATCAACAAGGAGGCTATTGATGACTGCAGTGAGAAGAGTGTCAGGGGAATGATAGGAGCAGATTGCTATGGGATGGACAGTGAATGCTAGATAAGGAAGTGGAGGAAGTTGTTAGGCTCTTCTTTCAAGAAGGCAAGATGAAAGAAGACAATAGCTGGTAGTCAAGGGTCAAGGGATGTAAATCTGTTTGTTTTTAAAATATGGACATGTGAAACATGTGAAAGAACCAGTTGGGAGAGACTAAAACTGAGAATAGGGATGAGTTGATAAGGGGTCATCTCTTAGTTGAGATCCTGAGCACAAATAAAGAGGGCTTTGCTTTAGACAGTAGAGGGGATACTTGCCTCCAAGACTAGAAGAAAAGAGGTTAGGATAGGAAGAATACAGTGACACTAATTTAGAGGAAGAAGGGAAATTGAGCAATTTTCAGCCTGACAATCTTTATCTTCTCAGTGAAGTAGGAGGCAAGGTCATCTTCTAAGAGCAAGCAAGCAGATGATGATAGGGTAGAGGGACTGAGGTAACCACAGAAGGCTTAAAATCACGGAAATGGAAGAAGTAGCTGACTAGGAACATGAATTTGTGGTGGTATCAGTATGACTGTGCAGCAGCTCAGTAGCTCTGGCAGAGGAGCTGAGAGGGCAGGTGCTTGGGTTGACCCCTTTGGGGGGGTCAGGTTTTCTTGGTGTAGCACTTTTCCCACTGGGAATCTAGTGTTTCCCAACTGTCTAGTTTTCACTCCATCTCTGGCCTTCCTCCTCAGTGATAATAATTACCATTCATTCAATCTGTTGTCCTCCTTCCCCTCATCCTCCTTTATTTCCTTCCCTCCTAGGGTTCACTATAGAAAATATAAGTAATTTACCTGTTCACAGAATCATCTCAATTGTAAAATACCTTATTCAGTCCTGCTCCTCTATTTCCTTTCATGTGTATTCCTATTGCCAAACATGCTCTTTTTCCTGGTCATTTATTTGTTCATCCATTCCAACAATAAATATTTATTGAACACTGTTGTGTGCCATGTACTGTGCTGGGATACATTGTTAATCAAAGCAGACACAGTTTCTGCGTTCATGGAATTTATTGCCTAGTGGGGGAGGCAAACATTAAATACACAATCATACCAACATATCATTATAAACTGGGATAGTGTGCTATAGGGCACTGTGAAAGTATGGAACAGGATCTTCTGTTAAATATCTAATCTGAGAAGGCTTCCCTGGAGTAGCTACATTTGAGCTGAGATCTGAGGGACTGAGTAGGAATCATCTATGCAGAAAAGAAAGAAGGGGATTCCAGGAAGAAGAAATAGCATGTGTAGCAAAGTATGATGGGAAACAGCATTGACACTCCATCCAGGCTGCCTGGTTTCAAATCCTGGCTCTATACCTCACTAGCTATTTACCCGGGGCAAGTTCTCTGTGCCTCAGTTTCCCTATCTGTAAAATGGAAATAATAATAGTACCTGCTTCATAGGGTTTTTGTGAGGGTTAAATGAGTTAATACACGTAAAGCACTTAGAACAGTGCCAGGCATATAGCATGTCTGCAAAGATCTTGAGTTAGGAATACAGTGCATTTGAAGAACTCAGAATGCCAGTGTGGCTAGAGTGGAGAGAGCAAGGAAAGGGTGTTCCAGTCTGAGACTAGAGAAGAAGCAGAGGCCTGATCAAGGCCTCATGTACTATGTTAAAAATGATTTTAAACAAGGTGGCAACATTGATCATTTCCACTTTTAAAAAATGGTATGGCTGCTGTGTGGAAATGGATTATAGTGGAGCAAAAGTAGACTCATAGAAACCACTTTAAGAAGTTACTGCAGTGGTCCAGAGAGAGAAATGGTGGCTTAGAAACTGATAGAAAGAAGTGACCAGTGGATTAGATAAGGGGTTGAGGGTATGACACCCAGCTTTCTGGCATGTGAAACTGCATATTCACTGACCTAGAGTATACTGGAGAAGGACCAGGTTTGGGATAGCAGACAACTAGGCAGAAATATTAAGTAGATATTTGAATATAAAGGTTCTAAATTCAGAAAAAACTAAGGGGATCTAATAATAGTAACACTCAGCTCCCTGGGCTGATTTGAGGATTAAACAGGATATTATGTCTAAACCATCTTGCGTAGTGTCTGGCTCCAGGGGCTAGACTCAGGCCTCAAAGAAGCTCCCTTCCTTTCAGATTTCCTGTCTCACCTTGGCATTCATATATGATTATGGTTCAAAAAAACCCTTTTATATTCATTATTTAATTTTATCATAACAAGCCAATGAACACAGCAGATCTCTTCATTCCCATTTTAAGACAGTGGGGTCTAAGAAATGAATATAGGTGGTTCAGGGCAGGCTGATGGAGGAACCAGGTCTCCTGATATCCTGCCCTTGACTTTTCCCACTGTCTCTCCAAGATGGAGCAGTAGTGGCTTATCAAGGAACAGAGAAAGCTCTTCTCCCTGCAGTGGTATAGTAACTCTGGTAAGCCTTACTTGCAGGTTGCAAGGGAGAGATAGCTGGATTGGAGAGAACAGTGCCCCCATACCAGCAATTCCTTCACTGATGGACAGCAAATCCCCCCTAAGCTTTCTGCCTGAAGCCTCCTTTTCATAAAATGGAGACAAAATACCAGTTTCTCCCTATCAAACAGCTTTGTTCCCTGTAAATGCTTTAGAAATCTATGTGGACCAAATGAAATCACACGTGTAGTCATGCTTTGGAAATAGTGATGTGATAATAAATGTAAAATACTAGTGTTATTGCATTAAAAAGATCTAAATTGCATTTAAAAAGATCTAAATTCAGAAAGATCTGTGTTTGAGATAAAGGTGGGAGTCAGCACTTTATAGATGGTAATTGAAACCATAGTCAGAGATGAGACTTTAAGGAGAGAATAGAAAGTGAGTGAGCTTTGAGGAACTTTATCATTTAAAGGACAATTGGAGCAAAGATGAACTAAGAGACTTAGAAGATCAACTTGAAGAATAGAAGGAAAAGCAAGAAAGCGTGGCGTCTGGTAACCCAAATGCTACCAAACAGTCAAATAAAATGAAGACTGAAAAATGCCCATGGGATGTAGTGACATGCCGATCATTGGTGACATTATCAAGAATTATTTCAGCGGAATGTTGTGTGCACAAATCAGGTTAGAATAGGTTAAAGAGCAAGTGAGAGAAGAGCAAAAGGAAATGGAGGCAGTGGGTGTAGACTATTCTGTCAAACTTTGTGAAGGAGAGAAATTGGGCAAAAGAGAAAGTGGGATTGGGAAAGGTGCTTTTGTTTTGTTTTGTTTTGCTTTGCTTTGTTTTAAGATGGGAGAGACTTGAACATGTTTTAATCTTAGTAGGAAGGATTCTGTAAAAAGGGAGAAGTCAAAGATATAGAAGAGAGAACGGATAACAAATAGAATAAGATTTTTAAAAAATATTTATTTATTTGGCTGCACTGGGTCTTAGTTGCGACATGTGAAATATTTTAGTTGTGGCATTCAGGCTTTTAGTTGTAGCATGTGGGATCTAGTTCCCTGACCAGGAATTGAACCTGGGCCCCTTGCAATGGGAGCATGGAGTCTTAACCACTGGACCACCAGGGAAGTCCCTAGAATAGGATTTATCAGAAGGCAAGAAGAGTTGGGATCCAAAGCTGAAGCAGAACAGCTCCTCTTTTATCATAAGAGGGAATGGAGAGGTTGATTGCACATTCACTCTGGGGTTTTTTTTTTTGTTGTTTGTTTGTTTGTTTGTTTGTTTGTTTTTGCGGTACACGGGCCTCTCACTGTTGTGGCCTCTCCCACTGCGTAGCACAGGCTCCGGACGCGCAGGCTCAGCGGCCATGGCTCACGGGCCCGGCTGCTCTGCAGCATGTGGGATCTTCCCGGACCGGGGCAAGAACCTGTGTCCCCTGCATCGGCAGGCAGATTCTCAACCACTGCACCACCAGGGAAGCCCTCACTCTGGTTTAAGATCCGTCTCCATGAAGCCTCCTTTGGACTACTTTGGGATTTCATTAATTTGCTTCTTCTCAGAACCCTAAAGTACTTAACTATACTTGATTACTAGCATCTTCTGTCTTGTGTTATTTCTTACTTTTTCAGGCCTTAGTCTTGTCTTCATCAACTAGATTGTAAACTGGATAATAAACCACAAGAGTTTATTCTTGTATCCCCCCCACATTGCATAGCCCAGTGCTAAGTTTGATTTTTAAAATTAATTAATTTATTTATTTATTTATTTTTGGCTGGGTTGGGTCTTCGTTGCTGTGCGCAGGCTTTCTCTAGTTGCGGTGAGCAGGGGCTACTCTTCGTTGTGGCACACAGGCTTCTCATCACAGTGGCTTCTCTTGTTGCAGAGCATGGGCTCTAGGTGTGCGGGTTTCTGTAGTTGTGGCACACAGACTCAGTAGTTGTGGCTTGCAGGCTCTTGAGCACAGGCTCAGTAGTTGTGGCGCACGGGCTTAGCTGCTCCATGGCATGTGGGATCCTCCTGGACCAGGGCTCGAACCCGTGGTCCCTGCACTGGCAGGCAGATTCTTAACCACTGCGCCCCCAGGGAAGTCCCTAAGTTGTTTTTTTTTTTTTAAGTAGGTTCTCTGGAACTTCCCTGGTGGTCCAGTGGGTAAGACTCTGCGCTCCCAATGCAGGGGGCCCAGGTTTGATCCCTGATCAGGGAACTAGATCCTACTTGCATGCTGCAAGTAAGAAGTCGGCATGCTGCAACTAAACATGACACAGCGAAGATCCTATGTGCCACAGCTAACACCTGGCACAGCCAAAATAAATAAATAAATATTTTTAAAAATAAATTTAAAAAAAATAGATTCTCGGGCTTCCCTGGTGGCACAGTAGTTGAGATTCCGTCTGCTGATGCAGGGGACACGGGTTCGTGCCCCGGTCCGGGAAGATCCCACATGCCGTGGAGCAGCTAGGCCCATGAGCCATGGCCACTGAGCCTGTGCGTCCCGAGCTTGTGCTCCGCAACGGGATAGGCCACAACAGTGAGAGGCTCACATAAAAAAAAAAAAATTCTCATGAAGATGCTTAGGTAAAAGAGGCAATTCATCTTCTAAGTACTAGTTATTCATGTAATGCTGATTGTCCTTTTATCATTGAATCATCAACCATGTTGCTTTCTGTAATACCTAAGATATGCCTTAGATTTCATAGGTATCAAGTAAAATTACCCTACTACTAATCATGGTAATTTTGCTGATAAGGGGTAAGTAACTTTTGATTGGTAACTAGCTGACTATTTTTCTTTGCCTTTTCTAGGTACAACAGCTACAGGTCTTATTGCTGCAAGCCCATGGAGGTACCCTGCCTGGATCTATAAAGTAAGAATCATAGACTAATTTTAAATGTATATTCTAACAGAGCCTTTTTCTCCTCATGATTGTTTTCCCCTGATATTCTAAAGTTTCTGGTAGCACTTGGTGTCAAGGTAGGGAACTTAACAAACTTGCTATCTATTTAGGACTAGCGAGTTAGCTTTGAGACAACCTGGTATAATAGAGAGAGCATGGGTTCTGGCCTCAGAAATTTATTAATTGGAATTCTACTATGAGGATGAGCTGTCTCTCCCCTCCCACCATTTATTTATTTGATTATGTATTTATAGCCATATAGACTCATGGGTATTTATTTTATTCTATGCATTAACATCCAATACTAGCATTGTTTTATTGCTTGTTTCATTTGTTGTTTCTGCTTTGTCCACTAGGAGCTCCTTCAGGGTGGCTGTTGTATTCTTTAACACGCTATCAAGTTTTTAAGCATTTCTACCAGATGTTCCACACCCGTCTTCTATTTTCCCTGCCCCAATTCTGGAATCAACAATATGTCCAAGGAGCCCTGGGTTTTTTTAAATTGGAAAATGGTGTTTAGAAACCAGATCTGGGTGCTAGGTGTGCTCATTGTTACTGAGAAGTCATTACTTCTAGGCCCTCTCAGTGAGTAGAGCTAGGAAATATCTGTATGTATAGTAACCCACACATATATCTATATTTTTATGTCTATCTAACTGTGTATATATTAAAAACCTTGATTTTAGACTGATACCTCTGATTCCAGTCCAACACTACAGGGTTTATTCTAATCCTCCCACTCTGCTTATTTATAACTTCTTTCTCCAGCAGTGAAAAACCAGCTCTCATTATCTGCATTCTATTTACTTACTTGTTCAGTTCTAGTATACACATAAAATAACTTTGGAATTGCTAGCCCATACTCCTGTGAGAAACACTTTTAGGAACTAGATTAGAGCATATATGTATAATTTTTTGTCTTTAGGCTTAGAGTATCCAGGCAAGATATTGTTTCCCAGAGTTACTGTTTGTATTGCATTGTGGGTTCCCACTACATCTTGCTTGGTTAGTTTTAACTGTTTGTTTATATTTTGGGTATATGAAGGGTATGTGAAACATTATCATGGTCTAAGAGTCAGAGTTTTACAAAAAGATATACTCAGAGCAGAGAAATGCAAATCAAAACCAAAATGAGATAACACCATACACCTGTCAGGATGGCTACTATCAAAAACAAAAAATAACAAAAAGTAACAAATGTCGGAAAGGATATGAGGAGGATGTGGAGAAATTAGAACCTTTGTGCACTGTTGAAAGGATTGTAAAATGGTGTAACTGCTATGGAAAACAGTATGGAGGTTCCTCAGAAAATTAAAAATAGAACTACCATATGATTCAGCAATCCCACTTCTGGGTATATATCCAAAAGAATTGAAAACAGGGTCTCAAAGAGATATTTGCCTACCCGTGTTCATAACAGCACTATTCATAATAGCTAAGAGGGATTTCCCTGGTGGTACACTGGTTACGAATCTGCCTTCCAATGCAGGAGATGTGGGTTCGATCGCTGGTTGGGGAACTAAGATCCCACATGCTGCGGGGCAACGAAGCCCGCACACTCTAGACCCTGCATGCCACAGCTAGAGAGCCTGTACACAGCAGCTGCTGAGCCCCTGCACTCTGGAGCCCACATGACTCAACCAGAGACAAGCCCGCACACCACAACAAAGAGCCCACGTTCCACAACGAAAGATCCCGCATGCCGCAACTAAGGCCCGATGCAGCCAAATAAGTAAATAAAGATTTTTTTTAAATAGCTAACAGCTTCCCTGGTGGCACAGTGGTTAAGAATCCGCCTGCCAATGCAGGGCACATGGGTTCGTGCCCTGGTCCAGGAAGATCCCACATGCCGTGGAGCAACTAAGCCTGTGCGCCACAACTACTGTGCCTGTGCTCTAGAGCCTGCGAGCCACAACTACTGAGCCCACATGCTGCAACTACTGTAGCCCGTGTGCCTAGAGCCCGTGCTCCACAACAAGAGAAGCCACCACAATGAGAAGCCTGCGCACTGCAATGAAGACTAGCCCCTGCTCACTGCAACTAAAGAAAGCCCGCATGCAGCAATGAAGACCCAACGGAGCAAAAAATAAATAAATAAATAATAAATTTATTTTAAAAAGTAGAATATAGGAAGGGCTTAAACACCTTCCTATATTCTATAAAAACTTAATAAATAAATAAAATAAAAAGTATCTAAGAAGCGGAAGCAATACAGATGTCCATCAGTGGATGAATGGATAAATAAAATGTGGTATATACATACAACAGAATATTATTCAGCCTTAAAAAGGAAGGAAATCCTATCACATGCTACAACATGAATGAAACTTGAGGGCGTTATGTAAGTGAAATAAGCCAGTCACAAAAAGACAAATACTGTATGATTCCACTTATATAAGAAATTTAAAGTACTTGAATTCATAGAAACGGAAACTAGCATGGTGGTTACCAGGGGCTAGGGGAGGGGGAAAAAGGGAGTTGTTATTTAATGGGTATATAATTTGAGTTTTACAAGATGAAAAAGTTCTGGAGATCTATTTCACAGCAATGTAAATACACTTAATGCTACTCAACTGTACACTTAAAAATGGTTAGGATGGTAAGTTTTATGTTATATGTTTTTTACCGTAATTTTTTTAATGTAAATTTATTTATTTATTTATTTTTTTCCTGCATTGGGTCTTCACTGCTGCACGCGGGCTTTCTCTAGTTGCAGCAAGCAGGGGCTACTCTTCATTGCATTGTGTGGGCTTCTCATTGCGGTGGCTTCTCTTGTTGTGGAGCACGGGCTCTAGGCGCACGAGCTTCAGTAGTTGTGGCATACGGGCTCAGTAGTTGTTGCTCATGGGCTCTAGAGCACAGGCTCAGTAGTTGTGGCACACGGGCTTAGTTCCTCCATGGCATGTGGGAATCTTCCCAGACCAGGGATCAAACCCATGTCCCCTGCATTGGCAGACGGATTCTTAACCACTCCACCAACAGGGAAGTCCCCACAATTTTTAAGAAAGAAAAAACCTACAAGAGAACTAAAAGAAAATATAGGCAAAGTTCTGTGTGCACATAGGTGAAGGTAAAGAGCATTCTATGAATAAAAGCAGTGGCAGAAAACTAAAATAATAGACTGGGGGGGTGTGGAGAGTTGTCGTTTACTGGGTATGGAATTTCAGTTTGACAAGGTGAAAAACTTTTGGAGATCCATTGCACAACAATGTGAATATACTTAACACTGTTGAACTGTACACTTAAAATTTACTGGTTAAGATGGTAAATTTTATGTTATGCTTTTTACCACAATATTTTTTAAATTTTATTGTATTTTTTTAAACAGCAGGTTCTTATTAGTCATTAATTTTATACACATCAATGTATACTTGTCAATCTCAATCGCCCAATTCAGCACACCGCCATACCCACCCCACCGCAGTTTTCCCCCCTTGGTGTCCATACGTCTGTTCTCCACATCTGTGTGTCTATTTTTGCCTTGCAAACTGGTTCATCTGTACCATTTTTCTAGATTCCACATATATGCGTTAATATATGATATTTGTTTTTCTCTTTCTGACTTACTTCACTCTGTATGACAGTCTCTAGGTCCATCCATGTCTCTACAAGTGACCCAATGTCATTCCTTTTTATGGCTGAGTAATATTCCATTGTATATATGTGCCACAACTTCTTTATCCATTCATCTGTCGATGGGCATTTAGGTTGCTTCCATGACCTGGCTATTGTAAATAGTGCTGCAATGAACATTTGAGTGCATGTGTCATTTTGAATTATGGTTTTCTCTGGGTATATGCCCAGTAGTGAGATTGCTGGATCATATGGTAATTCTATTTTTAGTTTTTTAAGGAACCTCCATTACTGTTCTCCATAGTGGTTGTATCAATTTACATTCCCACCAACAGTGCAAGAGGGTTCCCATTTCTCCACCCCCTTTCCAGAATTTGTTGTTTGTAGATATTCTGATAATGCCCATTCTAACTGGTGTGAGGTGATACCTCGTTGTAATTTTGATTTGCATTTCTCTAATGATTAGTGATGTTGAGCAGCTTTTCATGTGCCTCTTGGCCATCTGTATGTCTTCTTTGGAGAAATGCCTACTTAGGTCTTCTGCCCATTTTTTGATTGGGTTGTTAGTTTTTTTAATATTGAGCTTCATGAGCTGTTTATATATTTTGGAGATTAATCCTTTGTCCATTGATTCATTCACAAATATTTTCTCCCATTCTGAGGGTTTTCTTTTCATCTCATTTATAGTTTCCTTTGCTGTGCAAAAGCTTTTAAGTTTCATTAGGCCCTGTTTGTTTTTGTTTTTATTTTCATTACTCTAGGAAGTGGGTCTAAAAAGATCTTGCTGTGATTTATGTCAAAGAGTGTTCTTCCTATGTTTTCCTCTAAGAGTTTTATAGTGTCAGGTCTTACATTTAGGTCTTTAATCCACTTTGACTTTATTTTTGTGTATTGTGTTAGGGAGTGTTCTAATTTCATTCTTTTACATGTAGCTGTCCAGTTTTCCCAGCACCACTTATTGAAGAGACTGTCTTTTCTCCATTGTATATCCTTGCCTCCTTTGTCATAGATTAGTTGACCATAGGTGCATGGGTTTATCAGTGGGCTTTCTATCCTGTTCCATTGATCTGTATTTCTGTTTTTGTGCCAGTACCATATTGTTTTGATTACTGTAGATTTGTAGTATAGTCTGAAGTCAGGGAGTCTGATTCCTCCAGCTCCAGTTTTTTTTCCGTCAAGTCTTCTTTGGATATTCGGCATCTTTTGTGTTTCCATACAAATTGTGAAATTTTTTGTTCTAGTTCTGTGAGAAATGCCAGTGGTAGTTTGATAGGGATTGCATTGAATCTGTAGATTGCTTTGGGTAGTATAGTCATTTTCACAATATTGATTCTTCCAATCCAGGAAGAGGGTATATCTCTCCATCTGTTTGTGTCATCTTTAATTTATTTCATCCGTGTCTTATAGTTTTCTGAGTACAGGTCTTTTACCTCCTTAGGTAGGTTTATTCCTAGGTATTTTATGCTTTTTGTTACAATGGTGAATGGGATTGTTTCCTTAAATTCTCTTTCTGATCTTTCATTGTTAGTGTATAGGAATGCAAGGGATTTCTGTGCATTAATTTTATATCCTGTAACTTTACCAAATTCATTGATTAGCTCTAGTAGTTTTCTGGTGGCATCTTTAGGATACTCTATGTATAGTATCATGTCATCTGCAAACATTGACAGTTTTACTTCTTCTTTTCCAATTTGTATTCCATTTTTTAAAATTTTTCTTCTCTGATTGCCATAGCTAGGACTTCTGAAACTATGTTGAATAATAGTGGTGAGAGTGGACATCCTTGTCTCTTTCCTGATCTTAGATGAAATGCTTTCAGTTTTTCAGCATTGAGAATGATGTTTGCTGTGGGTTTGTCATATATGGCCTTTATTACGTTGAGGTAAGTTCCCTCTAGGCCCACTCTCTGGAGAGTTTTTATGATAAATGGGTGTTGAATTTTGTCAAAGCTTTTTCTGCATCTATTGAGATGATCAAATGGTTTTTATTATTCAATTTGTTAATATGGTGTATCACATTGATTGATTTGGTATATTGAAGAATCCTTGCAGACCTGGCATAAATCCCACTTGGTCATGGTGTATGATCCTTTTAATGTGTTGTTGGATTCTGTTTGCTAGTATTTTGTTGAGGATTTGTGCATCTATCTTCATCAGTGATATTGGTCTGTAATTTTCTGTTTTTGTAGTATCTTTGTCTGGTTTTGGTATCAGGCTGTTGGTGGCCTCATAGAATGAGTTTGAGAGTCTTCCTACCTCTGCAATTTTTTCAAAGAGTTCGAGAAGGATCAGTGTTAGCTCTTCTCTAAATGTTTGAAAGAATTTACCTGTGAAGCCATCTGGTCCTAAACTTTTGTTTGTTGGAAGATTTTTAATCACAGTTTCAATTTCATTACTTGTGATTGGTCTGTTCATATTTTCTGTTTCTTCCTCGTTCAGTCTCAGAAGGTTATACCTTTCTAAGAATTTGTCCATTTCTTCCAGGTTGTCCATTTTATTGTCATAGAGTTGCTTGTAGTAGTCTCTTTTGATGCTTTGTATTTCTGTGGTGTCTGTGGTAACTTCTCCTTTTTCATTTCTAATTTTATTGATTTGAGTCCTCTCCCTCTTTTTCTTGATGAGTCTGGCTAAAGTTTTATCAATTTTTTTTATCTTCTCAAAGAATTAGCTTTTAGTTTTATTGATCTTTGCTATTGTTTTGTTTCTATTTCATTTATTTCTGATTTGATATTTATGATTTCTTTCCTTCTACTAACTTTGGATTTTGTTTTCAGTTTCTCTAGTTCCTTTAGGTGTAAACGTTAGATTGATTATTTGAGATTTTTCTTGTTTCTTCAGGTAGGATCGTATTGCTATAAACTTCCCTCTTAGAACTGCTTTTGCTGCATCCCATAGGTTTTGGATTGTCGTGTTTTCATTGTCATTTTTCTCTAGGTATTTTTTTATTTCCTCTTTGATCTCTTCAGTGATCTCTTGGTTATGTAGTAATGTATTGTTTAGCCTCCACGTGTTTGTGTTTTTTACATTTTTTCTCGGTAATTTATTTCTAATATGATTTCAGTTTCTTAAATTTACTGAGGCTTGATTTGTGACCCAAGATGTGCTTTATCCTGGAAAATGTTCCATGTGCAATTGAGAAGAAAGTGTAGTCTGCTGTTTTCGGATGGAATGACCTATAAATATCAATTAAATCTATCTGGTTTATTGAGTCATTTAAAGCTTGTGTTTCCTTATTAATTTTCATTTTGGTTGATCTGTCCATTGGTGAAAGTTGGGTGTTAAAAGTCCCCTACTATGATTGTGTTACTGTCGATTTACCCTTTTATGGCTGTTAGCATTTGCCTATGTATTGAGGTGCTTCCATGTTGTGTGCATAAATATTTACACTTGTTATATCTTCTTCTTGGATTGATCCCTTGATCATTATGTAGTGTCCTTCTTTGTCTCTTGTAATAGTTTTTATTTTAAAGTCTATTTCGTCTGATATGAGAATTGCTACTCCAGCTTTCTTTTGATTTCCATTTGCCTGGAATATCTTTTTCCATCCCCTCACTTTCAGTCTGTATGTGTCCCTAGGTCTGAAGGGGGTCACTTGTAGACAGCATATATACAGGTCTTGTTTTTGTATCCATTCCACCAGTCTATGTTTTTTGGTTGGAGCATTTAATCCTTTTACATTTAAGGTAATTATCGATATATATGTTCCTATTTCCATATTCTTAATTGTTTTGTGTTTGTTATTGTAGGTCTTTTCCTTCTCTTGTGCTTTCTGCCTAAAGATGTTCCTTTAGGATTTGCTGTAAAGCTGGTTTGGTGGTGCTGAATTCTCTTAGCTTTTGCTTGTCTGTAAAGGTTTTAATTTATCTGTCGAATCTGAATGAGATCCTTGCTGGGTAGGGTAATCTTGGTTGTAGGTTTTTCCCTTTCATCACTTAAAATATGTCCTGCCACTCCCTTCTGGCTTGCAGAGTTTTTGCTGAAAGATCAGCTGTTAACCTTATGAGGATTCCCTTGTATGTTATTTGTTTCTTTTCCCTTGCTGCTTTTAATATTTTTTCTTTGTATTTAATATTTGATAGTTTGATTAATATGTGCCTTGGCATGTTTCTTGTTGGATTTTTCCTGTGTGGCACTCTGTACGCTTCCTGGACTTGATTGACTATTTCCTTTCCCATATTAGGGAAATTTTCAACTATAATCCTTCAAATGTTTTCTCAATCCCTTTCTTTTTCTCTTCTTCTTCTGGGACCCGTATAAGTTGAATGTTGGCATGTTTAATGTTGTCCCAGCGGTCTCTAAGACTGTCCTAAATTCTTTTCATTCTTTTTTCTTTATTCTGCTCTGTGGTAGTTATTTCCCCTATTTTATCTTCCAGGTCACTTATCTGTTTTTCTACCTCAGTTATTCTGCTATTGATTCCTTCTAGAGATTTTTTAAAATATAAATTTATTTATTTTTGGCTGCCTTGGGTCTTCGTTGTTGCACACGGGCTTTCTCTAGTTGTGGCGAGCCGGGCCTACTCTTTGTTGCAGTGCGCACTCTTCTCATTGAGGTGGCTTCTCTTGTTGCAGAACACAGTCTCTAGGCATGCGGACTTCAGTAGTTGTGGCACGCGGGCTCAGTAGTTGTGGCTTGTGGGCTCTAGAGTGCATGCTCAGTAGTTGTGGCACACGGGCTTAGTTGCTCTGCAGCATGTGGGATCTTCCCAGATCAGGGCTTGAACCTGTGTCCCCTGCCTTGGCAGGCGGATTCTTAACCACTGTGCCATCAGGGAAGCCCCTAGAGAATTTTTAATTTCATTTTTTGTGTTGTTCAGCACTGTTTGTTTGCTCTTTAGTTCTTCTACATCCTTGTTAAACATTTCTTGTATTTTCTCCATTCTGTTTCCATGATTTTGGATCATCTTTACTATCATTACTCTGAATTCTTTTTCAGGTAAACTGTCTTTTTCCTCTTCATTTCTTTGGTCTGGTGGGTTTTTACCTTTCTAATTCATCTGCTGCATGTTTCTCTGTCTTCTCATTTTGCTTAACTTACTGTGTTTGGGGTCTCCTTTTCGCAGGCTGCATGTTCGTAGTTCCCGTTGTTTTTGGTGTCTGCCCCCAGTGGGTAAGGTTGGTTCTGTGGGTTGTGTAGGCTTCCTGGTGGAAGGGGCTGGTGCCTGTGTTCTGGTGGATGAGGCTGGATCTTGTCTTTCTGGTGGGCAGGACTGCATCTTGTGGTGTGTTTTGGAGTGTCTGTGAACTTAGTATGATTTTGGGCAACCTCTCTGCTAATGGGTGGGGTTGTGTTCCTGTCTTGCTAGTTGTTTGGCATGGGGTGTCCAGCACTGGAGCTTGCTTGTTGTTGAGTGGAAGTGGGTCTTAGCATTGAGACAGAGATCTCTGGGAGAGCTCGTGCCAATTGATATTATGATGTCTCTGGTGGTCCAGTGTCCTGAACTCAGCTCTCCCACCTCAGAGGCTCAGGCCTGACACCTGGCCGGAACACCCAGACCCTGTCAGCCACACAGCTGGAGTGCCTTTAGAATTGGGGAAGCTGGCCTGCAGTGGCTCTCCTTCTGCACTGCACATTAGAATCACCTGCTCCTTCCTTGTTTTGCCCCAAAAGCAGTGTTCCACAGGGAAAAACAGTGACCTTGAAAATAGTCACAGCTCTGATATGACATTTTTTTCCCTTTTTGCTTAGTTGGGATTCACTTGCTCACAGGGGCCATGTGCAGAGGCCTCTCACCTGGCTCTTCTGACTGGAGTTCCTAGTGCGAATGGCTACCACCAACACCTCAGCTCAGGCAGGCCAAAAAATTACTTTTTATGTAGTAAAAAGTTTATCCATCATTTTTTATTGCCTCCAGATTTTTTAGCCTCTAGATTTATTGAGATATAATTTACATACCATTAAATTAACTAATTTTAAGTGTACAATTCGATGGTTTTTAGTAAACTTACAGAGTGGTATAACTATCACCACAATCCAATTTTGGAACATTTCCGTCACCCCAGAAAGATCCCTTGTACCCATTTGCATCACTCCTGTTCCCAGTCCCAGCCCCAGGCAATCACTAATCTGCTCTCTTTTTCTACAAGATTTGCCTATTGTGGACATTTCATGTATGTGGAATCTTGCAGTATGTGGACTTTTTGTCTAGCTTCTTTCATCTATAATGTTTCTGAGATTATCAGTACTTCATTTCTTTTCATTGCTAAATAGTATTCCATTGTCTGGATATACCACATTTTGTCTATCCGTTTACCAGTTGATGGACTTTTGGGTTGTTTCAACTTTGGGACTATTATGAATTATGCTTCCATGAATATTCACTTGCAAGTTTTTGTATGGACATATGTTTTTTACTGGGTAGATACCTAGAAGTGGAATTTCTGGGTCATATATTTAACTTTTAAAGAAAATGCCAAACTTTTCAAAAGTCGCTACACTGTTTACTTTCTCCTCATGTTTCTGGATTTTGCTTGGTAGTTAGGAAGCTTTCTCTATGCCAAGATTAAAGAGGAAATCACCCAGGTTTTCTTTTACTACTTATGTTGGTTTTATTTTTTACATTTCATTTTTCAATTTGGAGTTTATACTTGTATTTGGTGTGGACCTATTTTCTTTTAATATACTTATTTTCCATAACTCAATCATTTTTTCTGACTATAAAAGTGATACCTTGCCTCTTGTAGAACATTTAGAAAAATATAAAGAATAAATCTTTTTTTTTTTTTTTTTTTTTTTTGTAGTACGTGGGCCTCTCACTGTTGTGGCCTCTCCCGCTGCGGAGCGCAGGCTCTGGACGCGCAGGCTCAGTGGCCATGGCTCACAGGCCCAGCCGCTCCGCGGCATGTGGGATCTTCCTGGACCGGGGCACGAACCTGCGTCCCCTGCATTGGCAGGCGGACTCCCAACCACTGCGCCACCAGGGAAGCCCCAAGAATAAATCTTAAAATTTGCCATAGTTTTATCACCCAGAAATGACTGCCCTTCTCTTTGTAACTCTCCCTCTTGGGTTATTTAATCTTGGTTTCCTGATAATATTTTTAAAATGTTGGATAAAGGAACAGAGGAAAGCTTGGATCTCTTAAAGGGTCTCCTAAAGACCTGTTCTAGTATACCCAGTTTAGAAGCAATTGACCCATCTTTCCTTTCAATTTAGCACAGACCTGTTTCATGTAAGACAAGACTAATGAAAACCATTCCAGACTTCCAACTACCTAGAATATCCTATAGGATATAGTTTTAGCTACACAAGTAACAGATTCTAAGAAACAGTTGATGAATGAAACAATATAACTCTATTGTTCAATGTTTTATAGAGAAATAAAGATGCTACTTTTCTCAAAAATGTATATCTTTAGAGACATTTAAGGCTTTTTACAAATTGTACAGTTAATATACATGGGTTTTTTTTGCTTTTTTCCTTAGGTTATATTCTTTTGTGAATGTGTGTCATTGAAGCTTTTGTATAGATTTTCTGCACGTGTTTGTCAATTTTCACATGCTCAACTGACGAATCCTACTAGCTTTGGCAATTAAATAGCATCTGAAAGAGGAAACATTGGTTTACACTGTATTTTCCCCTGTTTAGAGAAACCTTGGAAATTTTTAGAGGAAAAAACTATTGAGTTAAAAGTATCATTACTGGGCTTCCCTGGTGGCGCAGTGGTTGGGGGTCCGCCTGCCGATGCAGGGGATGCGGGTTCATGCCCCGGTCAGGGAGGATCCCACATGCCACGGAGTGGTTGGGTCCGTGAGCCATGGCCGCTGAGCCTGCGCGTCCGGAGCCTGTGCTCCGCAGCAGGAGAGGCCACAGCAGTGAGAGGCCCGCATACTGCAAAAAAAAAAAAAAAGTATCATTACTTTGGAGCTTGTCAACTTGCATGAATGATGCATGGAAGTTTTCAGTTTAATAACAATAAAGAAATCAGAGCCATCTAAACTAACACTAAATTTACCCATAGTTTATTTTTATAATCCCCATTTTAATTGAACATTCCTTCATAAGAGTTCTAGTAAATTCTCAAGAGTGTAATGAAACCCTGTGGTGTGGCCTTGCTCTTAACTATTTGATAAAGAACATGCTAAGATCTTCTCTAAGACTTCATGGAAATCTTAAACTGGGTGAGAGGGCATCTATTCCTGAAATCCTTTTCTATCCTTTCTTGAGATTGAGAACAGCTGTTCCCTGTCCTTTTTTCTCTTTATTATATCCTTGACAACTATTCATTTTCCCCTTCCGTTTCCTTCAGATCAAATCTTCATGTTTCTTCTGATCTTTTTTTGCCAGTCCTATTTTCTAGTCTTTTGAGCAATTAATCCCAGTGGATTACAAAAAAACAAATCAAAACTGCTTCTTATTGATCTGTTTCAGTAGTCTGGAACTGATGGCAAATAATCTGCATAAATGCCAAACGTTCTTTGAAGCTATTTCTGTCCCTTCCACTGCTATTTGAAATGAATACTATTGTTGCCACCACCCACACTAAGCCATTAAAAGTTGATAGACAAATGAACAGGAGGCTGTGGGTCATCAGTTTGAAGGGAGGCAAGCATTTAGAAGGGAGCATTTGTTTATGGAGAGTTGTGAAATGTGTTCTTAGTGGCCACAGGTCATCATTTCAACTTTTTCACTCCTTAAATGCTATTTCCCTAAACTTTACAGATAATAGGTAATTGACTTATGTTGATCAGCTTAAATTTTGACCCTTAGCAGTGTCACTTCTACCTCCCCCATACCTCTTCCTTCTCTAGTTCCTTAATCTCTAATGAGGGATTGAGAATGAGAAGAGGGAGAGAACATGTATCTTAGCTATTAGTTAGCCTTTACTTCTTACCTACGTGGCATAAATAGAAAGATCTTAGGGCTTCCCTGGTGGCGCAGTGGTTGAGAATCCGCCTGCCAATGCAGGAGACACGGGTTCGTGCCCTGGTCCGGGAAGATCCCACATGCCGCGGAGCAACTAAGCCCGTGAGCCATGGCCGCTAGGCCTGCGCGTCCGGAGCCTGTGCTCCGCAACGGGAGAGGCCACAACAGTGAGAGGCCCGCATACCGCAAAAAAAAAAAAAAAAAAAAGAAAGATCTTAAACCAAGATCCTAAACCTAGAGGTTAGTCATTCTTGTTACAACCATTTCTTGCTCTGAATTATTACCTTCCTCCAAACCATGAATTTAAAGTAGTTCAGGTGTACATTTTTATTTATCCAATATACTACTTGGCTGGAAGTATATATTGGAATGAATGCTTTTTCTAGATTTTGGGGGGGGGGTAATTTTAAACCAATCCCACCCAAAGACCTATGGGATATATATTTTAATCCACCTTTGATATAACTGTTATCAATCGGGTACTTTTTTTTTTGGCTGCATTGGGTCTTCACTGCTGTGCATGGGCTTTTCTATAGTTGCAGCAAGTGAGGGCTACTGTTCATTGCAGTGCATGAGTTTGTCATTGCAGTGGCTTCTCTTGTTGCAGAGCACGGGCTCTAGGCATGCAGGCTTCAGTAGTTGCAGCACACAGGCTCAGTAGTTGCGGCACACAGGCCCTAAAGCACGCGGGTTTCAGTAGTTGCAGTGTGTGGGCTCAGTAGTTGTGGTACGTGGGCTCTAGGGCACACAGGCTTTAGTATTTGTGGCGTGCGGGCTCAGTAATTGTGGCTCACAGGCTCTAGAGTGCAGGCAAAGTAGTTGTGGTGCATTGGTTTAGTTGCTCCACGGCATGTGGAATCTTCCCAGACCAGGGATCAAACCCGCGTCCCCTGCATTGGCAGGCATATTCTTTTTTTTTTTTAACATCTTTATTGGAGTATAACTGTTTTACAATAGTGTGTTAGTTTTTCCTTTACAACAAAGTGAATCAATTATACATATACATATGTTCCCATATCTCTTCCCTCTTGCGTCACCCTCTCTCCCACCCTCCCTATCCCACCCCTCTATGTGATCACAAAGCACAGAGGTGATCTCCCTGTGCTATGTGGCAGCTTCCCACTAGCTATCTAATTTACATTTGGTAGTGTATATATGTCCCTGCCCCTCTCTCACTTCGTCACAACTTACCCTTCCCCCTCCCCATATCCTCAAGTCCATGCTCTAGGTCTGTGTTTTATTCCCGTCCTACCACTAATCTCTTCATGACAAAATTTTTTTCTTAGAGTCCATATATATGTGTTAGCATACGGTATTTGTTTTTCTCCTTCTGACTTACTTCACTCTGTATGACACACTCCAGGTCTATCCACCTCATTACAAATAACTCAGTTTCATTTCTTTTTATGGCTGAGTAATATTCCATTGTATATATGTGCCACATCTTCTTTATCCATTCATCTGTTGATGGATACTTAAGTTGCTTCCATGTCCTGGATATCGTAAATAGAGCTGCAATGAACATTTTGGTACATGACTCTTTGAATTATGGTTTTCTCAGGGTATATGCCCAGTAGTGGGATTGCTGGGTCGTATGGTAATTCTATTTTTAGTTTTTTAAGGAACCCCCGTACTGTTCTCCATAGTGGCTGTATCATTTTACATTCTCACCAGCAGTGCAAGAGGGTTCCCTTTTCTCCACACCCTCTCCAGCATTTATTGTTTCTAGAGTTTTTGATGATGGCCGTTCTGACCGGTGTGAAATGATATCTCATTGTAGTTTTGATTTGCATTCCTCTAATGATTAATGATGTTGAGCATTCTTTCATGTGTTTGTTGGCAATCTGTATATCTTCTTTGGAGAAATGTCTATTTAGTTCTTCTGCCCATTTTTGGATTGGGTTGTTTGTTTTTTTGTTATTGAGCTGCATGAGTTGCTTATAAATTTTGGATATTAATCCTTTGTCAGTTTCTTCATTTGAAAATATTTTCTCCCATTCTGAGGGTTGTCTTTTGGTCTTGTTTATGGTATCCTTTGCTGTGCAAAAGCTTTTAAGTTTCATTAGGTCCCATTTGTTTATTTTTGTTTTTATTTCCATTTCTCTAGGAGATGGGTCAAAAAGGATTTTGCTGTGATTTATGTCATACAGTGTTCAGCAGGCATATTCTTAACCACTGTGCTACTAGGGAAGTCCACAAGTACTTTTCTAATATGTTACTTTCTTTGTCTTAGTGTGGAACCATCAGAGAATCTACAATCCCTAATGGAGAAGAATCAGTCACTGGTAGAGGAGAATGAAAAATTAAGTCGTGGTCTAAGTGAGGCTGCTGGTCAGACAGCCCAGATGTTGGAGAGGATCATTTTGGTGAGGCTTCAAGACTAAACTACTACCAGTCTGGATAATATTACCATATCCTCCCTGGAGTCCCCTCCAGGGAAAATCCAAGAACGTTTAATCAAACATACAGAACAATTAAAAGACTTATACCGTGAACACCTATATATCTACCACAAAGAATCTACATGAAGCCCATTTTATTTATTTATTTATTTATTTTAATTAATTAATTAATTTATTTATTATTTTTG
Organism: Kogia breviceps; assembly: GCF_026419965.1. Lineage (NCBI taxonomy): Eukaryota > Metazoa > Chordata > Mammalia > Artiodactyla > Physeteridae > Kogia > Kogia breviceps. Next base: position 72,998,154 of record NC_081330.1, on the reverse strand, counting down.
GCTATGTTAGGTCTTCATTTCTGTGCAAGGGCTTTTCTCTAGTTGTGGCAAGTGGGGGCCACTCTTCATCGTGGGGCACAGGCCTCTTGCTATCGTGGCCTCTCTTGTTGCAGAGCACAGGCTCCAGACGCGCAGGCTCAGTAGTTGTGGCTCACAGGCCTAGTTGCTCCGCGGCATGTGGGATCTTCCCAGACCAGGGCTTGAACCCATGGCCCCTGCATTGGCAGGCAGATTCTCAACCACTGCGCCACCAGGGAAGCCCCATGAAGCCCATTTTAAAATGGATTTGTTCTAAAATATCAGAGAGGAAAGAACTAGGTCCTTCTGTCACCTTAAGTTCTGCCTAATCATCCATAATACCAAGTAACTCTCCTCACTAAGATTTTAGTTCCTTTCTATCTCCCTTCCCCTAATGTCACATTTCATATCCCATCCTAACAGCTGCCATGGAGAGAGAAAACATCTGGAAAATTAATTTTAACTCCTTTTACATATGGTTAATTTTCAAATAGTGGATCACTATGTAACTGACTACACCAGTTCTGTATCCTACTACATGTGTGATAGTACCCTCCTAGATCAGTGTGTGCTGGCTCTGTCACTAACATTGTTCTACTAGTCTAAATACAACTCAGTCTTTGATAGCATAGTGATTGCCAGAAATGAAAATGAGTTTCCATCAAAATGTAATTGAACATCTGTAATTTATACACCTTCTCGCATCAGTGTACTCCAGTCAAGGAAAGGTAAGCTGCTTAAAGATTTATTTAAAGGGGGCCAAATCCTAGGTCCATTGTAATGTCCATTACTAGCAGAAGGGTGAAAATGGGATCTAGGGGATTTTTTATATACAGTTTTCTATCTCCAGTGCTACATTTTATGTCTTTGAAGTAACTAGAAGCTGTGCTTCACATGTGAGTGTGGCTCACATAACAGACAGTACTTGTTATTCTAGCCATGTACCCATCTGACCTTTATAAGGTTGTTACAATGGCTGCCCAATAGGTTTATTGTTTGATGTCTTGTCAGAACTTCATAACGAGCACAACAGTTTTGTCCTATATAAACCGTCCTTCCCAAATCTGTTGCAGCATCTAGCATGTTACAGATACTGTGACTGAAATAAAATTGAAAATATCAGTAACCCTTCCCAAAATGTAGCTGCCTCTCTGCCATTTCTTCTTCTCTGCCATCATTCTTATGCCTCATCTTTTTCTTGCTTTCTTTTGCTAAAACTAGTCTACCATATCAGATAGTGTAACTTGAAAAACACCTCAGCTCATATTCAGTGTGAGGCCCTTTTATGTTTTAAATGTCCTTATGGTGGGGCTAGGGAACAGTGTAGTGTAGGAGGCAGTTTTAAAGCAAGTGGGTTTTTTTGCAAACAGCAGGGAGTAGCATGCCAGGAAGTATTGCTTTTTCCCCTAGTTGCAGAGTTCTCTATGGAATTAAGGCTTCACACTCCACCCTATAGTCTGAGCTTCATGGCAAGCATAAGACCCAGCTGCTTGGATGCTATTTTTAGTAGCTCATGTTGACTGAAGGGCTAATTTCCATGACTGTTAAAAAACACATTTCTCGCTAAATAACCAAAGCCCACTAAATCCTCTATTACAGCAAAGGAGTTAGCCTCTCTACCTAGGTTTTAATCCATAGGAGCAGAAGAGAGGGCCTAATTAGGTGAGGCTGTCAGGCAGTGCCACTGATGATCTCCTGGGTCTTTGTTGCAGACAGAACAAGCAAATGAAAAAATGAACGCCAAGCTAGAAGAGCTCAGGAAGCATGCAGCGTAAGTTTCCTACCAGATGTTTATTAGTGACCTATACCACCTTAGTACGGAATCACGGACCCACTGGCCTTTGCAGTATGATTAACCCTTGGGTTCCTTTGCTTGAATTTTCAGCTGCAAAGTGGATCTTCAAAAGCTAGTGGAGACTTTGGAAGACCAAGAATTAAAAGAAAATGTAGAGATGATTCGTAACCTGCAGCAAGTGATTACCCAGCTATCGGTAAGCCAAGTAGGGACAGTGTAAATAGGCATATTGCTTTCTTTTGTTTCTCTTGATGCATATAAACATGTCTAACTCTGCACCTTTTGCTGAAACAACTAGATTGTGAGCTGTTTGAGGACAAAGATCATGGATCATTGGATATGATCTGAATATCGAATTAGTTAAATCAGAAAAACTCACAAGGACTTCCCTCGTGGCGCAGTGGTTGAGAGTCTGCCTGCCGATGCAGGGGACACAGGTTCGTGCCCTGGTCTGGGAAGATCCCACATGCCGCAGAGCGGCTGGGCCCGTGAGCCATGGCCGCTGAGCCTGCGTGTCTGGAGCCTGTGCTCCGCAACGGGAGAGGCCACAACAGTGAGAGAGGCTCGCATACCGCAAAAATAAAGAAACACTCATAGATTACATGTGCAATGGCACATTAATATTTCAGTATTTTAATCAAACACCAGAAGCAGCAACACAGTGGTGCAAAATTGCCTGGGTAGCACGAGCAGCAGTCATTGATTTGCTGTCCTTTCAGTGTAGGCTAACTTAATAAGAGGCCTTATACCATACCCCAATTTTAAATAAGCTGGGTTCTGACAGATAGCATAGAGCCTCCAGGGAATACCGTAGCTCTCTTTTATAACCAGTAATAAATTAGTTTGAATGATCATTCCACTATAAGTTCCCATTTTTATTTATAGAACTAGTATAGTAGTTGTGGGGGGGTTTTGTTGGGAGGGTGGTGGTTTGTTGTTTTTCCCAGAAGAAACATTCTTACAGTCCTACAATCCTAAAAGCCTCTTTTTATTTTTGGTGTTCCTTCTCTATCCTAGTACTTAAGCATAGATATTTTTTTGAAAAATTGAAATCATATTATATTACGGGGTCATGGTTGGTAAAGGGGCTATGGTTTGTTTTGTTCCATCTATACCCTCTTGTTTGTTATTCTGAAGCAGGAATGTGTATGTAAGTGCCTGGTAGTAATTCCTAGGTCTGAAACAGAGGTTTTAATTTTACCAGAACAGTGATTCTCTACCCCGGGTCTTGCCCAGTGTTTTCTAGAGTTGTCAAAAGGGTATCACAAAATCACCCACACCTCTATTTTACTCTTAAAGAGTCAGTGAAAAAATTACCATACAATATTGTAGGGGGAATAGTTAGGATGGCCAGTTCAAGAAATTAAATGAGTAAACTTCCAAAAGACTAGAAAGCAGTGTTTTAGAATAAGTAGTACTGTACAAAATTATTATAGGTAGTCCAAGATGACAGTTCATTTTCCTAACAAACAGGCCATAGTAATTGAGAATCTGAACTCCAAAACCAGACAAACCCTGGTTTGAAGTCCATTCCGCTACTCACTAGCTGTGTAACCTTGCTAAGTACTATATTGATATTGAAAGAAAATAATCCAAGTGACTCAAATCGAGGTTAAAGGCATTATTCAGCTGATGTACTCAGGGATCGCCTGAACTCCAAATAACTCCCCAAGTTGAAATAGGATTGGAGTTTCATACAGTGAGAAGGGAGGGGTGTGATTCCTTGTGGTTTGTCTCAGTTGGCAGTTTTTGTTGTTAATTGCTGTGTATCTTTTGGTTGGAGGATGCTCCAGTTTTCATGCTTCTTGCTCAAGAACACTGGTGCAATCCCATCCTGATAAATGTCCAATTATTTTCAAGAGTTGTTCTTGCAAGCCTTTTTTGTCAGTTTGCCAAGGTTCACAGGTGGGAGAGGTGGCAAAAAATCCTCTCTCATGTCTGTTTTAATCCTCTTACATTAGCAATATGAGCATAGTGTGGTGGGAGCCCAAAGGAAGGGGTGATTAACTGCCTAGAAAATTCAGGAAGAAAAAACTGGGTCCTAAAAAATGAATAGGAGTTTGCCACACAGACAGAGGGGAAAGGATGATCTATCTATATAGAGCAAAAGCAAAGAGGTATGAATGTTTAGAACATGGTAAGAACTTCATTGTGGCTGAAGTATAGAATGTGTGCTAGAGAATGGCTATCACAAGGTTAAATTTCACCATCTGTAATCGAGGTGAAGCGTCTTATATATGAAAACTTTGTGTGAACTGCCTCAGAATTCAGATAATATAGACTGCAGAACCCTACTGGATTCAAAGTTTATAAGATCAGAAAAGAGTAATCTAGGACATCATTGTTCGTGGCCACCACACCGATCTTAAAGGATTCCACGCCACCTCTTTGAGTCACATGGGAAAGATGAAGAAGGAAACTAATGGAACCAAGTTAACAATATAAGAGACGGCATATCTTCAGTGAGGATCTGGCAGTATGACTGGTGCCTGGCATGACTGTGGAGGAAGTTGCTAGTGGTGGCTGGCTCAGAGGAACTCTAGAGAATTGCTGTGTCTGTCACTAAAATTCACTTGGCATGCTCAGCAGGAGGGTGCTAAAGATTGCCACAAGCTGATAAAATCCCTGGCTTCCATCCACCATCATGGTCAGGTAGAGTAAACCCTTTTACCCTGGGCTCCTGCTGGACTCTTGAATCAGAGTTCTCTGTGTCTATTGTTTGGAGACCCTCCCAGCTACATATTTTTGGGGAAATACACAACAATGTATCCTGTGGCTTTTATTGAGACTCACTACACTGAAAGCAGAATGTTTTATTTATTTTTTTAAAAATTTTGTTTGTTTGTTTTTTTTGCGGTACCCGGGACTCTCACTGTTGTGGCCTCTCCCGTTGCGGAGCATAGGCTCCGGACGCGCAGGCTCAGTGGCCATGGCTCACGGGCCCAGCCGCTCCGCGGCATGTGGGATTTTCCCGGACTGGGGCACGAACCCGTGTCCCCTGCATTGGCAGGCGGACTCTCAACCACTGCGCCACCAGGGAAGCCCCAGAATGTTTTAAATGTAAGTGCTTGTGCCCTTCATTCTGGATTAAAACTATTTTTATTATAAGTGATGGTTGAACACCCTCTTTTCAGTTATGAAGGCAACCATTGTTCCTGGACCTTTCTCCTAGGGCTTTAAGTGCTAAACTGTACTATTTCTTCCTTTAAAATATAATTCAGGCAAACCTTGTTGCAGTTACCTGTGAGGAAATTCGTGCAGTCCTTTCAGTTCCCACAAAATCAAATTTTTTTTTGTTTTTACCCCTTCCTCCAAGACCAGTTCCATAAAAAGCTTTTTGCATGCCCAGTAATGCTATTGCCTACAGCCTACAAGCACAAACTTCATTTTGGGGTATTACTGGTTAATGTAGCTCAAAATACCTGTTCCCATAATTGTCCAGTTCCCCTGACCATCACCTTCAGCAAATCATGTCTTTTTATTACAAGAGGTTCTCAGTAGCCTTAGAATTAGGGAGAAAGAGGCTGTTAGATTGAAATAAATCCTATTGTTATATATTTACATTTAGGATTATAAAGGCATAATCCTGCCATGTTCATGTAGAACGTGTCACCAAAGCTTAAACCTTAGCATTGTGAAATTTCATTGGGCCAAAAGGTAAACCCACAGTAACAACATGTCTTCTTCAGGGCATGTTGAATTGGATCTACTTGGATCCTGACCTTCTGGAAGGTCCTAGAAAAAGTCTCCAAAAGCCAGTGTCATAGGCCCTACTAATCTAGGATAGGCCTGTAACTAGTCCTTTTACTGAGACTTACTGGGAGAGAGAAAAGGGTAACCATTAACCTATAATATATTGAAGTGCTCTGTTTTTTAAGAAGGATTTAGTATGTCCTGCCCTTGGAGAATCACCAGTAGTGTAAATCATGATGAGAAAGGATGTAGGAATACTGGGGCTTCCTTTGAATTCTCTTTGAGTCTCACTGGTTAGAAATTTCTGGGCAGAATAAGGGAAATGCTTTACAAACAGCATTTACTAAGGGCCTTTTTTTTTTTTGGCCACACTGTGTGGCATGCAGGATCTTAGTTCCCCGACCAGAGATCGAACCCGTGCCCCCTGCACTGGGAGCATGGAGTCTTAACCACTGGACCACCAGGGAAGTCCCATTAAGGGCCTCTTTCACTTCTTGCCTTAAAGGTACTAAGATTCAAGTTTCAATAACTATGTAATGTTTCACTGGGCTGGTGCCAAGACTCCATGTGCTAACCCTAAATTCTTGCCTTGCTATTGAGCCAATAGCTCTTTCATCTATGACCTTAATCATGTGACATCCTGGAAATAATCCTTTCTTCCCAGGGCTTTGCAGAATCACTTAAACAGAAGTGGTAATCTTTATGTTGCAATGCCAAATAAAGCCTAAATTCCAGTGGGGAGAACAGAGCTTGCTCATATGAGAGCCTATAAATAAATTAGTCCTAATAAGTGGTTTTAGGTTTCCCTTTTAGGTGGTTGTTGTTCTAATGCCCAAAAAAGGAATGTGCCCTTCTCTGGGAGGGAATCAGTGCTTACCCTTTCCCTTCAACTAACCACTACCTGAAGTAGCTGCATATGATTGGTTCCTATGTATATGAGGGACAGAGTCTAAAGTGTGTCTGACTTCATGAGCACATTTTTCTGGGGCATTCACCTGTGGCGTTTATTTCCTTGTAGAGTGGGCTCTTGCTACCTTGACTGGATATAAGATAAAAATCAAAAATAATCCTTCATCCTATTCACTTTTCTGCTGCATTGCCTTTATTTGCTATGTCTGGTCTTAGGATGGTATGTCCATGAGAACTGGCTAGACCTGTACATTATAGAGGTAGACTTAGTGGTAAAAAAAATAGAAAAAGAAAGGGTAGAGTCTATAAAGTGGATTGAACTTTGGCCTGCTGGAATGGCTGTTTCACTCTAGCCCAGTGAAATCTGGCAGAGCAGGAGAGGTACAATAAATATGTCAGTGGCCACATGACCCTATTTTTACGAAGACTGCACAATCAACCTTTATAAAGAAGACAGACCCTTGAGGGATGGGAAGTGGAAATGTGGTTGTTGGGGTATATGTGACTACAGAATTGGTCCAACACCTTAAATGGTCTCTATATACACTTGAAAACAACTAAATAACCCATATAAAACCCACTAGTAAGCTCCTAAACTGAGACATCATTTCTCTTTGCAGGATGAAACTGCTGCTTGTATGGCTGCAGCCATTGATACTGCAGTGCAACCAGAAGTGGTAAGTAATTGGCCCTTTGTGTAGAACCAGGAGCTTTAACTGTGCCATTTCTTATGATTTATCACTCACCTGAGGAAGAGACTCCCTGATTGCTACCATCCTCCATAGAATGCCTTGGAAATCCAGAAATCTTGAGTGTAAACCTCAGTTAACTATAAAATCCCTAACTTGGATAGTATCTCCCTCTAATAGTATAACTGCTAATGGGTAGCAGAGCTTCTCAGGGATGCCACTTTCCATATTTGCAGTCTGGCTTACTGATTTCTTATTAGATGCTAGTATTCTGCATCAACTGTCTAGCACATTAAGACGAAGAAGAAAACAAATTAGGAAATTATGGCAAAGTCGAAAAAAGCATTAGAGAAGAAATGGAAGAAAATTTTTTCTCAGCATACGTTTATGTGGATGCAGTAGTTAAGGGCTAAAAGAACCAAGGAAAATATTTTGAGCATTCAAGTTGCAAGAATAGATAAAATGTGTTAGATATTGGCTGAAGGCTATAGAGCAGAGTCAGAATGAAATGATGGACAGTGGTTTGCTTGAGACAGCTTTTTCTCCCTAAAACAAATATATGTTGGTATTTTTTATATTCTGAAAGAAGAAAGATAGGAGGTAATCAGGTGCCAGAGGTCAGCTCTATGAGAATAAATGAAGCCTCTTCTCCATTTCCACCATTACCAAAGTGCCATTGTCAGATCCCTCTCTTCTCTAATAAGGTGAACGTAAGAAGTATTGGCCAGACGCATAAAGGAAAGAGCAAGAAACTTGGTTCACTCTAAAAGAATCAGTTAAAGGATATAAGAAATAAGGTTCCTATGAGAGCAGAGAAATAGGTTAGCACAATTTACTTCTGATGTTTAAAGCAAATGTTTGAGAAGCTACAGTTTTAAAAGAACAGAGGTACTTTAAAAAAAAGGAACAGAGGTACTGATAATGGAGAAGTGGCTGTGAGACTTGATGAAACAGTGCCTAAGGAACTCCAATTGCTTGTTCCTCTCACAAATCATTATCCTGATCTTTTCCAGCAAGTGGAAATCAGTCCAGGGAGCAGAAGGTCTTCTGATGCTTTCACCACTCAGCATGCTCTACGTCAAGCTCAGATGTCTAAGGAGCTGGTTGAGTTGAATAAAGCCCTTGCACTGAAAGAGGCCCTAGCCAAGAAAATGACTCAGAATGACAGCCAACTACAGCCTATTGAGTTCCAGTACCAGGTACAGTATTTACTAGGGCACGTAATGTTCATGTCTACCATCTCTCTTTAGTAGTATGGGAAGAAAGCAGGCACACCGTTTTTGATGATGACAAGGCAACATAATGTGCACAGTACAACTGGAGTTGTACTGCTGGTTAAAAAAAGGATACATTCAGTATAAAGAAACTGTAATTTTCTTTCATTTAATCTAATACCTTGCTTATGCAACAGGTATTTAATAAATAGTTAGATAATGTTATAATAAATGTGGTCCCTACTTGTAGAGAATTTTTTTTTTTTTTTGCGGTACACGGGCCTCTCACCATTGTGGCCTCTCCCGTTGCGGAGCACAGGCTGCGGACGCGCAGGCTTAGCGGCCATGGCTCACAGGCCTAGCCACTCCACGGCATGTGAGATCTTCCCAAACCGGGACACAAACCCGTGTCCCCTGCATCGGCAGGCAGACTCTCAACCACTGCGCCACCAGGGAAGCCCAGAGAAATTTTGTTCTAATAACTATGCTGGGATTCTAAGAAAGGTACATCTCTTAGTAGACAGTCTGGGTTATAGTGAGGATTATGAAGACACTTGTAGTGGATGTCACATGACTTGGCAAATGGCTAAACTGCTTTTCCTAGTGGTAGTCCTAAGTGGCCCTTGCTAATTAATAATCAGGTCTTTACTTAAAGACAAGTCTTGGGCTTTTAGGTTGTCCACAAGGTTACCCTTGCTCCAGACCTTATTTTCCCCTGTAGCCCGGTATTTCCCATACACAAAGGGATGTTAGCAGAACCGGTAGGGGGAAGGGTGGATTGCTTTCCCATTCAGCTATGTCCTACCATCCCCCAAGTCCTATATGCTGTTCTCGACAAATCCCTGTATTACTCATACATTTCTACCACCAGTTCCCCTAAGTTTTCAGAGTAAAAACAAGAAAAGTGTTTCTCCTAAGTAATTTTCACCATTTTTTTTCCATAGGGCAGAAGTTGCTTCCAAAATAACTGAGTTGCCAATAGAGGTGTTATTTCCTTTTTGTTATCACAGTCTTAACTTTTTTGAAAGTTACTTTTTATTTATATCACACAAATGCATGTATATCATTTTTACAGGTCAAATAGTACAATGCTCAGAAAAATAAAAGCAATCTCCTGCCCTACTACCTTCTCCCTTATTCCATAGGCTTATAGTTTAAGTTCTTTAAGCTGTTTCTTATGACATTTACCTCCAGATTTCTAGATAAGAGTTGGTAGTATAATTATGTTACTTTAAAATTTTTGGACATTTTCAATTGACTTCCCACTATGGGAGATGGGAATATAGCTCTTTTATACATCCCCCCATGCACACTGCCTCACCTCTATCTTTCAAAATGGTTATATCACACTTTTTGATTAAATGAATATTTAGTGTTTAAATTTTATGATTATGTAAGTTTTATAACTGAGCTGCATAGTATACTATGATTCCATTTCCTTTCTTATACAGCCTTTTGCATTTCCTGAAGTTAATTTTGGGAGTTCCCTGGCGGTCCAGTGGTTGGGACTGGGGGCTTTCACTGCTGTGGGCCCGGGTCCAATCCCTGGTCGGGGAACTAAGATCCCTCAAGCCATGTAGCACAGCCAAAAATAATAATAATAATCACAATAGTAATAATAATCTCATTTTTTCATTTACTTAGTCTGCTATTTACATGTCAAAAATTTATCTCCAAACTTCTTAACAGAATTATAAAGCTCCTCTCAGCAGTCAAACATACCAGGTAATTTATCAATCCATTTCTTTCTTGAAGACAACCCTCTTGGAATCTTTTGTTCTGGTTTACTTTCTCTAGGCCTACTGCCCAGCCATCAGCCTGGGACCATCGTCCTGGGAACCTGCATCACTTCTCGTCTCTGTGTTGAAACCGATTCCATGTCTTCCTCATTCTTGGGTTACTCCTTTGTGTTGGTGGAGTACAACCCAAACAGCCTTCTGAGAAAGTGTACATGAAAGGAAAATGTTCTAAACCATTGCATGCCTGAAAATAACTTTTTGTTGTGGTGGTGGTGGTGGTGATGGTGGTGTTTCTTACACTTGTTAGTTTGGCTGAGTTTAGAATTCTACAGTGGAAATCGTTTTTCTTCAGAATTTTGAAGGCTTTGCTCCATGGTCTTCTATTCCCAATGTTGCTGTTTAGAAGTCCATTATAATTCCTGATTCTTTTTATTTGACCTGTATTTTCCTCCCCTCTGGCAACTTTCAGGATCTTTTCTTTGTCCCCAAATATTCTTTAATTTCACAATCATGTGCTTTGGTGTGGATCTGTTCTCACTTATTGTGCTTGGTGCTTGGTGGGTCCTTTCAATCTAGAAACTTGTATTCTTCTTTAGTGGGAAGTTTTCTTGTATTATTTCTTTAATAATGCCCATCTCTCTATTTTCTTTGTTGTTTCTTTTCTTTTTTTTTTAGTAAATTTATTTATATTTTGGGCTACATTGGGTCTTCGTTGCTGCACATGGGCTTTCTCTAGTTGCGGCAAGCGGGGGCTACTCTTCACTGCGGTGTGCGGGCTTCTCATTACGGTGGCTTCTCTTGTTGTGGAGCACAGGCTCTAGGCGCACGGGCTTCAGTAGTTGTGCATGTGGGCTCAGTAGTTGTGGCTCACAGGCTCTAGAGTGCAGGCTCAGTAGTTGTGGTGCATGGGCTTAGTTGCTCCATGGCATGTGGGATCTTCCTGGACCAGGGATCGAACCCCTGTCCCCTGCATTGGCAGGCAGATTCTTAACCACTATGCCACCAGGGAAGTCCCTGTTTTTCCTTTTCTTGCACTCCACTTAGTCAGATATTGGATCTCTTAGATTTAGTCTCTGCTTTTCTTATCTCCTCTCTCCTATTTTCTATTTCTTTGTCTTTTTATTCCATTCTCTGGGAGATTTCCTTGCACTCCTTCTGGTGAATTTTTTTATTTGCCTATTTCTAAGATTTTTTAAAATCCTCTAATTGTTCCTTTTTATAGTCTTCTCTTCTTTTTTTTCATGGATGCAGTGCTCATCTCTAAGGATAGAAATTAAATTTTGTTGAAGTTTTCTTCTTCCTGCCTTGCCTCTGTTTCATTCAAATTCCTTTCTTTAGTGTGTTTGATTTGGTCTTTCATGTAAGAAGCTTTCTTCAAATTTCCAGTGATCATTAGTTGTCCATTCATATTTAACAGTGAGACACTAATAGCCAATAGGAAGTTCTGTATGCATAGGTTTCTCTGGGCTGGTCAGTTTCCAATAAAGAAATCTTTCATTTTCCTGCCTGGAGTTGTGTGGGGAGAGTAGTAATATGCCCTATTTCTGGTAACTCAGAGGAAATAAGGGAGTTGAAGTCTCTCCAGTTATATACAGACTTTTATTTAATCCCCTATCAGTAGTATGTTACTTTATCCCTGCCTTTTGCTGTGTCTGCTGCCTATGAGTCCAGCCTGTCAGGTTCAGCCCCTCCAGAGAGGAAACCTCCTCTCCTCATTGTGGTGCTATGGTACAAATTGGCTTATTACTTCTTGACATTTGTCCTATAGGAGTCATAGTTTAGCTTTTCCTACTCTAATTCAGTTACCACTTATCCAACTATTTTCCTCATCCAAAAAAGTTTGTTTATATCTCTTGACTGCTCTCTTCATCCTTGTTGATTTATACCCTTTTGGGAGGTCATTTTAGTGGATTTTCAGGAGAGAGCAAGTTAAATACATAGCTCAATCCTCCATACTAACAGGACATAAAATGAAGCCTTTTTTAGGTTGAACTTTGGCCTTTCCAGGATAAATGAAGGATTAACGATAAGGCTGAGAAATTATTCCTCTCTTCTTATACTCTTGCCTAGAAATGCAGGGACATATGTTCCCCCAGTGTACATCTAACCCTATGAGGGGGTGCTAGTAATGATCTATAGCTATAGCTGTAGTTAGATAACTTGTCCTTTTTTTCCCCTTGGAATCAAATATGCTTGAGCTTCCAAACCTTAAAGTTAAAAGGAAATAAATTCTTAATGTTAACGGTACCTTTTAATCACATGTAAATGTCTCTCTTTTTCTAAAAAATAAAGGTAGTTTTTTGTTCTAAACAATATTTTTCCTATCATTGTAAAGAATTGCTATAGAAAAATCTGAGGAGGTATAAGTTCTTGTTAGTGAAGACTACCATGAATTATAATAGCCCAGGGGTCAAATATTTGAATAATTTCCCTTGTGGAGCCAGTGAGACTATTAACTGAATGTGGCATACATAGTGAAAAGATACTATTTTTTTACCCATCCCATTGGCAAAAATTTTGAAGTGTAGCAATATCAAATGTTGACCAGGGTGCAGGGAAATAAGTACTCTCATACATAGCTAGCGAGAGTGTAAATTGGAATAACCACTTTGGGGACAATTTGGCAGTATATATTAAAATTGGAAATGTGTACCCCCATGACCCTGTAATTCCACCTCTAACCCTAGAAAAACCTTGCACGTGTGCACAGAAGGCATGTACAAGAATGTTTCATTATGGCAACAAAACAATGAGATAGATCTGTATGCACTGATATAAATAAATCTCCAAGACCAAGTTTTAAAAAAAAGGCAAGTTACAGAATATTATCTACATATAATGTAACTCTGTTTATCTTTAACATATTTCAGTAAGTACACACATACACATACATATATGCACGTGTGTGTATATATATTGTTTTTAAATCTATTTATTTACATATATTATTATATATTCTAGGCATTTGCCACAATATATTTAGTAAATACACACACACAGCATTTATATTTCTATGTAAATGTCTAGAATATGTACATGTCCATATACATAGTATATAAGTGTCTAGGAAAAAATGTCTGGAAGATCTGAACCAAGCTGATGGCAATGGTTACTTCTGGGGAGAGGACTGGAATTTTGGCAGGGATGGGGCAGTCAAGGGAACTTGCCCTTTATATGTATTATCTGGATTATTTTTTACAAGAATATTTTCATGTGTTACTTTACACATACACACACACGTTATTGCCAGTTTAAATATACAGGGTATATAAAGCAGTGAGATTGGTCTTCATTAATTAGATTGAAATGACTAAAATTATACTTCATGGAAAATAGCTCTTGCCTATTTAGATACAGCCCCACCTAACCTGCCTCTGCTTCTTTTTGTCATTTCAGTACTGGTCTAAGGCCCTCGTATAATCTTCTTGGCTACCAACCACTCATTCAGCCAGTTTCCTTTAATCTTTTTTTGGTTATGAGAACAGGAAGGAATCTCTTCATTGAGTTTTCCCAATCTTGGAAAAACTACCAAATTTCAGTTTCTAGAATTTGTTTTCTAAGTGCATGCAGAACTGCAGTTGCTATTGAATGCATACATTTGAAAGTCCAGAATATAATAAGAATGTTTGTGCAGCTCTTTACAGTTTACAAAATATCTTTACTTTTTGTCTTATTCAGTCTTCCCAACAACCCTGTGAGGTAGATGGTGTTAGTTGTTTACATAGATAGGAAAACTCTCGGGGGTCCCCAAGACCACCCCCAGGTTCAACGATTCACCAGGAGGACTCACAGGACTCAGTGTAAGATTTATTACAGTGGAAATATACAAAACAAAATCAGCAAAGGTAAAGAGCACATGGGGCAAGGTCTGAAGGAAACCAGGTGCAAGCTTCCAAGAGTCTTCTTCTGATGGAGTCACATAGTATATACTTAATTCCTCCAGCAATAGGTTTTGACAACATGTGTGAAATGTTGTCTATCAGGGAAGCTCCCCCGAGCCTAGGAGTCCAGGATTGTTAGCAGGGGTAATTCATGTAGGCATTCTCTGCCTAGCACATACAAAAATTCTAGATTCCCAGAAGGAAAGCATGTGTTCAGGATAAATCACTGTTTGTACAGTTTAGGCATAATGAGCCACTCTTATCAGTTAGAAGATGGTGGGAATTCTACCAATATCCAAGATCCCAGACACGAGCCGAGGTTCAACTTGCAAGCCAGGTCTGTTTTTAGGATGTCAGTCTCAGGCCTGCCACATTAACTCTTGTTTGCATAGAAACTAAGGCTAAAAGAGATGAAATGGCTTTCTTTAAGTTATTTAGATAGGATGTGCTGGACTCAAGGTTTAAACCCAGGCCTTTGGATTCCAAGTTCGTACTTTTCCCACTACATAACTTCATTCTCCATCAAATCAAGTACAAATGCTTTTAGTGTGCAATCAAAGTGGTAAAGTTGAATGCCTAGTTCCTTAAGACATGAGATGTTGAAGTGATTTTCTTGCTTTGCCTTGTAATGCTTTCTTTCTCTCGACCTGTAACATTTCTAGGATAACATAAAAAATCTAGAATTGGAAGTCATCAATCTGCAAAAGGAAAAAGAAGAATTGGTTCTTGAACTGCAGACAACAAAGAAGGATGTCAACCAAGCCAAGTAAGAAAAAAGTCAATACTATTATTTCAAGTCCCAAACTGTGTGTGAAGAGCCATAGACAAAACAGAGAAGTGAAAGAGCCATTTCTGGCCCCTACAGGATTTAAACCTAATTATGGAGAGGAGACCTAAAACAAAAGAAACGCTAAGGAACTGAGATTTTAAATACCATCTCAAGGTGACAGTAAAATAATGCCATAACACAGCATATGATTAACAGGCAAATAAATTTCTTAGGCAGTAATGGCTCTAAGAGTTCAGAGGCAGGAGATATCATTTCAGGCTGGCATGATCAAGGAAAGCTTTCTAAGAAGTTAGCATTTGATCTGTATTTTGAAAGATTATCAGATCTACCAGACAGCAAGTTTCTTTGTCCCTGTGCTGATGGTAAATTAGTTTGTGAATAGAATTAATATTCAGGCTAGCAAATAAAAAATCAATCTAGTCATCCCTTAGCCAGTTAAGAATAAAACCAAGACAAATTACCAGAATATCCTATACTCCCTTAGACCTTTGCCTTTATTGGCTATTCTACCTTCTTTTTACTTAGTGATTCTGTTATATCTCTCTATAGTATCTAAAGTTCATGTTCTTAAAAGTTATGTTGAATGTTTACTTTCTATCTCAGACTTGTGTAACAATCATCGGAATTATTCCTTACACTCAAGTGAAGTGAAAATGCCTTCAAAGAACCATCCTTTTAACGCAGAGTGGTGAGAGAGTAGTGTATTGAGGCAGCTACATTGTTATTTCGCAAAAAATTTCCTTTAATCTTTTTTTTTTTTTTTTTCGGCATGTGGGCCTCTCACTGTTGTGGCCTCTCCTGTTGTGGAGCACAGGCTCCAGACGGGCAGGCTCAGTGGCCATGGCTTACAGGCCCAGCCACTCCACGGCATGTGGGATCTTCCCGGACCGGGGCACAAACCCGTGTCCCCTGCATCAGCAGGCGGACTCTCAACCACTGCGCCACCAGGGAAGCCCTCCTTTACTCTTTAGCTCCCAGTGTTGAGATGGTTTTGGTTGTTTGAGTGGGATTCATTATTTAAAGATGGCTATGTGACTGGTCGCCTATTTTATATATATCAAGGTTGTGAACCTGGGAGTCTAATATTATGTCTTTTGGAGTCAGACTTTGCTGCTGCTAGTCCTCATTCCTACAACATCTGTGTTTAGGTTGAGTGAGCGCCGCCGGAAACGTCTCCAGGAGCTAGAGGGTCAGATAGCTGATCTGAAGAAGAAACTGAATGAGCAGTCTAAACTTCTGAAGCTGAAAGAATCCACAGAGCATACCGTCTCCAAACTGAACCAGGAAATACGGGTAATAAACTCTCATCCTTGCATTTACCCTATAGAAACTTACAAACATAGGTGTTTTATTTAGAATTAAACTACAGAGGTGTTTTCAGGTGAGAAAATAGCAGGCAGGGCCCATCATTTCAAGTGTTTGAATCTCTACAAATGTCCCTTTTGTAGGACATTTTGCTAGCCATCTAGAATCTGAATAACAGAACTCTGCTTTGACATTCAGAGTTTTAATGTTAGATTCTCTGAAACCAAAGGGCAAGGATACCTTAATATTTAGTGGTGACATTCTGACCACTTTCCATGATCATGTGGAATAATTTTGCAAAGTGGTTGCAAAACAACAGACACCTAGATACAATTTTCGGTCATTGAATGTTCAACTTCTGACATCTACAAAGTGGTGGTTACAGGTCATTGTACTGAAACTATTCGAATACAGTGGTTGCTAGGTAGATTTGTCCTTGAGACTTAGTAGATACTTCCTTGAAATTTCATTTATATGCAGTGAATTTAGGGCTGGATTTAGCTTGTAGATACATTTTTTCTATTATTTCTTCAGAGCATTCATTTGTATAGTCTATGCAAGCATAGCAAGTGGTATTGCAAACGTAATCAGAAAATCTGTTGGCAGGCTTCTCAGCTCAACTCTGGATTTTTTTCTCTCTTCTTAATGGTTAGTCTATCCATCTGTACATCAGCCCAGAATAAGTGCAGATGACTACTATTCGTGCTGGTTTTTGTTTCTACAGATGATGAAAAACCAGCGGGTACAGTTAATGCGTCAGATGAAAGAGGATGCTGAGAGGTTTAGACAGTGGAAGCAACAAAAAGACAAAGAAGTAATCCAGTTAAAAGAACGGGTAAGTAACTACAATTTCTCAAAGTCCTACCTAATGAACCCTTTTCTGGGCTGACTAACATTAAAGCTTCTCTTCAAACAGCTGGTATCTCTAAACATATGATACATTCATGAATTTAACAACTTTTTATTAAATGTCTACTACATGCAAGATACTATCCACTAGATACCATGGAAGATAGAAAGATGAGTAGTATATGTGTTTTGCTCTTGAAGACTGTCTTGTCTAAAGGGGAAAATGAGACATAAGCATGATTTTCTTCAATACAAGAAATAAAGAGACTTGTGCTTTACAAATAATCTAAAATACCAATGTAATTAAGAAAGGGAAGCACACTTCCAGTTGGACTGAAAAGACCTTGAACAATAGAGAGGATTTTTTTTTAACATCTTTATTTGAGTATAACTGTTTTACAATAGTGTGTTAGTTTCTCCTTTACAACAAAGTAAATCAGTTATACATATACATATGTTCCCATAACTCTTCCCTCTTGTGTCACCCTCCCTCCCACCCTCCCTATCCCACCCCTCTAGGTGGTCACAAAGCACAGAGGTGAACTCCCTGTGCTATGCTGCAGCTTCCCACTAGCTATCTAATTTACATTTGGTAGTGTGTATATGTCCCTGCCACTCTCTCACATCGTCACAGCTTACCCATCCCCCTCCCCATATCCTCAAGTCCATGCTCTAGTAGGTCTATGTTTTATTCCCATCCTACCACTAATCTCTTCATGACATTTTTTTTTTAGATTCCATATATATGTGTTAGCATACGGTATTTGTTTTTATCCTTCTGACTTACTTCACTCTGTATGACAGATTCCAGGTCTATCCACCTCATTACAAATAACTCAGTTTCATTTCTTTTTATGGCTGAGTAATATTCCATTGTATATATGTGCCACATCTTCCTTATCCATTCATCTGTTGATGGACACTTAGGTTGCTTCCATGTCCTGGCTATCGTAAATAGAGCTGCAATAAACATTTTGGTACATGACTCTTTTTTTTTTTTTTTTTTTTTTTTGCGGTACGCGGGCCTCTCACTGTTGTGGCCCCTCCCGCTGCGGAGCACAGGCTCCGGACACGCAGGCTCAGCGGCCATGGCTCACGGGCCCAGCTGCTCCGCGGCACGTGGGATCTTCCCGGACCGGGGCACGAACCCGCATCCCCTGCACCAGCAGGCGGACTCCCAACCACTGCGCCACCAGGGAAGCCCCATGACTCTTTTTGAATTATGGTTTTCTCAGGGTGAGAGGATTTTGATAGAGATAAATACAGGCATTCCAGATAAATGGAAGAGCAGGAACAAAGACACAGAGATGACAACTTTGTAGGAATATTCAAGGAATAGCGAATGATCCAGGTGGGATGAAAGATAGCAGGAGAAGATTCCATTGGAAAGACAAGTTGAATATGGATTGTTAAAGATCTAGGAAGTTTGAACTGTATTTTGTTAGCAGTGTAAAATTTTTAAGTTTTTTGAGAAACAAAGTGCTATCAGCAAAGTACTGCTTTCCAAAGATACATATGGGAGTCAGGAGTAGAACAAACTGAAGTATTGAGAAACTGGAGGCCAGAACACAAGTTAAGCAGATATTGCATCATCCAGAAAGATAATAAGGGCTTGAATTAGAGTAGTAACAATGTTCTTGGAAAGCACACTGGAAAGGACATTAATTTGGGGTAATTTTTAGCATTGGCCAGAATGTGATATGCTGGGTCAAGAAATGAGAGAAGTACTTCAGGAATGGTGACATGAGGAATGGTGGCATGAGGAGCTTTGTGGACTCTCTTCCCAGCAAAAGAAGCACAACTGGTGAAATGTATTGTCCTAAGGGCATACAGCAAGGAAACGATTATTCAAGGAAATCTACTAAATCTGAGTAAGAACAACAGTAGTCTGTGTTATATGAGCCACGACCAACTCTCTCCCTTCATCCCCCTCAGCTCCATGTTGCTGAAGCTTTGTTTCAGGCAAGAGCAGCCAAGAGATCTGGGGATCCCTTCTTCTACGCAGCCTCCATGCAAAGGGTGGAAGCTGTATCCCTGCTGCAGAAGACCAGGACTACTGGGGTCTGACTACCATAACCCATCTAATCGTAGGATGTAGATTCCATGTCAGGAGACCAGCCAAGAAAAATAGGGTGTGCTGCCACTGGCCAGCATCCTACTCATAGAACAGAGATGTCACTCAGAGAAGTGGGCTTCTGTCCCCACCCCCAGGTCCTAAGCAGTGGTGCAGAGGGTTCTGCCCAGGGGGAGGGGCAGGCCATAGGAATGCAGCTCTCCCTAAGGGGACTGACTTTATTTGGGGACAGAGTCTGGGGAAGTTAAAACCTAAAGGTGCTGTCAAAAACAATGGCAATTTTGGTGGTGAGCAATTAAGAGGAGACTGGTAGCTCCATGAGAGCAGCAGTCAAAATATTCAAAGATTTGAATATTTTGAATATTTGAATATTTCATTTGACTGCTCAATGAAACAGCAGTCAAAATATTCAAAGATCTAATGACTGAAAACTTTCTAAATTTGATGAAAAACATTAATCTACACATCTAAGAAGCTCAATCAACTACAAGTAGGATAAATGCAAAGAGATCAATCATGTCCAATTGTTGAAAGACAAAGACAAAAAACTTAAAAGCAACAAGATAAAATGACTCATCACTTACAAAGAAATCCCAATAAAATTAACAGCTGAATTCTCATCAGATCAGGAACAAGACAAGAGTATCCACTCTCGCCACTTCTTTTCAACATTGTCCTGGAGGTTCTAGCCAGAACACTTACTTAGGCAAGTAAAATATATGAAAGGCATCCAGATTGGAAAGGAAAAAGCAAAACTGTCTCTATTAGAGATGACATGATCTTGTATGTGGAAAATCCTAGAGAATCAACTGAAAACTATTAGAACTAATACAGGTGTTCAGCAGGGTTACAGGACATAAGTTCAATGCACAAAATTTGGTTGTGTTTCTATTCACTAACAATTTGAAAATGAAATTAAGAAAGTTCCTTTTCGTGGGCTTCCCTGGTGGCACAGTGGTTGAGAGTACCCCTGCCGATGTAGGGGACACAGGTTCGTGCCCCGGTCCGGGAAGATCCCACATGCCATGGAGTGGCTAGGCCCGTGAGCCATGACCACTCAGCCTGTGTGTCCGGAGCCTGTGCTCTGCAACGGGAGAGGCCACAACAGTGAGAGGCCCGCGTACCACCAAAAAAAAAAAAAAAAAAGAAAAAGAAAGTTCCTTTTCTTAATTGGTGCAGTGGTTAAGAATCCACCTGCCAATGCAGGGGACACGGGTTTGAGCCCTGGTCCGGGAAGATCCCACATGCTGAGGAGCAACTAAGCCCATGCACCACAACTACTGAGCCTATAGTCTAGAGCCCACAAGCCACAACTACTGAGCCCATGCGCCACAACTACTGAAGCCCACGTGCCTAGAGCCTGTGCTCCACAACAAGAGAAGCCTCCGCAATGAGAAGCCAACGCACCACAATGAAGAGTAGCCCCCACTCGCCGCAACTAGAGAAAGCCTGCACGCAGCAATGAAGACCCAACACAGCCAAAAAATTAATTAATTAATTAATTTTAAAAGATCTAAATACATGGAACAATAATCCATGCTCATGGATGGGAAGACTTAATATTCTTAAGTTGGAATACCCCCTCAGATTGATCTACAGATTCAACACAATCCCAACTAAATTTCCTCTAGCTTATTGGTAGAAATTCACATGCTGATCCTAAAAGTCATATGGAGATGCAGGTGACCCAGAATAGTCATAACAATCTTGAAAGAGAATAATAAATTTGGAGATATCACATTTCCTGATTGCAGCACATCCATCACCTCACATAGTTACCCCTTCTTTTCAGTGTAGGGAGAACACTTAAGATCTACTCTCCTAACAAATTTCAAGTATACAGTATAGTATTATTAACTATAGTTACTATGCTATACATAGATTCCCCAGAACTTATTCATTTTATAACTAAAAGTTTGTGCCCTTTGACCAACCTTTTCCCATTT
This sequence comes from Kogia breviceps, assembly GCF_026419965.1. Classification (NCBI taxonomy): domain Eukaryota; kingdom Metazoa; phylum Chordata; class Mammalia; order Artiodactyla; family Physeteridae; genus Kogia; species Kogia breviceps. The sequence continues at coordinate 72,977,252 of NC_081330.1, read as the reverse complement.
TCCTCACTGCCCCCACCCCCTCCCCAGTACCTGGTAATTACCATTCTACTGTCTGGTTATATGAGTTTGACTTTTTAGATTTCACATATAAGTGAGATCATATAGTATTTGTCTTTCTCAGTCTGGTTTATTTCACTTACCACAGTGACCTCCAGGTTCATCCATGTTGTTGCAAATGGCAGGATTTCCTTGTTTGTGACTGAATGATATTCCATTGTATATACAGTTGACCCTTGAACAACATGGGTTTGAACTGCATGGGTATTTTTTTCAATAGTAAATACTACACTACTATACTATCTGCAGTTGGTTGAATCCATGGATGCAGAACCACAGATATGGAGGGCCAACTGTAAAGTTACACACGAATTTTCAACTGCATGGGGGTTGACGCCCCTAACCCCACATTGTTGAGGCATCAACTGTATACACGTACCACATTTTCTTTATCCATTCATTTGTCAACAATTTAGGTCAACTTAGGTTGTCAACTTAGGATGTTTCCATATCTTGATTATTGTGAATAATGCTGCAATGAATATGGGAATGCAGATATCTCTTCAAGATACTGATTTCATTTCCTTTGGATATATATATATATATACCCAGTAGTGAGATTGTCAGATCATATGGTCTTTCTATTTTTAATTTTTTAAGGAACCTCCATACTGATTTCCATAATGACTATACCATTGAAAGACTCTTCAGTTACATTATAAGGTTTTATTTTAGCTAGCTGAATAGCAATGAAAAGTCTGACTCTTTTCTTCTCAGGACCGTAAGAGGCAATATGAACTGCTCAAACTTGAAAGAAGCTTCCAGAAACAGTCTAATGTGCTCAGACGTAAAACTGAGGAGGTAAGAAAATCCAATCTGCTAGGTCAAGTGTATTATCACTTTCAGGCTTGGATGATGGCAGAGTAGTATCCCTTAAATGAGCCAGTGTCCTGAGAAACCAGGGGTAACAGTCTTGACCAGCAGTTCCTAAGTCTTGATCCCTATTTGTCATGAACTGTGAGCAGATAAAAACCTGATGAAAATGGCACTATTCAAATAAGTATTTTTTCTAATTGGGCTTGCTTCTTTCCAAACAAAACAAAACAAAAAGCAGAGTAATTCTGATATATGACATTTCCAGACGCTTTCAGTCTGCAGTGCTTCCTTGAGATTGTGTGCCTCCCCTAGGCTCTAAAGCAGTAGCTGTTCACCAGTGTTATGTACATGGAGACTTATAAATGTGGTTCCTATAAGAATTCAAACCCATAGAATTTTTTCATTTTTCTTGACTAATATGCTAAAAATTAGAATGTTCTTTCTTTTTTATTATATTAATACAAATTCTTTTATTGAAGTAGAATATATATACCTAAAAAGGGCACAAATATTGTGTACATCTCCACGAGTTATTCCAAAGTGAAAAAACCTGTACAACCATCAACCTAAGACAAACAAGTCACTACTAGAACCTTAGAACTTCATCCCAACCCCCCACCTATTCTCTCTCCAAATGATGAGTCCTTCCCTCTTCCTCAGAGGTAACGACTGTCCTGACTTCTAACACTACAAATAAGTTTTCCTGGTTTTGAAGGGAATTACAGAGAATGAAATGAATCTTGTTTCTTTCATTTGGTAGTAGAATTGTAATAAACACCAATGCTGTTGCACGTAGGGGTGGTTTGCTCTGAACTTGCATTTCCGTATCTTTTGGCACAGGTACATGAGCATTTCTGTTGAGTTATACCTAGGGGGGAAATGATGAATCACAGGGATTGTGTATGTTCAATTTTAGTTAATAATGACAAACGATTTTCCATGGTATTTGTACCAAAGTTTACTACCACCAGCCATGGATAAGAGTTTCAGTCGCTCCATATCCTCACTAATCTTGGGATTGTCAGTCATTTTATTTTTCATCGTAGCCACTCCAGGGTTTGAGTAAAAGCATCTCACTGGGTTCTAATTTGTACTTCTCAGATGATTAGCTGTATGAATCATCAGGTACATAATTAATGAAGAATGTTCTTCTTTCTACCCTTCAATTCAACATTACTATGAGCCATTTTTATTTAGGCAGCAGCTGCCAACAAGCGTCTCAAGGATGCTCTCCAAAAACAACGAGAGGTTGCAGAAAAGCGGAAGGAGACTCAGAACCGTGGAATGGAAGGCACTACAGCTCGAGTGAAGGTATGGACAACTTGAACTGCCATTTGTCTTATGTACATTGGGGATAAGAAAAAATGGGGAGTAGCTTTCTTTTCATTTAGAAGTGAATACTACAAAATCTGGAGTTCTACCTGAAAGTGTTATTTCTGAACAGTTGTTAAAGACCATGAGTAGTGAACCCTTTCTATCCCTGCCCCTGTTCAGTTAATTTTTTAACAGTTTTATTTAGGTATACTTGACCTACAATAAATTATACATATTTAAAGTGTACAGTTTAATACGTTTTGACACAGATATGCACCCATTAAATCATAACCACAATCAAGATAAAGTCAATGTCCATCAGGACCAAAACTTTCTTCGTACACCTTTGTAATCCCTCCCTACCCTCCCCAGTCTATTCCTCTATGCCCCATCTCTAGGCAGCCATTAATCTGCTTTCTGTCACTGGATTTTCTACATAGATGATCACATCATCTGCACATAGGGACAATTTTATTTATCCTTACCCACTCTGTATGCCTTTAAAAAAAACTTTCTTGCCTCATTGTACTTGCTAGAACCTCCAATAAAATGTCCAATAGAATAGGTGAAAAGAGGGCATCCTTGCTTTGTTCCCAATCTTAGAGAGAAAGCATTCAGCCTTTCACCATTAAGTACGATATTAGCTATAAGTTTTTTGTATATGTTCTTTATCAGGTTGAAGAAGTTCTTGTCTATTCCTAGTTTGCTGAAAGTTTTTATGATGAATAGATGTTGAGTTTTTTCAAAAGTGTTTTCTGAATCTTCATGAGATTATCTTATGGTTTCTGATTTTTTGAGATAATCTTGAGGTGATCTTATGATCTTATGGTTGGTTTGTTTGTTTTTATTCAGTATGGCAAACGACATTGATTTTTTCCAATTTATTTTATTAAGGTATAACTGATGTACAGTAAGATATACCCTTTTTACTGTAGTTCTGCAAGTTTTAACATCATATACAGGTGTATAACCACCACCACAATAAAAATATAGAATAGTTCTATATTCCCCTATAACACTTTGTAGTCAATTTCTCCCACATCCATATGCTGGCCCTTCACAGACACTGATCTGTATTCTGTCATTATTGTTTTCACTTTGCATTGCATCAGTGTCATATAACTGGAAACGTAAAGTATGGCTTCTTTCACTTAGCATAAGGCATTTGATATTCATCCATGTTGTTGCCTGTATTATTCCATCGTATGGATGTTCCACCTATTCGCCTGTTAAAGGTTATCTTGGAGTCTTTTTTTTCCCTAGTTTTTGGTGATCATGAATAAGGCCACTATAAAGACATTCACATACAGTTTTCTGTATAACAAAGGTAGTCATTTCACTTGGGTAAATACCTAGGAGTGAGATTGCTCGGTCATATGGTAAGTGTATGTTTAACTTTATAAAACTGCCAAGGGACTTCCCTAGTGGCTCAGTGGTAAAGAATCCACCTTCCAATGCAGGGGACGCAGGTTCAATCCCTGGTAGGGGAACTAAGATCACACATGCCGTGTGGCAACTAAGCCTGCACACCACAACTACTGAGTGTGCGCACCTCAACTAGAGATCCCAAGTGCTGCAAACTACAGAGCCCATGTGCCACAACTAGAGAGAAGCCCTTGTGCCTCAACAAAGAGCCCAAGAGCTGCAACGAAAGATCCCACATGCCGCAACAAAGATCCCACGTGCCACAACTAAGACCTGACACAGCCAAAAATAATATTTTTAAAAATCTAATAGGGCTTCCCTGGTAGTGCAGTGGTTGAGAGTCCTCCTGCCGATGCAGGGGACACGGGTTCGTGTCCCAGTCCGGGAAGATCCCACATGCCGCGGAGCAACTAAGCCCGTGAGCCATGGCCGCTGAGCCTGCACATCCGGAGCCTGTGCTCCGCAACAGGAGAGGCCACAACAGTGAGAGGCCCACATACCGCAAAACAAAAAAAATCTAATAATATCAAAACAATAAGAATTTTTTTAAAAAAAGAAAAACTGCCCAATTATTTATCTAGTTGTTCAGTGCTGGTATATAGAAATACAACTGATTTTTGTATATTAAATTTTATCTTCTGACTTTATTAGTTTAGTGGCTCTTTTGTAGGTTCTTTGGGACTCTCTACATAGACAATCATGCCATCTATAAATTGTTTTTATTTTTTTTGGTTTTTTTTTTTTTTTTTGCGGTACACGGGCCTCTCACTGTTGTGGCCTCTCCCGTTGCGGAGCACAGGCTCCGGACGTGCAGACTCAGCAGCCATGGCTCACGGGCCCAGCTGCTCCGTGGCGTGTGGGATCTTCCCAGACCGGGACACGAACCCGTGTCCCCTGCATCGGCAGGCGGACTCTCAACCACTGCGCCACCAGGGAAGCCCTATAAATAGTTTTATTTCTTCCTTTATAATCTATATGTCTTTTATTTATTTTACTTGCCCTGTTGCATTGGCTAGGACATTCAGGATGATGTTGAATAGGAGTAGTGACAGTAGAAACCCTTCTGCTATTCCTGATCTCAGGGGAACAGTATTCAGTCTTTACCAGTAAGTATGACATTAGCTATAGGTTTTTCATAGAGGCCCTTTATCAGCTTAAGGAAGTTCTTATCTATTCTTAGCTTGCTGTGAGTTTTTATCCTGAGTGGATATAATTTTTTTTTGGCCATGCTGCGTGGTTTGCGGGATCTTACTTCCCTGACCAGGGATCAAACCCAGGCCCCCAGCAGTGAAAGTGCCGAGTCCTAACCACTGGACCACCAGGGAATTTCCAATAAGTGTATATAAATTTTGTCAAATACTTTTTGTCTCTAGTTTGTTGATTTGGTGAATGACTTTGATGTTCAAATATGGAACCAGCCTTGCATTCTTTGAATAAATTCCACTTGATTGTGATATATCATCCTTTTTATGTATTGTTGAATTCAACAATACATAAAATTAAAATTTTGCTAAAATAAAAATTTCGTGGAAAATTTTTGCATCTGTGCTCATGAGGGATATTGGTCTGTTGTTCTCTTGTAGTGTCTTTGTCTGGTTTTGGTATCAAGGCCTCTTAGAATACGTTAGAAACTATTGCCCCCTCTTCAATTGTCTATAAGAGTTTGTATAGAACTAATATTGTTTCTTCCTTAAAAGTTTGGTACAGGGACTTCCCTGGTGGTCCAGTGGTTAAGAATCCACCTTCCAATGCAGGGGATTGCGTGTTCCATCCCTGGTCGGGGAAATAAGATCCCACACACCACGGGGCAGCTAAGCCCATGCACCACAACTACTGAGCCCGCATGCCACAACTACAGAGCCCACATGCTCTGGAGCCCATGCACCACAACTACAGAGCCCACACACTGCAACAAAAGATCCTGCATGCCACAACTAAGACCTGATGCAGCCATAAATAAATAAATAAATATTTTTTAAAATAAAAATAAAAATCCTTTAAAAAAAAAGAAGAGGAAGTTTGGTACAGTTCAGAAGTTAAGCCATCTGGACCTGAAGAATGTTTTTGTTAGTTGTTGCTTTTGATGGGGAGGAGGGGTTAGCTGTAATTCAGTTTTTTAAATAGATATAGGGTTGTTCGGGTAATATATTTCCTCTTGAGTGAGCTTTGGTAGTTTGTGTGTTTTGTCTAAATTGTCAATTTTATTGGTGTGAAGTTATTCATAATATTCCTTTATTATCCTTCTAATGTCTGTAAAAACTGTAGTAATGTCCTCTATCTCATTCCTGTTATTGGTATTTTGTGTCTTTTCTCCTTTTTCTTGATCAGTTTGGCTAAGATTTATCAAAGAACCAGCTCATTCTTACAAATGGTTAAAATAGTAAATTTTATGTTATGTATATTTTACCACAATTAAAAACAATACCCCCAAAACCCCAGCTCATTAATTTCCAATCTGACCTTTATTATTTCTTTATTTCTGCTTTGGCTTTAATTGGCTTTTTTTTTTAAGTTTCTTAAAGGTAGAACCTGAGGTCATTGATATGAGTTCTTTTCTTTTCTAATATAAACATTTAGTGCTATAAATTTCCCTTTCAATACTCCTTTAATGACATCCCACAAATTTTGATAGTTGTTTTCATTCAATTCAAAATACATTCTAATTTCCCTGTTGATTTCTTCTTTGATCCACAGTTATTTTAAATGATGTTATTTACTTTCCAAATATTAGGGGATTTTTCCAAATATCTTTCTGTTATGATTTCTAATTTAATTTCATTATGGTTAGAGACTATCCTTTATATGACTTGAATCCTTTTGAATTTACTGAGACTTATTATGGCCTAGAATAGGTCAGTCTTAGCAAATGTTCAAACTGTGTGTACTTGAGAAGAATGTATATTCTGCTATTGTTGGATAGAGTGTTCTATAAATGTCAATCATGTTAATTTGATTGATTGTGCCATTCATTTCTACTGTATTCTTGCTGATTTTCTGCCTACTTGTTCTATCAGTTACTTAGAGATGGGTATTGAAATCTTCAATTAGAATTATGGATTTGTCTTTTTCTTATTATAGTTCTGGTTTTGCTCCATATATTTTGAAGCTCTGTTATTAGAGGCATAAACATGTAAGATTAATTGATCCCTTTATTATTATAATAATAAGTTTATTATTGTGATCATTTTTATCCCTAGCAATATTCTTTGTTCTGAAATCTACTTTTTCTGATAATAATATAGTCCCTCCAGCTTTCTTTTAATGTTAGCATGGTATATTTTTTAAAATCCTTTTAGCTTTAACCTCTGTGCCTTTGTGCGTTTTTAAAGTGTTTTTCTTATAGGCAGCATACAGTTGAGTCTAGCTTTTTTAATCCAGTCTGACAATCTGCATTTTAATTGGGGTGTTTAGACATTTACATTTAATGTGATTATTGATATGGGTTGATTTGAATCTATCATATTGCTATTTGTTTTCTATTTGTCCCATCTGTTCTTCATTCCCTTTTCCTTGTTTTCTGGCTTCTTTTGGATCAATTGAGTATTTTTATGATTCCATATTATATCCTTTGTTGGCTTATGTATGATTTTGTTTCAGATATTTTGGTGCTTTGTATACTAGGGGCATAAACATTAAGGATTAAGTTCTCTTGAATAATTGACTCCCTTACCATTATGAAATTATCTTTTTTTATCCTTGATAATATTCCTCTTTTTTCTTCCAGTTTTATTGAGATAAATTAATAAACAGCACTGCATAAGTTTAAGTGATTTGACTTATATACATAGTAATTTGACTTATATACATCTTGAAATGATTATCACAATAAGTTTAGTGAACATCCATCATTCATATAGATACAAAATTAAATAAATAGAAAAAAAATTTCTTGTGATGAGAACTCTTAGGATTTAGTCTCTTAACAACTTTTATATATAGCATACAGCAGTGTTAATTATATTTATCATGTTGTACATTACATCCCTAGTACTTACTTGATCTTATAACTGGAAGTTTGTACCTTTGACTGCCTCTCTGGTAACCACAAATCTGATCTTTTTTTCTATGAGTTTGTTAGTTTGTTTATTTTTGAAGTATAATTGACCTATAGCACTATGTTAGTTCCTGTTACACAACAGTGATTCAATATTTCTATACATTTAAAAATGATCACCATGATAAGTCTAGTTGCAATATGTCACCATACAAAGATATTACATAGTTATTGACTATATTCCCCACACTGTACATTTCATACCCTTGACTCCTTTATTTTGCAACTGGAAGTTTGTACCTCTTAATCTCCCTCACCTATTTCTTTCCTTCCTCTATGCCCCTCCCCCCGGCAATCACCTGTTTGTTCCCTATATCTATAACTGTTTCTGTTTTGTTATGTTCATTTGTTTTGTTTTTTAGATTCCACTTATAAATGAGATCACACAGTTTTTGTCTTTCTCTGTCTGACTTATTTCACTAAGCATAATATCCTCTAGGTACATTCATGTTGTCGCAAATGGAAAGATTTCATTCTTACGGCTGAGTAATATTCCATCGTATATACATATATATATATCTCACATCTTCTTTATCCATTCATCTATTGATGGCACTTAGGTTGCTTCCATATCTTGGCTATTGTAAATAATGCTGCAGTGAACATAGGGGTACATATGTATTTTCTAATTAGTGTTTTCGTTTTCTTTGGATAAATACCCAGGAGTGGAATTACTGGATCATATGGCAGTTCTATTTTTAATTTTTTGAGAATCTCCATACTGTTTTCCATAGTGACTGCACCAATTTACCTTCCCACCGACAGTGCATGAGGGTTCCCTTTTCTCCACATCCTCACCAACACTTGTTTTTGTTTTTTTACTTTTTATTTTATATTAGAATACAGTTTATTAACAATGTTGTGACAATTTCAGGTATACACACTGCTATATTTAAAATGGATAACCAACACTTGTTATTTGTTGTCTTTTTGATAATAGCCATTCTGACAGGTGTGAGGTGATATCTCATTGTGGTTTTGATTTGCATTTCCCTGATGATTAGCCATGTTGAACATCTTTTCATGTGCCTGTTGGCCATCTGTATGTCTTCTTTGGAAAAATGTCTAGTCAGATCCTCTATCCACTTTTAAACCTGGTTGTTCGTTTTTGTTTGTTTGTTTTTGATGTTGAATTGTATGAGTTCTTTGTGTATTTTGGATATTAACCCATATCAGGTATATCGTTTGCAAATATTTTCTCCCATTCAGTAGGTGGCCTTTTCATTTTGTTGATAGTTTCCTTCACTGTGCAAGAGCTTTTAGTTTGATGTAGTCCCATTTGTTTATTTCTGCTTTTCTTCCCTTGCCTGAGGAGACATAGCCCCCAAAATATTACTAAGACTGATGTCAAAGAGCTTACTGCCTACGTTTTCTTATAAAAAGATTTATCGTTTTGGGTCTTACATTTAGGTCTTTGATCCATTTTGAATTTATTTTTGTGCATGGTGTGAGAGAGTAGTCCAGTTTGATTCTTTTGCATCTAGCTGTCCAGTTTTCCCATCACCATTTATTGAAGAGGCTGTCTTTTACCCATTGGTATATTCTTGCCTCCATTGTCATAGATTTATTGCCCATATAAGTGTGGGTTCATTTTTGGGCTCTCTATTCTGTTCCATTTATCCATGTGTCTGTTTTTGTGCCAGTACCATACTGTTTTGATTACTGTGACATTGTAGTATAGTTTGAAATCAAGGAGCATCATACCTCCAGCCTTTGTTCTTCTTAATAATATTCTTCAATGTAAATTCTATATTATTTGATATTAATATATCCACTCCAGCTTTCTTTGATTACTCTTAGCATGGTATATCTTCATCCAAAAGTGAAAGGTTTCTCAGGGATGGTTACTTTTTTAAAAACTGAATTTAGTTAATTTTGTTTGCTTTTTAAAAAATTTCCATTCATCTATTTTAAAGATTAATAATAGTTATCTATTTATTAAATAGAACAGATAATCTAAATATACTTCAGTTCTATATTATGATTTGTTAAGGACAAAGGTTAAGGAGAAAGTGGAGAACGTAAAGACAGAATACATAGAAATGCTAGGATATCCGGAGAAAGATTTTCTGCAGAAAACTTTTCTTGTGACCTTTTGGGATATTGCTGTTAAAGGCTCTTAGAGCATTATTGGAATTTTTGGTCAGTGTAGGCACAAATGGAAATCTCACTCCTAGTTACTTGGGCTCTGATCCAAGTGAGATTAAATCTGGAGCTGAATATAGCCCATGGGCCAGAGATTCCTCATTCCTAACCCAACATCACTGATTTATCTTCTAGAGTTGGCTTGGAAATGAAATTGAGGTTATGGTCAGTACTGAGGAAGCCAAACGCCATCTGAATGACCTTCTTGAAGACAGAAAGATACTGGCTCAGGATGTGGCTCAACTCAAACAAAAAGTGGAATCTGGGGAGAATCCACCTCCTAAACTCCGCGTAAGTGCCCTATGGAAATACGTTACCAATGATCAGACTCCACACTCCCCAGAAGCCCTCACTACTTTGGAGAATTTCTTTCCAAGTAGTACTTCACCCTCATCCCCACTATTCTTTACAGAGGCGTACATTCTCACTTGCTGAACTGCGTGGTCAAGTTTCTGAGTCAGAGGATTCCATTACAAAGCAGATTGAAAGCCTAGAGACTGAAATGGAACTCAGGTACTGGAACTATGTCTAAGGCATTATAAAAATTTATGCCTTGATTCAAGATAGAACCTATCAATCAGTTATTCAAAAGCTTGTTTTTCAGAAGCTTTGTGATGTAGGAGAAGCAAGAGAAAGTAATGGTTTTTTGAGCTATACACTTCACTAGACATGTTAGATACATTTTCTCATTCGGTCTCTCCCTCTGAGGTATGCCTTGTGAGGTAAGTATCATTCTTCTCACTTTAGAGATCTAAGCTAAAGTTCAAAGATCTTTAAAAAATTGCTAAAGTTTATACAGAACTGGGATTCGAAACTCAGTTTATCTAATTCCAAAGCCTATGGTCTTTATCATATACCACAAGAACTGACTAAAAACAAAACTTTAGAGGAACCCAAGAAATGATACCAGAAGATCAACAACCTGGGAGAAGGAGAATTAGAGATCATCAGCAAAGTAGATATAATATAATGCATAAGTAAAGTATCATGACCATTAAATGAGATTAGAAAGTAAAGTACATAGCATAGTACTTGACATATTAGAAGTGCTCAATGAATACTCTTCTCTTTAATCACTGTTACTTTTTTTTTAAGTATCTGTGAAATCTAGAAGGAACAGAACTTTGACAGATATTTTATAGTGTCTTAGGGTAATAGAATTTTATTGCCCAGAAGACCTTGGAGACCATTTAATTTGTTTTTAGCAACACATACTAGCTGTTTGTCTTTGGATATGTCTTTAAGTTGCTCAACAGTTGAGTTTCTGCTTTGTGCTGCACTGGATGCAGTTGGGATATATAGAAAGAATAGATGGCATTGTCCTTGCTCTCGAGTAGAAACAGTATAATGACTGACAGTGGTGTGTTGGAATTGTTTGTTAAAATTTCAAGATGGTTGTAAACTGTTGAGAGCTTACAATTCCTTTGGTGAGAGTATTTACACTACAGAAACTAGCAAAAGCTACAAATCAGGTCTGTTTTTTTAGGTGCTGTTTGTTAAACATTTACCTGCACACCACTGTGCATAAGTAAATGATTATTTAAATGTAGGGCAGGTGACAGGTAGAGGGCAATTAGACAGAGGTGAGTTTAATCAAGGGAATTTCCCTAAGGACAAGAAAGGGCATTTGATAGATAAAACAACTCTGAAGTGTTCTGGCCCACCTCTTCCAAGAAGCCCTCCCTGACTCTTCATCCCTCACTAATTTTCCTCCTTTCTAAACTCCTTCAGAACTTACAGTACTCGGTCACGTAGTACACATGATATATGTTATCTTTATATTTATTAATTATTTTACATTGATTAGTCTTGTCAATCTAGACAGATTGTAAGCTTGTTAAAGGAAAGGACTATATATTAGACCAGGGTTCTCAAAGTGAGGTCTACAAACTCCTGGGGGTTCTCTGAGACCCTTTCAGGGAGTCTAGGTGACTCCCTGTTTTTATAAGAATATTAAGACATTGTTTGCTGTTTTTACTACACTGACATTTGCCATGATAGTGCAAAAGCAACAGTGGACAAAACTGCTAACACCTTAGCTTGAATCAAAGCAGTGGCACAAACCTGTACTAACAGTCATTGAATACTTCACCACCACACACTCTCAGTTTTACTTAAAAGTCAGTTTTACTTTTAGCTTTGATAAAGCAATAACAATTATTAATTTTATTAAATCTCAACCCTTGAGTTCAGATCTTTTTAATATTCTGTGTGACAGAATGAGAAGAACACATAAACCACTTGTGCTGATGCCAAAGGATGATGTTTCTCTCAAGGAACAGCACTTGTGCAATTGTTTGAGGTGTGAGTTTAACAGACCTCTTTTTTCATGGGACATCATTTTTACTTGAAAGAACGACTGACAGACAAACTATGGTTATTCAGACTTGGGTACCTGGCAGACATTTTCTCAAAAATGAACCGAGTGAGCCTGTCAAGTCAAGGAAAACAAATGACAGTGTTTGTCACCAAAAATAAAATTTGAGCTTTCAAGCAAAACTTAGAATTTTGGAAAACGTGTATCTGCCACTGTAAACTTGACAGTTTTTCATAGCTTTTCTAATGAGACTGGTAGTGATATTAACAATTGTGGTCTTTTTTACATTGTGTAATGAAATGTATTGATTTGAAGGCTCTGTATGACTGTCCAAATGACATGTTACAGAATCATGTTTGAGTAAAAGATCCATTCAGATTGCAAGTAACCACATTTCAACTAACTTTTAAGGAAATTGTTGGGTTTTGGTGTAGTCTCAAAGAAGAATATCCACAATTATCTCAAAAGACTATTAAAATGCTCCTCCTGGGGACTTCCCTGGTGGCACAGTGGTTAAGAATCCGCCTGCCAATGCAGGGGACACAGGTTCAAGCCTTGGTCCGGGAAGATCCCTCATGCCGTGGAGCAACTAAGCCTGTGCACCACAACTACTGAGCCTGCACTGTAGAGCCTGCGAGCCACAACTACTGAGCCCGAGTGCCACAGCTATTGAAGTCCATGCACCTAGAGCCCCTGTTCCACAACAAAGAGAAGCCACTGCAATGAGAATCCCACACACCGCAACGAAGAGTAGCCCCCGCTCGCCGCAACTAGAGAAAGCCCATGCACAGCAACGAAGACCCAACGCAGCCAAAAATAAATACAATTTAAAAAAATAAAGCTCCTCCCAGGAATTCCCTGGCAGTCCAGTGGTTAGGACGCGACGCTTTCACTGCAGTGTCCTGGGTTCAGTCCCTGGTCAGGGAACTAAGATCCCGTAAGTCGCACAGCACGGCCACAATAAAATAAAAAAAAATAAAATGATCCTCCCTTGTCCAGCTACATATCCATGTGCGGCCAGATTACCTTCATTTACATCAACCAGAACATGTCACAAAAGATAAAACGCAGAGGGAGATATGAGAATCCAGCTATCTTCTACTAAACCAGACATTACAGAGATTTGTAAAAATGTAAAACAATCCCACTATTCTCACTACATTATTTTTCGTGTTGGAAAATGTTGTTGTTGTGTGTGTGTGACACACACACTCCCCCACCCTGCATTCATGTCCTTTCCGGACCTTAGAATGTTACTTTATTTGGAAATAGTGTCATTGCAGGTGTAATTGTTAATGTATAATGGATTGTTGTGATTTTAAGTGAATAAATGTTTTTCTCAGTTTTACTTTCTAATACTGTAAATATCTATATGTATAACATACATAAGCAGAATTTCTTAGAGGTCCTCAATAATTTTTAAGAGTGTAAAGGGGTCCTAAGACCCAAAAAGTTTAGAACTGCTATCTTAGATTATTTTAGTACCCATCTTCTTTATAGTACCTTACATAGCACTGCATGTTACACACATGCCGGTATGCTCCCTCTCACTGGACACCTAGAAAATTTGAGAAGGAAGCTATTGATGAAACTGAAATATTGTGTACCTATTGGTCTCAGGCCGTACTTGACCATAAAGTATCTGGAAGCTATAACCAGGGTCGTGGTATCTAGTTTTCATAGAAACTTCTCAGTCCTGTGGCAGGTACTCAGAGATAACCTCTCACGACACCAGCCATAGGTATCAGTTTGGTGTTAGATTCCAGCAAAGAGCATCTACCTGTTTGTTCTTCTGAGATTTTTTTCCTTAAGGTCTCTAACCTGAATCTTGTCCTTGCATAGGTAAGCCACCACATCACTGTTCCAGTTTATGTGGCCTCAAGAAAAATTCACATTATGGTCAATGTGCTACAACAAAAGCCTCACTGAAACAAATCTTTCCAAGTCCCACTATATGACCCACTTATTTCAACCAGTATTTAATAAAATAAAACCATTTGGTTCGTCTTAGCATCCCTTTGTAACAAGATTTGAGATACTGTATAAAACCCTAACCAGATGACTCAATCATTATTTAAATGGTATTTAACTGATACCTCTGTCCATGAAACTATTTGAAGTTTCTCCTCAGAGCTCTTCCCCTCTCCTTGGTGTTGAGGCTACTAGAAATAAGGCTCACTGTTTCTTTCCCTGAAGGAGTGCTCAGATTGCTGACCTACAGCAGAAGCTGCTGGATGCAGAAAGTGAAGACAGGCCAAAACACCGCTGGGAGAATATTGCTACCATTCTGGAAGCCAAGTGTGCCCTGAAATACTTAATTGGAGAGGTAAACATCTCTCTTCCTCTCAGCAATTCGGGGTCTGATTTGGTGGGTTGAAATAAGATGTTAGCCTAGAATACTATCATAGTGTTATTGCCACTGTTTGTGGTAGAAACCACAATGACACAAACATTAGAGAAATAGTTTTATGGGTAAAGGTTGGTGTGGACAAGTACAGGCCAGTCACTTAAAAATATATATGAGTGTTCGCTTCGGCAGCACATATACTAAAATTGGAATGATACAGAGAAGATTAGCATGGCCCCTGCACAAGGATGACACGCAAATTCATGAAGCATTCCATATTTTATATATGTGTGTGTGTGTGTGTGCGTGTGTGTGTGTGTGTGTGTATGAGTTGCAAGTTGATACCTATTCCTGGCATATAGTAGGTGCTCAATAAATGTTCACTGTTGTTATTATGAAAAGATCAGGATGCCATAGTAGGCCACAGGTCAAACGTAAAATATTATACTATACTACTTTTTAAAACACCTCTGACATGTATTATATTCAAAAAGTTTAAGATACAATCTAGGAAAGAGAAAACCTTTGACATATAAAGATTCATCTTAAGGAAAATCCATCTTCACTGACTTTAAAATAAACGTATCATCTTCCACTGTCACAAGAGGAATTAAAATTGATCATCTCTGGTGACTGAAGCAAGCATACAAACTCCGACTCTGCAAGTTTGAGCAGTGCTATCCTTTATGCATTTTTGTGTTGGGTTAGCAGATTTATCCTACTAAGGAAATCCTGATTAGTCTTGTGAACACTGGTGTTTATGATGTTCACCATCTGGGCTAGTAGAGAATATAAAACTAGGCCAGCATAGGATATCAATCTAGCCTGAAGAGCCAGAGCTGTACTCTCGGCTAATGTGTCTACGAGTTCCAACATGTGAACACAGACATTCTGAAATGGGACATAATTATCCATAAGGGTGTGTGCTATGGATTTCTCTTTAAAATTAAGGAAGAACTTGAGTATCAGAATTTGGAATTGTCACATAACGTTTGTGTTAGATTTATTCTTGCCTTGAGGTAGAACAAGAGATTAAATGACCTCAGCAGTGGCTTCCAGCTCTAAGATACCTATCTCAACAGATATCTAGGCTCTTGGTTTGGGTGGTGGTAACTCTATTCAATGGTAGAATCCATATGACATGAAAACATAAGAATGGACTTGGACATGGAAGAACTTTTCTCAGTCCATTTCAAGAAAGCTGACATTTTCCTGCCTAATGAATGGGGAAAGGTGGCCATTCTCCAAATAAACTGATCTTCTTTTATCCCTTCCAGCTGGTCTCCTCCAAAATACAGGTCAGCAAGCTTGAAAGCAGCCTGAAACAGAACAAGGCCAGCTGTGCTGACATGCAGAAGATGCTGTTTGAGGAACGAAATCATTTTGCTGAAATAGAGACAGAGTTACAGGCAGAGCTGGTGAGAGTGGAGCAACAGCACCAAGAGAAGGTAAGCTGGCGAGATCCAAGAAGCTATACTGAAAAACAAACCATTTTTGCTCTTTGTTGTTAGTTAAAAATAATAATAATAATTATGGGGGTATGAAGTTTCCTTCAAAAGACCACATAGTCTTTTCCAATTTTTGCAAATAAGAAACCAGAAATAGAGAAAAATGACTTATCTAATAAGTTTACATATACCAGTGACAATGGCTCTTAGCCTCCAACTTTAATACCAAGATGAACATGATGATACTTCAAGCCATGAGAGCCAAAGAGAACAATTTACTTTGAAATCACAAAGGAGTAAATGGATCACTGCTTGGACTAAACCAGAATTCCTTTTCCTGTCATTCCTTTGGTACCTTTGGGTTGTATCTTTCTGTAGGTGTTATACCTCCTCAGCCAGCTGCAGCAAAGCCAAATGGCGGAGAAGCAGCTAGAGGAGTCCGTCAGTGAAAAGGAACAACAGCTGCTGAGCATCCTGAAGTGTCAGGTATGGAGATGAGGCAAAGGTCTCCAGAGATGGGTTCCCCAGGCCTGACTGAGAATCCTGTCTGATTTATATGACTCTACCTTCAGGAAAGAGTAATTACCTACTGAAAAAAAGCTTTATAATGGTAGCCTTTTATAATGGTAGCCTCTATTGCCTTGTTGCCCTGTTCGATCAATTTAGGGGTGTTTAGGATATAGCCACACATAAGATAACCTCCGTTTTGGTACAGAAATGACAGTACATACTCCATACCAAACTTCAAGGCCTCCTGGTTCTTTGCCTCAACCCTGAGCTCTGAAGAGTTGATAAACTTAAATCATCCAGTAGAATCCTAGGGGCATTTAGCTGTCTCTTCCTGTGCCTGTTCTGAGTTGAGACCTGACCTATTTGTAAAATGCCTGGGGTAGGCATTTCTTCCAGAGGCTGGGAACACCACACCCTTTAGTAGCATGTTGGAGCACTATTTTATCCAACTTAGAGTCTTTTTCCTGAACCACCAGTCTCTACGGCTTCCTTGGCACTGCCCATCAAAGACATAACCAAACGTGTTAAGGTCATAGGCATGAATCCAATTATCATAAGTGCCAAGGACGTTTAATCAGGCTTATTAGTGTAGCAAATAAACTGCCTAATCTGTGTTGAGAAGTGTGGACAAAAGCATCTGTAGACTTCAAAGAAACAGCTGACTCTCTGGGTGGGTTTTTTTATCAGCATCCTGATGTGAATAAGGGATATGAGGCTAGAAAATAGAAAAGAACGAGGAAGGCATGTAGAGCAGAGCCCATGGTTCCTGCAAGTGTGGTCGTGGCTGCTTGGGAGCATTGGAATAGAGGTGGCACTCAGGACACCTAGGAATTGGTGGGGATCAGGAATTTCTCTGGGCGCCAGTGCCTGCTGTGCAAAACCCACCTGCTGCCAGCAAGTTGGCAGTAGTATGTTTTCATCCCTGTGAGTTGTTTGGTAACCCACATGTAGTGCCCCAAATAACCCCACCTATCACTGCATTATCTGGAAATAGGATGAAGAACTTGAGAAGATGCAGGAAGTGTGTGAGCAAAATCAGCAACTTCTCCGAGAGAACAAAATCATGAAGCAGGTAGTACAGCTTCCCACCCACTTAATAAGCCTTGGGAGACCCTCTTGCAACTGAGGCCAGCTCGTGCGAGCAACCCTGAGTATAATGACTTGGCTCAATTTTATGAGATCTACATCTAGTTTCCATGTGGTATGGTCATGTGCATTTCAGATGGTATAAACACATTTTTTAATTTGCTCTTTTCTGAATCTAATACTGATCTTGTAAAGTGGGAGTCCTTCAACCTACTTTGCTCTTACCCTGCCTCGCTTTACCATGGCTTAAGTTTAAGCTAACTTAGGAATCTTTATGTTTTAGCCATGAACACTCTCAGAAGCTGCCCTGCAATGTACACTTTGTCTCTTCTTTTCAAATAGAAATTGAACCTCCTCCAAGTAGCCAGCAGACAGAAATCTCATCTTCCTAAGAATACCCTTCTATCTCCAGACTCTTCTTTCGAATATATCCCACCTAAGGTAAACTTCTCAGGGCATGTGATACCTTCGCATAGCCAAGGTTTGGGGTGAGTGTACTAAAATCACCTTTCAGAAGTAGTTGAGAGTTAAAATTCCCACATTCCAGCATTTCAATTTTCTATGGAGTCCCAAATAAAACTACAGGACAATCTTGAGGAAAATAGGCATTCTCCCTCCCTAGACGGCTGACGTTGGACCATGTACAGGCATTATGCAACACAACTGAGGAGGAGGCGCATAGAAAAGAGCAGCGGGGCTTCCCTGGTGGCGCAGTGGTTGAGAATCCGCCTGCCGATGCAGGGGACGCGGGTTCGTGCCCTGGTCCAGGAGGATCCCACATGCCGCGGAGTGGCTAGGCCCGTGAGCCATGGCCGCTGGGCCTGCGTGTCCGGAGCCTGTGCTCTGCAACGGGAGAGGCCACAACAGTGAGAGGCCCGCGTAACAAAAAAAAAAAAAAAAAAAAAAAAAAAAAAAAAAAAAACAGCAGCGTTCAGCTGTCCATCCAAAGATACTTATCATATCATGAGTCCCTCCCTCCTCCCTCAGATTGCTCAGCCTCTATCCCTTCAGTTTCTCTCCCTTCAAAGACTCTATGAGGCCAAAGGCTAAAGCAGAATTTCTTCTGATTGGTAAAGCCAAGTGGGGTATATCTGAGGGCATCTGAAATCTCTGCTCTGAGAATATAGCTGGCAGCAGCTACTGGGATGATATAATCCACATGTTGTTGTTATTGTTTTTAATTAAATAACCATTCCAAACTTTTTTTCTTAGCCCAAACCTTCCCGGTTTAAAGAAAAGTTCCTGGAGCAAAGCATGAACATCGAAGATATAAAATATTGTTCAGAATATTCTGTGAATGAGCCTGAGGACAGTGACGGTGATGGTGGTGATGGGGACGATGAGGAATGGAAGCCAACAAAATTAGTTAAGGTGTCCAAGAAGAACATCCAAGGGGTAGGAGGCAGCTCATCTCTTTCAGGGGTTCTAGTCATTAGTCTTCACTGCCAGTAAGGGTGTGCCGGCCCCAGACCCTACACCTCAATCCCTCGATCGTGTTCAGAGGCACTGGCTCTGCTGAGGGGTGCTTGTTGGGCCAGCTCTGTATGGAACCGGGGGCTAGTTGAGAGGGCTGCCTGGGTGCACAGGGAGGCTCTTTTCATGTTTTCAAGTTCTGACCAGTCTGAACAAGTAGTAGTGGTCTATACCATCTCATTGAAACTGGTTCCAGTGTGACCATAATAATCTTTCACATTTTTAAAGCACTTTACAGTTTATAAACCATTCTCATATATGTTACCTCTTTTCATTGTCACCAAAAAAAATCCAGTGAGGTGTTTATTATTTGTATTTTACAGCTTGATCTGAGACCCTTGAGAGGGAAATGACCTTGCCCAGGGACATAAAACAAAGTGACAGTCAGGACTTGAAATCAAAGGTTCTGACTCCAAGTTCAGTTTGTTTCTACCACATCATGGTCATATCAGTAAAAATTGTAGACCAGAAGCTGAGTGGGAACTTTAAGATTGAACACACCAAAGTTAAGGCTAGTTAGAAACAATCTGACTTTGAGGCATGCTCTATTTACTTACACAATGATAATCCTACGTATTTATCAAACCTAGGTGTTCTATGTTGAAACATTAACTTCCCAGGCATTACAGTTCATCACTACCCCAACTGTGGCCTGCAGCCACATTCCACTTAAAGAGAACAGCTCACAAATTACCCTAGCTGGATTCCTGGAAGGTTATTCGATTTCATTAGCTGATAGTGCACCACATGGGGAACTGAGCCTTGTAAAGCCACAACACCAGAGAGAAGCAAGTCATGAGGAATAGACAGCCGTGGTGGCCTTAAGTCATTTGGAAAGTCATCAGGAATGCAACATACCATGTACTCTTAGTGGGACTAAGAGCTCATCCTTAGCCTCAGAGAGCTTATAATCTAATGGGAAAACAAGCCAAAGAAATAGGAACACATCACAGGACCTCAGCATACTCATCTCAGGGAGATGGACTGAGGGGCTTTTAAGAGTGACTGTAAAGCCAAACCAAATAGATATAGTTTATGAATATGCCATGAAAGAGACAACTCTTGCTGCATTATAAGACAGAAAGGGAAATACAGTCTTGGGAGCACCTGGGAAGCCATTTTCTGGCACAATGAATAGCATATTGTAAAGACTTGATAGTAGAGGTAGTAGCGGGACACAGAGCTGGGACACTGAGAGAAAATGAGGCAGAACATGTCTGACTTTGATTCACTTACTCAGCAAACACTTATGCTCTCTACTGTGGTTGAAGTGGTAAGCATGAGCTGATTGTTGATGAAAAGGTCAGCCAAGTAATAGGAAGCACAGGTGAGAAGTACACACAGAAGCAAATGGTAGAGGACCTAAAACTCTGGGGAAGGAGTTTCCAAATGGCAAGCAAATGTGGGTATACTTGTCCTTGAGGAAAGCTTATCATACACACATACACACACACACACACACAAACACACACACACACACATACACACACACACAAGCATAGATATAATAGCACTGTTGCTGTAAACTTAAAAAGGAAATATAGGGCTTCCCTGGTGGCGCAGTGGTTGAGAGTCTGCCTGCCAATGCAGGGGACAGGGGTTCGTGCCCTGGTCCGGGAAGATCCCACATGCCGCAGAGCGGCTAGGCCTGTGAGCCATGGCCACTGAGCCTGTGCGTTCAGAGCCTGTGCTCCGCAACGGGAGAGGCCACAGCAGTGAGAGGCCCGCGTACCACAAAAAAAAAAAAAAAAGAAGAAGAAGAAGAAGGAAATATAGAAGTATAGCTAAAAATGCAAGTAAGTGATATTTGCTATCAATGATAAATCCTATCTCTAAAACACTGAGAGATGATTCTTCTCTAGGCTTTTTCCCTGATTTTATAACTTGAGAATATAATTGGGCTTTAAGGAGAGCAAGTTGACATACAATCTAGTTTCTCCCTTTTCGAGGCCTTGAAGTACATGGACTGCTTGCTCTTTGATCAGACTGCTTGTAGACACATCAGCTGTAGACCTTGATGCTTTGCATGAAGGCCATCCTGATTATTATTGTTTCAACCCAGCTGAAGCAGGCTGGTATGAATCACTAGGTATCTGCAAAGGAGACTGCAGCAGGTACCAAAATGATGACTTGTCCAAAGCTAATGCTGAAAAAACTAGGTTTCCTCATTCAGCCATATTTCCTATCTGTACTAAGGAGATGCCAAAGGATAGGCCATGTGCTGTAGTAAAGAAGTGATAGCTTAGAAGCCAGGTAGACGTGAATTCTAGTCTTGACTTTGCCACTGTTTAGTTGGATGGCCTTAAGCAAGTCACTTAATCTCTCTGAGCCTCAGATTCCTTATTTATGTAATAAAGGGATGAGGCTAGAATAGTGATATATAAGGTCCCTTCCAGCACTAATATCCTGAGTCAAAGTAACAGTCAAAGTTGTATAAATGGGTTTTGTTGTTGTTGTTTTTAATAAATGGGTTTTAATAATACTACCTTTATATGGGGTTATATGGTGTCTGAGAAGTTAAAAGAAGGAATATATGCAAGAGCACCTTGTGAAGGATAAAATATCATGCAGGTATTGTTATTAAAGCACTGTAAGCATTTTTACAAATATTCCCATTTGCCCCCTTTGGCAGAAAAGAGGGAGGAGGTATTCTGGTCTCTAGTAATGAAAGAATGGAGTGGATGGAGTGACTTGTCCAAGGTCATGCCAAGTATTAAATATAAGGCTAGAGCCCAAGGCTCCTAATTCCTAGCCTGGTGTCCTTTATGTTGCAATTTTTACAAGATTTTATTCTAAGATGTAATGTAACACTGAAATCACTGCTAGAAGAATTATAGACCCTAAAGAAATAATTCTCAACCCTGGCTGCACATTAGAATCCCCCAGGGAGCTTTTAAACACAGGGATCCTGGGACCCCACCCCCAGATATTCTGATTTAATTGGTCTGAGGTGGGACCTGGCCTTTTTGAAAAGCTCCCCAGAGATTTCTTATGTGCAGCCAGGGTTGAGAACCACTGGCTTAAAGAAACCCTAGAGGTCTTTCATCTCGACTTCCCACTTCTTTTATATAAAGAATCTCTCTATTATAGTGGTTCTCAGCTATGGTGTTGGGACATGCTGGTGGGTTGCTAGCAGTTGTGATACACACGTATACACACACACACCCCACATATATCATATTTGAGATTTTGTCTGTGGCAAGATCTTGCTGCCTCTCTTATATTCTGATCTGCATCTTGGTGTGAGAGAAAATAAGATGAAGCTAAAGCTAGTGCACATGGCATTCGTGTGAATACATCTGTCATGTACGTCATGACTGTTCTATAATACCACTCCCAGGTGTTTATCTAGCCTCTGCTTGCTTGAAAACAAGCAATCTAGTAGGGGGAGGCTCACAGTCATGAGACAGGGCAGCCCATTGTATTCCAAGTAGGTGTTGGAAAGTTGTTCCTTGTTGAGCTGTCCTATAAATCATCCCAGTGAGTCTTGGCTATGTAGAAGTCTAATTGTTCTTCCTTATGATAGCCCTTCAGATGCCACTCTTGTACTTTGGATAAAATAGAGACACATGGACAGGGTAATAGAGTGTTTTTGAGGCATATAATATAGATAAATGTGTAAACGGTCAGAGGACCATACCCAGCCTGTAGCAATCAATGGATCAATGTCATCCTGGCGAGGTGTCTCTAGGACATGTCATAGAACTCTGTCTTTTGCTCTGTCTTATTCAAAGAAGCAAAGTTAGGGGTTTTTTTTGTTATGTCCAGTGTTGGCAAAGGTGACTAAGGTGGGCATTCCTGTCTGTTGTTGTTAGGAGTGTAGTTTGGCATACCTTTCTGGAAAGCAGCTTGAAAATATGCATCAAAAGCCTTAAAAATGTTCCTGTCCTTTGGCTCAATAATTATACACATAGGTATTTATACTAATGAAATAGTCATTGATATGTAAAAAGATTTATAAATCTTTTTTGAGCATCAAACTATGTATCAGGCACTGCTCCTAGGTGCTAAGGATGCAATAAACAGGACAGGTGAAATCCTTGGCCTCATGAAACTGAAGACATTCTTGTGGAGAGAGACTCATAGTGACTAGAAAAACAAATAAAATAATTTTAGATGATAAGAGATAAAAAGAAAATATAGTCAAATCATAGAGAATGATGGGGTAGGAAAAGAGTACTTCGGACGAGTGTTTGGGAGAGGCCTCTCTGAAGAGGAGATATTTAAGCTGAGATCTGAACAAAGTGAAGGAGCAAGTCAGGAAAAAAATCAGAACATTTCAGGAAAAGGAAACAGTAAATACAAAGGCCTCGGGGCAGGAATGAGCTTGGCTTATCAAGGAGTAGCTGAAGAGGCCAGTGAGGCTGGAGGATACTGAGATGTGGGAGAGTACAGTACAAGGTCGGGTCAGAGGGGTAATCATAGGCCTTGTCAATCATGGTAAGATTTGGATTGTATTTATGTACCAGGATATTTGCTGTAACATGATTTATAATGGCAAACAATTTCTTTCAAAACAATCTTAATATCTAACGTTAGGTGACTGGTTAAGTAAATTGACATTTCCACACGATGAAAGACTATATACAACTGTTAAATATTAAAAATCATGGTTTTGATTTTCAGATTTTATAAAGTACTATATATTATTCTCATAATGGGGGCGAGGGGGAAGATGTTTTAATGGTTTCTTTTACCCTCACAACTACACAACAATGGTGATAGTTGTCCATATGAAACAGACTCGAGGGCTTGAATTTAACTGTAAACACAGTATGAATCCACAAAGATATGACAAGGGAAAAAAAGCCACTGTGATTTAGGACTCATTAGCAGAACTATGGAGTTCATAACAAGGGAGGTGTTTGTCTCAATCTGCTTCACAATGGTCACACCACATTTAGAAAGTTATGCTCATTTCTGGATGTCACAATTAAAGATGAACTTGGGCAAATTGGTATATAGCCAAGGTGGTGAGAATTCTTGGAAACCATGTTATGTGGTGAATCATTGAGGGAGCTAGGTATATTTAGCTTTGAGAGGATTTGGACAGAGTGGGACTGGAGAGTGAAAACGATGCCCAGGGTTTGAACATATATGCTGTGAAAGTGGGGTTAAATTGATTTCATGTCATTCCAGATGGCAGAATTTGGTCCTGAGGTCAGAAGTTATATAGAAACTGTTATCATCTCAAGATAAATAGAGCATTGGATAATAAGACCAGGGATGTTTTAGTGGGGCTTCATACATCAAATCAGGCTTTAGATGGTCACTGAGGTCTCCTCTGACTCTAATCCATCATTCTGTGAGCTCTGTCACCTATATTTGTTCCAAGCCAAACTATCCTACTTTCTTCCACCATTTCTCTTACTACATCACTTCCTATAATGCTGGTCACCCACTCCCTTTTTGTTTAATTCCCTCTTTATGATGCACATACACACAGTGGACTCCTGAATGTGTGCACAAGGAAACATACTTATTGATAAAATGGTCTTAATACATGGAAAGCACTTGTAACAGTGCCTGGCACACAGTGATGTCAGCTATTACTACTGCAGCCTTGTTGTAAGTGTGAAATATGGCACTATGAAGAGTATGGGTAAATTGTGGCATACTCAGTGTGTGAAAATGAATGGAACAGGAGCTACACGCATCAACGGATGATAAGATACCATTTATATAAAGTTTAAAAGTGTGTAAGATAATTCCTTACATATTTTTAAAACTCATATGTGGTAAAAAGACATGCATGGGATAATAAGCTCCTAATTCAAGAGACTGCCCCTGGGAGGGAGGGAGGTGAAAGGAATCAGGAAAGCGTAGACAGGAGGCTTCAGTTCTATCTGTGTTTTACTCATCAAGGGAGGGTTGGGGACATGAGTGGGGTTTTTTTCTTGTCTACACTTTTTATATGCCTAAAAAAAATTATGGGGCCCTAAAATACGATATATCATTTCAAATGGAGTCTGACTGACCCAGGGTTTAGTGAAACATTCTCTCCCTGTGATTACTGAACTCCAAATTTCTGCCTGACTGACTTGTTTTTTGACAGCCATTTCACACGGTTGACTCATGAAGCTTGCTGACACCTCAAATCTCTAGTCCCTTTTTACACAAACTACTTTTTTTGGGCTGTACCGCGCAGCTTGTGGGATCTTTTATTTTTTTTAACATCTTTATTGGAGTATAATTGCGTTACAATGGTGTGTTAGTTTCTGCTTTATAACAAAGGGAGTCAGTTATATATATACATATGTCCCCATATCTCTTCCCTCTTGCGTCTTCCTCCTTCCCACCCTCCCTATGCCACCCCTCTAGGAGTCGCAAAGCACGGAGCTGATCTCCCTGTGCTATGCGGCTGCTTACCACTAGCTATGTATTTTACGTTTGGTAGTGTATATATGTCCATGCCACTCTCTCACTTCATCCCAGCTTACCCTTCCTCCTCCCCATATCCTCAAGTCCATTCTCTAGTAGGTCTGCATCTTTATTCCTGTCTTGCCCCTAGGTTCTTCATGACCTTTTTTTTTTTTTAGATTCCATATGTATGTGTTAGCATACGGTATTTGTTTTTCTCTTTCTGACTTACTTCACTCTGTATGACAGACTCTAGGTCCATCCCCCTCACTACAAATAACTCAATTTTATTTCTTTTTATGGCTGAGTAATATTCCATTGTATATATGCACCACATCTTCTTTATCCATTCATCTGTTGATGGACACTTAGGCTGCTTCCATGTCCTGACTATTGTAAATAGAGCTTCAATGAACATTGTGGTACATGACTCTTTTTGAATTATGGATTTCTCAGGGTATATGCCCAGTAGTGGGATTGCTGGGTTGTATGGTAGTTCTATTTGTAGCTTTTTTTTTTTTTTTTTTTTTTTCGCGGTATGGGGGCCTCTCACTGCTGTGGCCTCTCCTGTTGCGGAGCACAGGCTCCGGACGTGCAGGCTCAGTAGTTGTGGCTCACGGGCCCAGCCGCTCCACGGCACGTGGGATCCTCCCGGACCGGGGCACGAACCCGTGTCCCCTGCATCGGCAGGTGGACTCTCAACCACTGCGCCACCAGGGAAGCCCTATTTGTAGCTTTTTAAGGAACCTCCATACTGTTCTCCATAGTGGCTGTATCAATTTACATTCCCACCAACAGTGCAAGAATGTTCCCTTTTCTCCACACCCTCTGCAGCATTTATTGTTTGTACATTTTTTGATGATGGCCATTCTGACCGGTGTGAAATGATATCTCATTGTAGTTTTGATTTGCATTTCTCTAATGATTAATGATGTTGAGCATTCTTTCATGTGTTTGTTGGCAATCTGTATATCTTCTTTGGAGAAATGTCTATTTAGGTCTTCTGCCCATTTTTGGATTGGGTTGTTTGGTTTTTTGTTATTGAGCTGCATGAGTTGCTTATAAATTTTGGATATTAATCCTTTGTCAGTTGCTTCATTTGCAAATACTTTCTCCCATTATGAGGGTTGTCTTTTGCTCTTGTTTATGGTATCCTTTGCTGTGCAAAAGCTTTTAAGTTTCATTAGGTCCCATTTGTTTATTTTTGTTTTTATTTCCATTTCTCTAGGAGATGGGTCAAAAAGGATCTTGCTGTGATTTATGTCATAGAGTGTTCTGCCTATGTTTTCCTCTAAGAGTTTGATAGTGTCTGGCCTTACATTTAGGTCTTTAATCCATTTTGAGTTTATTTTTGTGTATGTATGGTGTTAGGGAGTGTTCTAATTTCATTCTTTTACATGTACCTGTCCAGTTTTCCCAGCACCACTTATTGAAGAGGCTGTCTTTTCTCCACTGTATATTCTTGCCTCTTTTATCAAAGATTAGGTGACCATATGTGCATGGGTTTATCTGTGGGCTTTCTATCCTGTTCCATTGATCTATGTTTCTGTTTTTGTGCCAGTACCATACTGTCTTGATTACCGTAGCTTTGTAGTATACTCTGAAGTCAGGGAGCCTGATTCCTGCAGCTCTGTTTTTCTTTCTCAAGATTGCTTTGGCTATTTGGGGTCTTTTGTGTTTCCATGCAAATTATGAAATTTTTTGTTCTAGTTCTGTGAAAAATGCCATTGGTAGCTTGATAGGGATTACAGTGAATCTGTAGATTGCTTTGGGTAGTAGAGTCATTGTCACAATGTTGATTCTTCCAATCCAAGAACATGGTATATATCTCCGTCTGTTTGTATCATCTTTAAGTTCTTTCATCAGTGTCTTATAGTTTTCTGCATACAGGTCTTTTGTCTCCTTGGGTCGGTTTATTCCTAGGTATTTTATTCTTTTTGTTACAATGGTAAATGAAAGTGTTTCCTTAATTTATCTTTCATATTTTTCATCATCAGTGTATAGGAATGCAAGAGATTTCTGTGTATTAATTTTGTATCCTGCTACTTTACCAAATTCATTCATTAGCTCTAGTAGTTTTCTGGTAGCATCTTTAGGATTCTCTATGTATAGTATCATGTC
Organism: Kogia breviceps; assembly: GCF_026419965.1. Taxonomy (NCBI): domain Eukaryota; kingdom Metazoa; phylum Chordata; class Mammalia; order Artiodactyla; family Physeteridae; genus Kogia; species Kogia breviceps. Next base: position 72,949,779 of record NC_081330.1, on the reverse strand, counting down.
ATCTGCAAACAGTGACAGCTTTACTTCTTCTTTTCTGATTTGGATTCCTTTTATTTCTTTTTCTTCTCTGATTGCTGTGGCTAAAACTTCCAAAACTATGTTGAATAACAGTGGTGAGAGTGGGCAACCTTTTCTTGTTCCTGATCTTAGTGGAAATGGTTTCAGTTTTTCACCATTAAGGACAATGTTGGCTGTGGGTTTGTCATATATGGCCTTTATTATGTTGAGGAAATTTCCCTCTATGCCTAATTTCTGGAAGGTGTTTATCATAAATGGGTGTTGAATTTTGTTAAAAGCTTTCTCTGCATCTATTGAGATGGTCATATGGTTTCCCTCCTTCAATTTGTTAATATGGTGTATTACATTGATTGATTTGCACATACTGAGGAATCCTTGCATTCCTGGAATAAACACCACTTGATCATGGTGTTTGCTCCTTTTAATGTGCTGTTGGATTCTGTTTGCTAGTATTTTGTTTAGGATTCTTGCATCTGTGTTTATCAGTGATATTGGCCTGTAGTTTTCTTTCTTTGTGACATCTTTGTCTGGTTTTGGTATCAGGGTGATGGTGGCCTCTTAGAATGACTTTGGGAGTGTCCTCCCTCTGCTATATTTTGGAAGAGTTTGAGAAGGATAGGTGTTAGCTCTTTTCTAAATGTTTGATATAGTTCTCCTGTGAATCCATCTTGTCCAGGACTTTTGTTGGAAGATTTTGAATCACAGTTTCAATTTCAGTGCTTGTGATTGGTCTGTTCATATTTTCTGTTTCTTCCTGGTTCAGTCTCAGAAGGTTGTGCATTTGTAAGAATTTGTCCATTTCTTCCAGGTTGTCCATTTTATTGGCGTATAGTTGCTTGTAGTAATCTCTTATAATCCTTTGTATTTCTGCTGGGTCAATTGTTACTTATCCTTTTTCATTTCTCATTCTGTTGATTTGAGTCTTCTCCCTTTTTTTCTTGATGTGTCTGGCTAATGGTTTATCAGTTTTGTTTATCTTCTCAAAGAACCGGCTTTTAGTTTTATTGATCTTTCCTATAGTGTCCTTCATTTCTTTTTCATTTATTTCTGATCTGATCTTTATGATTTCTTTCCTTCTGCTAAATTGGGGGGTTTTTTTGTTCTTCTTTCTCTAATTGCTTTAGGTGCAAAGTTAGGTTGTTTATTTGAGATGTTTCCTGTTTCTTAAGGTATGATTGTATTGCTATAAACTTCCCTCTTAGAACTGCTTTTGCTGCATCCCATAGGTTTTGGGACGTCGTGTTTTCATTGTCATTTGTTTCTAGGTATTTTTTGATTTCCTCTTTGATTTCTTCAGTGATCTCTTGGTTATTAAGTAATGTGTTGTTTAGCCTGCATGTGTTTGTATTTCTTATAGTTTTTTTTTCCTGTAATTGATATCTAGTCTCATAGTGTTGTGGTCAGAAAAGATACTTGATCCGATTTCAGTTTTCTTAAATTTACCACGGCTTGATTTGTGACCCAAGATATGATCAATCCTGGAGAATGTTCCATGAGCACTTGAGAAGAATGTGTATTCTGTTGTTTTTGGATGGAATGTCCTATAAATATTAAGTCCTTCTTGTTTAATGTATCATTTAAAGCTTGTGTTTCCTTATTTCTTTTCATTTTGGATGATCTGTCCATTGGTGAAAGTGGGGTGTTAAAGTCCCCTACTATGATGGTGTTACTGTCGATTTCCCCTTTTAAGGCTGTTAGTATTTGCCTTCTGTATTGAGGTGCTCCTATGTTGGGTGCATAATTATTTACAACTGTTATATTTTCTTCATGGGTCGATCCCTTGATCATTGTGTAGTGTCCTTCTTTGTCTCTTGTAATAGTCTTTATTTTAAAGACTATTTTGTCTGATATAAGAATTGCTACTCCAGCTTTCTTTTGATTTCCATTTGCATGGAATATCTTTTTCCATCCCCTCACTTTCAGTCTGTATGTGTCCCTAGGTCTGAAGTGGGTCTCTTGTAGACAGAATATATATGGGTCTTGTTTTTGTATCCATTCAGCCAGTCTTTGTCTTTTGGTTGGAGCATATAATCCATTTACGTTTAAAGTAATTATCGATATGTATGTTCCTATTACCATTTTCTTAATTGTTTTGGGTTTGTTATTGTAGGTCTTTTCCTCCTCTTGTGTTTCCTGCCTAGAGAAGTTCCTTTAGCATTTGTTGTAAAGCTGTTTTGGTGGTGCTGAATTCTCTTAGCTTTTGCTTGTCTGTAAAGGTTTTAATTTCTCCATCAAATCTGAATGAGATCCTTACTGGGTAGAGTAATCTTGGTTGTAGGTTTTTCTCCTTCATCACTTTAAATATGTCCTGCTACTCCCTTCTGGCTTGCAGAGTTTCTGCTGAAAGATCAGCTGTTAACCTTATGGGGAGTCCCTTGTGTGTTATTTGTTGTTTTTCTCTTGGTGCTTTTAATATTTTTTATTTGTTTTTAATTTGTTTTCTTTTTTTAAAGAAGTACTTTTTATTAATTAATTTATTTGTTTATTTATTTTGGCTGTGTTAGATCTTCATTGCTGTGAGTGAGCTTTCTCTATTTGTGGCAAGCAGGGGCTACTCTTCGTTGTGGTGCACGGTCCTCTCATTGTGGTGGCTTCTCTTGCTGTGGAGCGTGGGCTCTAGGCACACAGGCTTCAGTAGTTGTGGCACTTGGGCTCAGTAGTTGTGGCTCACGGGCTCTAGAGCGCAGGCTCAGTAGTTGTGGCGCACGGGCTTAGTTGCTTAGCGGCTTGTGGGATCTTCCCAGAACAGGGCTAGAACCCATGTCTCCTGCGTTGGCAGGTGGATTCTTAACCACTGCACCACCAGGGAAGCCCTGTATTTAATTTTTGATAGTTTGATTAATATGTGTCCTGGCGTGTTTCTCCTTGGATTTATCCTGTATGGGACTCTTTGTGCTTCCTGGACTTGATTAACTATTACCTTTCCTATATTAGGGACGTTTTCAACTATAATCTCTTGAAATATTTTCTCAGTCCCTTTCTTTTTCTTCTTCTGGGACCCCTATAATTCTAATGTTGGTGCATTTAATGTTGTCCCAGAGGTTTCTGGGACTGTCCTCAATTCTTTTCATTCTTTTTTCTTTATTCTGCTCTGCAGTAGTTATTTCCACTATTTTATCTTCCAGGTCACTTATGCATTCTTCTGCCTCAGTTATTCTGCTATTGATCTCTTCTAGAGAATTTTTAATTTCATTTATTGTGTTGTTCATCACTGTTTGTTTGCTCTTTAGTTCTTCTAGCCCCTTATTAAATGTTTCTTGTATTTTCTCCATTCTATTTCTAAGATTTGGGATCATGTTTACTATCATTATTCTGAATTCTTTTTCAGGTAGACTGCCTATTTGCTCTTCATTTGTTAGGTCTGGTGGGTTTTTGCCTTGCTCCTTCATCTGCTGTGTGTTCCTCTGTCTTCTCATTTTGCTTAACTGACTTTCTTTGGGGTCTCCTTTTCACAGGCTGCAGGTTCATAGTTCCCGTTGTTTTTCGTGTCTGTCCCCAGTGGCTAACGTTGGTTCGGTGGGTTGTGTAGTCTTCCTGGTGGTGGCGACTAGTGCTTGTGTCCTTGTGGATGAGGCTGAATCTTGTCTTTCTGGTGGGCAGGTCCACATCTGGTGGTGTTTTGGGATGTCTGTGGCCTTTTTATGATTTTAAGTAGCCTCTCTGCTAATGGATGGGGTTGTGTTCCTGCTTTGCTAGTTGTTTGGCATAGTGTGTCCATCACTGTAGCTTGCTGGTCATTGAGTGGGGCTGGGTCTTGGCATTGAGATGGAGATCTCTGGGAGAGTTTTGCCGTTTGATATTATGTGGAGCTGTGAGGTCTCTTGTGGACCAGTGTCCTGAATTTGGCTCTCCCACCTTAGAGGCACAGCTCTTATGCCTGGCTGGAGCACCAAGAGCCTGTCATCCACATGGTCATGTGGCTATAGGTAGGAGGCCTCAGTTCCTTGCCACATGGATCTCTCCTTAGGGCTGCTTGAGTGTCCTCATGACATGGCAGCTGTCTTACCCCAGGATGAGTGATCCGGCCCACGGTCCCCAGGACTATCGCGACTTCAGCTGCTGGAGCCCCTCCAGAGCCGGCAGCCTCAGTGAGGCTGCCCTCCGCTCGGGCTCCGGGACAGATCAGTGACGGCGGAGTGAAGAGACCCCAAGCCAGGAGTTCCAGCTCTGTGGAAATGCAGGCTCCATTCTTGCTTGTGGAATTTTAGTTCCCCGACCAGGGATTGAACCTGGGCCCTTGGACCATTGGCAGTGAAAGCTCCAGGTCCTAACCACTGGACTGCCAGGGAATTCCCTGCACAAACTACTTTTAATCCAGATCTCCTCCCCACAGCATTACATTTATAAGGCTGATTTGGGGTAAATGTAATGCCAGACTTACATTTATCCCTATTATAACTTTTCTGTCTACCTCCAGCCCATAATTCCAGCCAGTCAAAATATTTTTGAATTGTGATTCTATTATTCTATTATCTTACATGTTAATCATCCTTCCAGCTTTGTGTCATTGTTACAGCTGATAAATATGCCTACCTTGTAGACTGGCTATGAGATTCAAATGAGATTTTGCATTTTTATACATGAAAGTACTCAGAAAACTGTAAAGTGCTGTACAAATGTAAATGATTTTATTTCATATCATCAGTGATTTATTAAAATGTTGAATGATTAAACTGCTGAGGACAAAGCCCAGGCTGACACTAAACAAACTGTAGAAATGTGAGTTGGATGAAAGTACAGCTGGGTAGATCTAAAGATACTGAGCAACTATACTCAGTCCTTAAATATGCCTAATTCTACTCCCATTCATCTCATAGTTCTTCACTTTGGCCATAAAATCATCATGAGGATCTTTGTCAGTTGCCCTGCATTATTATGGTATCCATCCTATCCATCTTTCAAGTATACTATCCCAAAAGTGTGGCATGACTTGTTCTTAGAAAACCTATCGGGGCTCTTGGCGATCATTGTTTCACTAAAGAGAGGACTGAGGAGACAAAAGCTTAGTAAAGTTGATGGTACTTTCCAGTTTTTCTAGAATGGCCTGAGAATGAAGGGAAGGTACTTCAAACCTAGTCTTCTGACTCAGTAACGTGTCTTTCTACAAACCTGCTTTGCAGTGTTCCTGCAAGGGCTGGTGTGGGAACAAGCAGTGCGGGTGCAGGAGACAGAAGTTGGACTGTGGTGCGGACTGCTGCTGTGACCCCACAAAGTGTAGGAACCGTCAGCAAGGCAAGGTAGGATCAGTGCTGTCGTCCCTCACTGTCCTTTCAGATCTCCCAGCAATTTCTTCCCTTTTCCTCTACCTTCCTTCCTGAAAGCCAGAGTCTCCTGCACAGCCCTTCCTACCCTTTTTCCCTCTGCAACCAGAAAAAGACATTTCGCTTCTCAGTCCTTCTTCCTTGCTGCTAGCGTGTCCACACAACCCCTTCAGGAGCCACAGCCTCTCCCAGGAGATTCCCAGATATGCAGCTCCCCACCCCTAGCCTTGGCTGTAAAATTTCTGTACAGTGTCTAAGGCACAAGCAAGGAACAGTAGAGCAAGCATTTACAGGCATACAACCACGCAGGATCAAACTAGTCCAGAGGCTTAGCTGGAATTGTAAGGGCCACGTGCTGAGGTAGCAGCTTCCAGAAAGGAAGTTAATCCTTCTGACATCTTGAGACATCAGTTACTTAGACCCTCTCCATGGGAACCAGCTATTCCATGGCTCTAGGAAAAGACCCACAGGAACTTGGTCTTTCTGATAGGCACTGTTCTGAGCCAAGTTAACTGTAGCTGTTCTTATATTGCTCCCAGGGATAGCAAACTCAGGGAAGCAAAATGTGTACTGAGAAGTGCAGCACCAAGCAGGTCAGATGCCCGAACTTGCCTTATGCCTACCTGTGCCCACGGCAAAAGCTCATTCCTACTGCTCTGTGTGTGATACACAGGAATTTTAGCAAGACTAGTTCACTGTGCATTTCTTAACCATCTATATGGGCGCAGTTTTGCCCTGGGTCTTCCATTAAAAACACTTCTGAGGTAGGTAGTCATTAGAGGACTAAAGTGGCAAGCTAGAGGTCAGGCTAAGAACTGTAGAAGTAGCATTGCAGAAGGACCTTTAGGATTCTCTATGCCCATGCTTTTCTCAGTTTGGGTTCTAGAGTCCTATAGTGGCTCCATGGAAGTGCTTCCAGGCAGAGGAGTGTGGCCCAGCTCAGTTTGACCCCGTGCCAACCAAAGCAACTTGCTCTTTACTTGTTTATATATCGAGTTTCCTCTTAGAATTTCAGTTGGAAAACCACTGATCTAGTCCAATACTGCCATTTTACAGAGAAGGAAACTAAGGCCCAGAGATAAGCTTAAGTGACTTGGTGTGATATTATACAGCTGGTCATGGCGGCTAAGATTAGACCTCAGGCTTCCTGACTCTTAATCCAGTTCAGTTTCCATGACAACAGGCTATAATTCTAATCCAAGCTGTACCACAGAGTCGCCTTGTAACCTAAGCAACTTCTCTCTCTTGGCCTCAGCTTCCTCTCTGAAAGGAAGACCAATACAGGCAACACTCTGTAGAAATGCTAAAAAGTATATTGTAGATTGGGGAGGGGAGAGGATTAAAGAAACGACCAAGGCTCAGCCTTGTTTTAAACCTTGCCTCGTGATGTGTCCTGTGCCACTCTCCTACCCAGTCCTTTGCCTTCAGAGGCTGCCTTTGAGCACTGTGACCTCCCCAAGCAGGGTCACCCTAAGACCTGCTTACACTGACTGATGAGGCCCTCAGAGCTGGTACCTCACTGGCTGAAGGGGAGCAGACTGATTGTGTAACCCTAGTAGCTGAATTTCTAATATCCCTGTCTGCTTGATTCTCAGGATAGCTTGGGCACTGTTGAGCGGACTCGGGATTCTGAAGGCTCCTTCAAACTGGAGGATCCCACAGAGGTGACCCCAGGATTGAGCTTCTTTAACCCTGTCTGTGCCACTCCCAACAGCAAGGTAGGTGGCCTAAAAGCCAGGTGTTCCCAAATGTATTAGCGTCCATCTCTCCATTAGTGCTGACAGAGAGCTGTGGGAGAAAAGGAGGTAAAGGTACAACCAGCTTGCTGGGAACTGGGAACCGGGCATCTGCTAGAGTCTGGTGTTTTCAACAGAGCAATTTGGGGGGTCAACGCATACCACTGGGAGTGTGCTAAACATCTGTAGTGGCTAGGCTGTGCTGAGCCTCTGTCTCTACCCCAGATCTAGTCATAGCTGTCTCTGTCCTTCATAGATCCTCAAAGAGATGTGTGATGTGGAGCAGGTGCTATTAAACAACATGGTTCCAGGTGCCTCCTCCCTTGGCCTCCCAGAGTCAAAACATGTAGCAACAGAATCCCAAGAAAATAAAGCTCCAGAGAAGAAAAAGAAACGAGCTCTGGCCAGCAATATCAGCTTCTTCTCTGGCTGCTCCCCCATTGAAGAAGAGGCCCACTGAAGTTGGACTCATCATATCTGCCCCAGTCTGGCTTGGGAGATGCCTTCACGTTGCAGCCAGAAGGGTTTTTTTTCTCTTGATTCCTCTTGATTTCAGGTTTCTTGCTGTTGACAAAAGGAACAGCACGTTACTGAAAAAGAGGGAACCTTTGTTGGATGTTGGCAACTTCGTGTCCAGCCCCCCAGCCCCTGACGACTACTCTCCTCTCCAGAAGGGTGCTAAGCTACCTGCTGAAGAGAGAACCAACTGACCTTCCTGATGACTCATGAGGAACCAGTCCTCAGTACAATCTAGCTCTCTCTTACTCATGAGCAGTTAGGGCTGTCTTGGGACCGAGGCCAAGGCTGTCTTATCTTTAGGTTGTCTCAGTTTCATGGCAGAGCCTAGCCTAGGTTGGAGGCCTGGCACAGATCTTCACACCACCTGCAGAATGGCGCTGGGATCTTTCTTGTCTCTGGATTTCAAGTGCTTTAATAGTACACTCAATTGTCTTTCAAGTTGCTGAGGTAAATGAAATCTTTTTAAATGTTAATGTTAAGTAAATAAATAAATCTTAGTCCATCTGCTGTTTGGAAAGAGTCTTCTGTGCTAGAGGGAGAAATACAATTTCAACCTGTGTTCCTCCGCCCCTGGGAACACTATTAAGGAAAGTCAGTGAAAGTGCCCAAGCCCCACTGCCTTGTAGCAGCCCTCATCCCCTGAGGGGAGTATGGAGCAGCAAGTCATATGTCTTCATGTGGCTCTGTTATCTCAGGAGGTTAGAATAATGCTAGCAAGGCCAGTGGCTTGACCTTCACTGTAGAGGCTGCCTGACCTCCAGATTTAGGAGGAAGGAACCATATTTACCAAGCATCTCCATGTGCTTGCCACAATTTTGTTTGCTCCTCACAAAAAAGTTCAAGGTGAATAGGTCTCATTTTACAGATAAGAAAACTGAGATACAAAGACGTTAAGTCACTAAAGTCACAAAGTTAACGAGTAATCGAGCTAGGACTTGAACCCAGGTCTGACACCAAAAGTTCTTAGCTGACTCTAGATCGGCAGTGATGGCCATTACTGACAGCCCGCGGCCAGCCTGATTTGGAGTCACCTGGGCATGGGATCATACTGCTGCCCAGCCCCTGGGCAGCACTGCACTTACACCCTGCTTCCTCCTTTGAAAGGGAAGAGGATGGGCGTGGCTTACTCCTCACTCTGCATCTGGGTTCTTCATCTCTGCTTAAGGCGAAAAGGGAGCCAGCCCTGGCCCTGCAGCCTTCTCAGGAGTTCACAAGCCCTGAACGTCATACCCATGCATTCTGAATCCCAGCCCCCTGCCCCGAACAAAGCTCCCAAAGTACCCCCCAGAATTTGGCACATGAAAGCCAAGACTCCTCCAGAATCCAACAGAGTCCAAGCAAAGGAAACTGAAGGACAACCTGCCTAGAGCGAAGCCTTTGGGACTAGGTGACCCTGCAGCCCTTTCTGGCTTCCTGCCAGCAAGCAGCCCTGCTTCTCTTTGCATTTTAATGCCGAGGGAGCAAGGGAGCCTTTGCCATTGCCAACTAGAGCCTCTGGATACAATGGGAAGGCTGAGAAGGAGGGGGCAGGCTCTTGGCCTAAGAGAGCAGGTCTTCTCACTGTTCCAAATCCAGTGTTTGGGGGGAGGGGTAAATGAGCTTATCCCCAGAGAAGACATTCTTTCCCACCAATACTGCACTAGCCCCCAGGCATCGAGCCACTGCCTCAGCCAAAAGGTTGAGAGGGAAGGTCAATCAAGCCAGCCCCCAGTCCCTGGCCCACCCAGAGCCCTGTGCTTTAGCACTAAGCTGACTCTATGGCTTGCTGGCCATCCTTCCCCTGCTGATGGTGTGGTAAAAGTGTCTTTTATATGTATTCATCTTCCAAAAGCCAGTGACCATACCACTATACACTCCTCAAATGATTCTTGGAAAGAGATGGTAGATGCCCTGGGGTCAAAGCAGCGAAAAAGATGCAAATCTCAGCACATCTTGAATGAGCATCTCCTTTCTGGGGTGAGGGAGGAAAGGGAAGGGCTGCTAGTACCACCCAGGCCCTATAAGGCCCACGGAGACCCCTGGTCCAGAAACTGGGTGAAACAAGAAGTGGCATGCAATTCTGAGTTCCCTTCTAGATGCACCTTGCAGAAGCGGAAGCAAAATCCCAAGAGTGAAGGGAGGCTGATGAATTGAGGCTGATGAATTAAGGCTATCCTCCCAGGGAGCTTGAGACTGGATGCTAGACTTCCTCGCACACATACACACCCCTTTCCAGGGGGCTGGCTGGGCCCCTTCTCCTCACTGCCAAGTTGCAAAGTTGTGTGGTCACCTCCCCCCAGCTTCCCGCCCGCCCTCTCCCTCAGCCCTCGCCTCCCTGAGCCGGGACAAAGCCCCAGCAGTGACTAAGAGGAGAACAGGAGGAGGGATAGAGGGATGGGGAAAGCTGCACAAAGGAATTCCTCACCCCAAGCCCCCTGACCGACAGCGAGTAAAGAAGCAGATCTGCTCGCCTTCCCCCTTCCCCCCTCCCATCTTCCCACCCGACCAGGCACGGACACCACAGGCCACAGAGCAGCTGCAGGCCTTGGGAGAGGACCCGCACAGCCTCCTGTAGGTGGCAACAGTGCCACCTGTTTGACTGGTGGGGCTGAGCCTGGAAGAGGGAGGAGGCTGACAACTCGGAGAGGACCTGGGAAACAGTGCAGTGCACAGCAGAGGGCAGAGAGCGGAGCGGACCTGCTGCTGAGAAAAGGTGTGAGGGCTTGGGAAGGCTGGGGGCCACAGGCGGGAGTGGCAGGGCTGAGACCAGCTCCTGCCGGCAGGGATTGGGCCCAGGGATTGAGCAGCACCCCTGGTCAGCTCCCCTGATTGGAGTTTTCTGGCTGCTCAGATCCTGACCCCATCCTACAGAGAGTTCCTGGAGGGAGGTTGGGACCCTGGACGGCAGTGTCTGGGGTGCAGAGGCAGTACCCGAGGTATGGCTAGAGCCTGAGGCAGGCTACTACCACTCGGTCCCAGCATGGGAACAGGCAGGGAACCTCCCTCTGGGTTGGCTTTTTCCTGGGAGGGGTGTCAGGGTGGGGAGAGGTTTCCCTCCTCCTAGCTTCAGCCCCCTAACTTCCATCCCTACCCCAACCCTCCTTTCCTAAGGCAAGGAGAGGGTAAGAAGTGCTGTTTCAGGAGCAGCCACACCCTCCTTTCAGCCACTGTGCACCCCCGAAAGACTCCACAGCTTCAGGGGAGCCCAGATGACAAGGCAAGGGGTCGTGTTCCTCAGACCGCACCCACTTTGGGTGTATCCAGGGGCTCCTTTACATACTCCAAGTCACCTAGAAACCCATTTTACTGACAGCCACTAGTGCGCATGCACATACAAATGCTGACACAAATCCCACACCTTCTCATGTAGAATCAAAATCACACACCCAGCCTAGTCTGGGGAACAGTAAGCCAGCTTGGTCTCAGCGACCTCAAAGCGCAAGGTCTAGGGATCCCCTGCCCCAAGACAACCACAGCCCCCATACACACCTTTGCCCTGTATTTGTTGTACTTTCACCAAAGCGTCCTCAGAGGGTGGGGCCCCTGAGAAAGAAAAGGCGGGGACTGGGTTCCTGGCTGAGGTTGGGGGATGACTGGGCAGGAAGTGACAGGACTGGGGTGAGAGGGCTTAGATGTTCCAGGTGTGTGCAGGCAGGAAAAAGTTTCCTTCAGAAGGTAGGGAGTGACCCAGGCAACCTGTTCCCCTCAAGACTTCCTCTTATTGGTAGTGCCCCCTTGCCCCTGGGAGGTGGAGACAGAGAATCTTTCAGTTCAGGGCTTTGTGGTGTGTGCAATCTCTGTATCCATAGCAACTGACCAACTAGCCACTAGCCAGGCCTCCCTCAGCCCCAGGTCAGGCCTGGTGCCTCTCCTTCAGGTTACTCCTGGTTCCTACGGTGGAAACCTCAACACGGGGCCGCCTGAAGTTTGGCCAGATCTGCCTCAACTTGCTAAACCGTGTTTGCCCCACCCCAGGGAAGTTTCTCCTGAGTCCCCACCCCAGGCAACCTCTCCATCCCCAGATAGGGATGCTGTTGAAAGGCGAGAAGATGGAGAGAGTGGGTGTATATCCTGCCAGGAGGCTAGACCTCCAGGGTGTCCCACTGACTTTCCACGTATGCAGATGAAAGGGAAAGAAAGACCCCACCCCGGAAACTGTCCCCTTTGCTCACCTCCTCATCCAATCTGGCACTTGGGGACGGCCCTATGACCTCTGTTGCTGAGCAGCCGCCCAGGCCTCTCCTCCTCCCCGGGGCTCCTCACATATACTGGGAGGGAGGCTGGGCTCTGCCTTCTGCCAGGGTCCCTGATAGCCAAGTGTCCCTTCCCCCAGGCCCTCACCATGGGTGAGTCTCCCGGCTGCTGCTCCGTCTGGGCCCACTGCCTCCACTGCCTGTATAGCTGCCACTGGAAGAAATGCCCCAAAGACAGGACACAAACCAGCCAGGTAAAGTACGGATGGGGTGGGGTGGTGGGGCAGAAGTCCAAGGCAGAGGCCACTCGGAGGGGAAAAGAAGGCCAGGTGTGTTCAGAGACAGCGGAGGGGAGGGGATAGGGAAGGAGGGGGCTTTCTCTCCCAAGGAGGAAAATCCCCTCAAACATGGAAAGAACTACCTGCAAAAGCAAAGCACCCCCATGCCTGGCAGGAAGCCCCCTTGAGCTGCCCTCCGTTGGGGTCTCTGAGCTGAAGTGGGGCTGGGCTGTGAGCTTCTCTCCTGCCCCTCTGCAGTGTGAATGCATCTGGTTTGGCCTGCTCTTCCTCACCTTTCTCCTCTCCCTGGGCTGGCTGTACGTCGTGCTCATCCTTCTCAATGACCTGCACAACTTCAATGAGTGTGTCACGGACCCCCTTCCTCAGCAGACATGTCAACCTTCTCCCCACCCCGGGACTCCAGGGTGCTCGGTCATCCCCAACCCTGCCTGGCTTGCCCCCTACCCAACCTCCTTGAAAACCCTTCCGTGAAGTCTCCCCAGTCTGTGGAGCCCCTGACCCCTGAAGGACTTCCCCTCACTCCCTTCTAGCCCCCATCCTAGAGCCACCCAGCCCAGCTCCCCTCAGGCCACTATCGCTGCCCTTCCCCCACTCGGATGCCTCCCTCTCCCCTCCCACAGATTCCTGTTCCAGCACTGGGGACACTGGATGGACTGGTCCCCGGCATTCCTGCTGGTCATCTCTCTACTGGTCACATACGCATCCCTGCTCTTGGTGGGTCCCGGGGCAGCTGGTCTAACCTTAGCCCTTCCTTCCCTCTCAGCTCTACCCTGTCATTCTCACCCTGGCCACTGAGGGGAGGGAATTAGGGAGGTGTCAGCCTGGGAAGCCCCCCCGCCCCGTTGGCACCTCACGGCTCCTACCACCTCTGCCCCCAGCTCCTGGCCCTGCTCCTGCGGCTCTGTGGCCAGCCTCTGTGCCTGCACACCGCCCACAAGGTAGAGTGGGGATGGGAGCAAGCGGGAGAGGGGTACACTGGGCCCGGCGCTTAGCCAGTTCTTCTATCCCTGGACACGAGCTCAGGGCCTGAAGCCCAGTAAATATGTGCTGAGTGAAAGGACAGTGGTTGAGTCAGGAGGAGGGAATGGTCCTGGCTTCATAGAGTGAGGGGCAGCCCAGGCAGCCACAAGCCCAGGTTGACACGAAGACCCCTGGCCCCCCAGGTGCTGCTGCTCCTCATTATACTTCTTGTGGCCGCTGGCCTTGTGGGACTGGAGGTCCAATGGCGGCAGGAGTGGCACAGCTTACGTCTGTCACTGCAGGTGAGTGGCTGATATCCAGGGCTCAGCGGGGGAAACCTTCGCCTGTGGCCAACCCCAGGACACAGCTTGCTCCCTGGTGCCTCGAGACTCCAGGTAGCTCTCAACTTCAAAAGTCAGGTCCTAGGAGGAGAAGGGGAGGGCTTCTAGGGAGAAGAGCCCTCCTCAACAGCTCTTGTCCACAGGCCACAGCCCCATTCCTTCATATTGGAGCAGTTGCTGGCATCACTCTCCTGGCCTGGCCTGTGGCTGATACCTTCTACCGTATCCACCAAAGAGGTGCCAACTCAACCTTCCCACACCCGCTCACTGGCCATCAATGCTCCTGCCTCCTGCTGCTCCGTTGTCTGCACCTGAACTCTCCTTTCTGTCCCCAGGGCCCACCACTGTCCTTTCTCTATAGCCTGTCCCCCACTCCCCACAGGTCCCAAGATTCTGCTACTACTCCTATTTTTTGGAGTTTCCCTGGCCATCTACCTGGTGCCCCTATTCATCTCCTCAGCCTGTATCATGGAACCCAAAGACTTACCCCCCAGGCCTGAGCTGATGGGACACCGAGGGGCCCCCATGGTGAGTGCTGGGCAGAATGCTGGTAGGGCAGGGGGAGGGTCTGCTCCTCTAGGCTGCTGCGACCAGGCCTGTGGGTTCCCAGGCTCCCACCCTTCCCTGCCACCTCCTCACCTTTCCCAGCTGGCCCCTGAGAACACCCTGATGTCCCTGCGGAAGACAGCTGAATGTGGAGCTGTCGTGTTTGAGACCGACGTGATGGTCAGGTGAGGGAAGCCGGGGTCCCCTCCCAACCCGACTGACACAGTAGAGAAGCTCCAGAAATGATGACCAGCCCCAGAGCTTGGCCCTCTGACTCCCCTTGTGCCTTCAGCTCTGACGGGATCCCCTTCCTCATGCATGATGAGCGCCTGACCAGGACCACAGATGTGGCCTCTGTGTTCCCACACCGAGTCAACAGCCACAGTAGCGACTTCTCCTGGACTGAGCTGAAGAGACTCAATGTCGGGGCCTGGTTCCTACAGGTGAGGACAGCCTTCTGGAAGAAGCAGCCATGGGCAGGGGCACTCGGGGGTGGAGTTCATTCATTGCTAAGCATCTGCTGAGCCCCGTGTTGGGCGACAGGTATACAGTCTCTGCACTCAGGTCATTCCCTCCTAGTAAGGAAAGCACCTAGGCAACAGGTTGTCAGAATATGAAACCTCCAGCAAGAGCAAGGTCTTTACTGGGTAGAGAAGAGAGAGAGGTCACTGTTAGGCAGGGGGAGTGTGGGAGAGGATCAGGAGTGGTTTCACAGGAGAGGATGCCTGAGCAGCATATGAAGTGAGGGTAGTTTTTAAGATGGACAAGGCAGGGAATGGGAATTCTGGTCAGAGGGAAGAATGTGTGTAAAGCCCAGAAATATGAAGAACCCTTTCCAGGGAACACATAGTGGCTCAGTGGGAATTCCCTGGCAGTCCAGTGGTTAGGATTTGGCGCTTTCACTGCCTGGGCTCGGGTTCGATTCCTGGTTGAGGAACTGAGATCCTGCAAGCCGCACGGCAAGGCCAAAAAAAAAAAAAATGAAAAAGTGGCTCAGTGGGAGACAAAAATGCATGGGAGTCGTGGGAGATGAGACTGGCCAGGGGCCAGGGGAGCAGAGGCTTGGTCTCCGGGGGCTTTGAATGCCAGGCCTAGAAGTGTGGACTTCAATCCTGCAGGTGATGGAAATTATTTAAAAGGATACTTAATTTGTTTAGTTTTTCTTTTCTTGATTACCAAAGTAATACAAGTTCCTTGTAAAAAAAAAAAAAGTAAAATGTCAGAGAAATAACCTAAAATTGAAAAATCTCCCATAATCCAACCTGTCAGTTGGATACATATTCTGAGGGATTAAGACATATCTGAGCGCTTAAGAGTAAAGGATGTCTGAGTTTGAATCTTGGCTTCACCACTTCCTAGCTGTGTGAGCCTAGGCAACAATCCTTAGGGTCTCTGTGCTTCATTTTCCTCATCTGTAAAATGGGAATAATAACAGTACCTACCTTGTAGGATTATTGGGAGGACTAAATAAATTAATACACATAAGTGCTTCTAATACTGCCTGGCACATAGTAAACATTTAATAAGTGTAGATAGCTCACTTTCTCCATGCCAGTGACTAGGAGGTAAAGTCATCTGTTGATTTCAAGGAGAGGAGAGGAGAGTGGCAGAGGTTTGGAACAGCCACCAGGAGGAATGGGAGAGGGAGAAAATCAAGAACAAGTGAAAGGGGCTTCCCTGGTGGCGCAGTGGTTGAGAGTCTGCCTGCCGATGCAGGGGACATGGGTTCGTGCCCCAGTCCAGGAGGATCCCACGTGCCGCGGAGCGGCTGGGCCCATGAACCATGGCTGCTGAGCCCGTGCGTCCGGAGCCTGTGCTCTGCAACGGGAGAGGCCACAACAGTGAGAGGCCCGCGTACCGCCAAAAAAAAAAAAAGAACAAGTAAAAGGATGGCTAAGTGACCCTGAGAACAAAAAATAGGACTACAGTGCCAACAGCCCACGTGGTGTGCTCTGCCCCCCGATTTGAGGGGTGGAGGGGGCGGACATTTGCAGAATTCAGAGTTTGGGATTTGTGGGGCAGGAAAGGAGTTGACGGGGCTGTGGAAAAGTAGTTCAAGCTGCAGATGGACCATGGGTAGGGGATGTAGGTGTGGCCAGAAAGGCGCTGATGGATTGGGAGGAAACCAAGGGGTCAAGATCCCAGAGGTCTCCGTGAGACCCAAGGGAAAGTGTAGTGACAGTGAGGAAGTTAGGAAACCGGGAGGGTAGGAGGTTGGGGCCAGAGTAAGGTGTTAGAGGGTCTAGAAAAGGCCACAGTTTGGAGAAAGGAAAAACCTTGGTTCAGCAGTGGGCTGAAGCTGTACACCAAGTGGGGGTAATGAGTGAAGATAATGAGGATGGGAGGATGGCCTGGAGGCTTCTTCTGGTCTTGAAACAATTTTCTTCTTCTTATAGAGGCGACCCTTCTGGGGGGCTAAGCAGCTGTCAGGCCCTGATCGGAAAGACGCTGAGAATCAGACAGTGCCAGCCCTGAAAGAAATACTGAAAGAAGCTGAAGCCCACAACCTTTCTGTCATGTTTGACCTGCGCCGCCCCCCACAAAACCACACATACCATGACACTTTTGTGAACCAGACATTGGAGACTGTGCTGAGTTCAGGGGTGCCCCAAGCCATGGTGATGTTGCCAGGACCCCAAGTGCTCCCTAGTGCCCCTCCCCTGCCTTCCCTAGGCCATGATGATAATGCTGAGGCTTTCCCCCACCCCAGGGCCTCACCCCAGCTCATATAGCCCATCCTCAGTCAGACCTCTCTGCCCCTGTCCCCACCCCCAGAATCCCTAGGCTTTCCCCAGCTTCATGCCCATCCACCCTGAACCACAGGTCCTCTGGCTACCGGATGAAGATCGGGCTCATGTCCAACAACAGGCACCCCAAATGCGCCAGATATATGGACATCTGGGAGGCCACAGCACTGAGAGGCCCCAGTTTCTCAACCTCCCCTATCAAGACCTGCCACTGCTGGATATCAAGTGAGTGCCAGAGGAAAGGAGCTGAGGGGATCACATGAGGCTTAATGGTGGGGAAGAGCCGAGGCTGGGAAGGCAAAGGTCATTCATTCATTCACTCATACAACACATATTTATTGAACACCTGCTATGTGTCAGGCACTGTTTATTGCAGGCTTTGGGGGTGAAAGAGTCAGAGAATAAACCACTGCACAAAACATATGCATATTCGATAGTGATAAGTGATCTGAAGACAAAAAAATTGGGAAGATGTAGTAGAGATTGGGATAGAGGGGCTAGGGAGGGTCACAGTAGGAAGAGTGGTTAAAGAGGTAGTGTCTGGGCTGAGACCTGATAGGTCACAAAGAGAGGACAATGGGAAGAGCTGCAGAAGAGCAGGAACAGCAGCCTTGTGAGCGAGGGGAAGGCAAGGCTGGCGAGGTAGGCAGGGGCCAAATTGGGTAAGACCTTGTAGGCCACCAGAAGGATTTTAGCTTTCATTCTACACCAAAGAGATTGGTGCAAGAGAGGATGGATCCAGGGAAGAGAGGCGAGAGTCCCAGATGTGAGCTGGGCCCCAGAAGCTGACCCAGCCAGGAAACATGATAGACTTAAAAACATGCAGTTGCCAAGGTCTCTTATAATATCCTTGTGGTCAGATAGAAAAACATGTGGACTGAATGATAGCCCAGTTATCATATTAAGTATTTCAAGGACCTTCCCCCAAGTTGTCACCATGGGAGGAGACACGATATCAGGTTTGGCCCTCCCCTTAGTCTTGTCCTGGTCAACATCGGCTGCTGATCTTGTTTCCAAAAGGCATGAATTGGTAATGAAAACACTGATGGGAAAATGGAGGCCCTGAAAGGTCTATGCACTCCAAGATGACGGGCCAAATGTACCAGGATGAAATGCAACAGAGATACATGTAAAGACCTGTATTTGGGGTCCAAAAGAAGCTCAACTGCACAAAAACAAGAGAGGGAGACACTGGCATTAGCAGGAACATGTGTAAAAAAGACCAGGGCTTTGATTGAACACTGTGAATAATGAATGACACTGCCAAAAACTAGCCTGACCCTGGGCTGCCTTCACATGGGCATAGTGCCCAGAAGGCAGGAGGAGTTTTGCTCTCCTCGAAGCTGGTCCCAGCCCAGCCGGGATATCACCTTCAGATGCAGGCTCCAAACTTCAAAAGGAACATAGGTAAATTGGAGTAAGATCAGATTAGCGAGGTTTGTATGGGGAAGGGAATGATAAGCCAGGTCCCCAGCCCCAGTTGAAGTGACTGGGGCTGTTGGGCCTGGAGAAGAGAAGACTCAGGGGAATGTGGTCACTGCCCCTCAGACCTCTGAAGGGATGTCATGAGACAAAGAGGAGAGACACATTTGTGTGGCCCCAGACAGCAAAGCTAGGACCCATAGGTGGAATCCACCATGAGACAGAGTTGGTCAGGGGCTGCTATGCAAAGGCAGAACTGATGGCTCTGGGGCAGTGACACTGGAGTTTCAAGCACAGAGAGGGGCTGTCTCCCTCCCATGCCTGGAATGCCATGATTCTGGATGTTCCCTATTTCTTCCCCTCCTCCACAGAGCACTGCACCAAGATAATGTCTCGGTGAACCTATTTGTAGTGAACAAGCCCTGGCTCTTCTCCCTACTCTGGTGTGCAGGGGTGGATTCGGTCACCACCAATGACTGCCAGCTGCTGCAGCAGATGCGTTACCCTGTCTGGCTTATTGTAAGGGCTCTGGGACTGTCACCCCTCCTCCTCTTTTCCCATCCCTGCTTCTCCTTAACCCTATCCCTGTTTTCCTTACTTATTGCCCCTCCTCCCCCCATATACTACCTGTGTCTGTATATGGGTCACTCTGGCCACTGACAGGGGCTTTTTTCTATTCCCATAGCCCCCTCAAACCTACCTAATGATGTGGATCGTTAGCAATTGTGTCTCCATCCTGCTGCTTTTGTGGACCTTCCTCCTCCAACGGTGAGTGTTTTGTGCCCCAGCTTTCTGGGTCTTTATTCTCCCTAGGGTCCTGGTGATAGGGCTGATTCAGACTCATAAATGCTGCCTGGGGCTTGGGGTTTGTTCTGTTTGGTTCCTCGGAGATTCTTAGACCCTTCCTTATATATCCAATTGGCTTGAACCTTTTGGGAAAGGCAGTCTGGGGGAACTCGGGGTCAAAAGGTCATGCTTGAAGCTGGCTGAACTCATAATGAGAAGCTTTTCTCCCTATAGGAGATGTGCTAAGGAGAGAGAGAGAACCGGTAAGAACTTTCTCCCCTCACCTCATTTTTCTCCTCCTCTACCCTTCCCCTTGCTCACTCCCTATATGCCCCGCTCCCCAGGCTTAGAAACAGCAGTGCTGCTCACCAGGATCAACGCTTTCATAATGGAGTGAATACCCTGTCATGGACCCCTACCAGCCAAAGTCTGAGGCCTGTGTGCATTGGCCAACAGCAAGGAAGAGAGAATGGCTGAGGTGGAATGTTGGTGGGGTTGGCGTGGGGTGAACTTTGCCAGCAGGAGGTTTTGAACTATGAGGGCCCTCTGCCCAGATGGTGGCATGCCCCAAGCTTCCATGGAATCTGTTCCCCTTGGGATTTTGACCTGAAGTGGTTAGGAAGACACTGAGTCACCAGAAGTTTCTCCCCAAATGAAACTAGAACAGAGGAAGAGGCAAGGAGATTGCCAAGAGAATGTTTCTGATCTGTGTGCACGTGTTCTTGTGTAGAAGGCACAGGGTGTCAGGGACAGGACAGCTTGGAACAGTGACTGAAGGAGATGACAAAACGGCCTTTCCTGGAGAACTATAAGATGATGGAGATATCGACCTGGCTGTCTCCCCTGACATATGCAATTTATCTGACTTCCTGCCTAGAGCCTGGGGGCCAAAGAGCCCATCTAGCCATGTAATTCTGTGCCTACAGGTGGCTTTTGCTGTGCACAGTCTTTTCTTCAAGACACATTCGTTCCTGAATCTTGTCCGTTAATCAGTTATTCAATGAATTGAATGCCCATTTGGCACAGTCTAATCTTTTCAGCGCTGGGGCTGGGTGGAGGATGCACCTTCCATCTAGGGTTGTATGTGACATGACATTGAGGGGTCATCATGGGGACAATCGTGGGTTGGAGGTGGCAAGAGGTCCACCTGGGGCAATGAAGGGCTGCAAGTGGGAAGCAGGAGAGCAGCCGCCACAGGGAGCATTCCGGGTGGCCCAGGCGCGCTGTGCAGAGTTGCGCTGTAGCTCCACCTTGTGGTCACCTGCCCCAAGAGGAGGGCCGCGCCGTCGTCACCCATGACGTACTTGCTGAATGCTACCTGTTTCTTGTGTCCGTTGGGGACCTGTGTCCTTGACTCCATACCCCGAGGGCATGGTCCGATTTCCACAAGTTTTCGCTTCTCTGGGCTGCGCGCAGGGTCAGGTTGCCGGGCCCACCTTCCCCTCGAGGAGCAAGTTCCCCGGTATGTTTGCTGCTCGTGAGTCCCTGGGATAAACAGTTAAGATGACCAGCGCGGAGCTGGCCTAGGATAAGGAGTCTGGTAGAAGTGGGGGAGGGGCTAAGGCAAACACAAGGACAGAAGGGGGCTCTGGCTGACTCTACAGTCCCCACCGCACCCACATTTACCCCGGTTCATGTCTCCACACGAAGGGAAATCGAACTAAGGGTCTGACGAGGTCAGGAGGTTCGGTTCTCAATTCCTCCTCTCTCGCCAGCCTGGGACTGGGGGCGGCACTGGCACCTAGGGACAAGACCCTCCTCAGTTGCAGGGCAGGCCCTGGAACTACAACTCCCAGGATGCCCCACAGCCACTTCCGGTCTCGGGATGGACCAAAGCTAATTTGAATTTGTGTTCCCACCCCTGCCCCTTCCTCCTCCCAGACCCCGCCCCTTCCCTTCTCGCCACCCCGCCCTCGCCATGCACACACATGCATATACACACACAGGCCGCTGTCCACGCCAACATACCTGGCCTGCAGCAGGCGCGGTGGGCGGGGGCATCGGCGTGCGACGGGCTGGGAGGTGGGAGGAGCGCCGGGAGCCCACGCCGCGGCTGCTGCCTGGTCCCAGTCTTCTCGGGGGTCCACGCCGCCTTGGACCGCCTCTTCCACACACTACCTTTTCAAGCTGCATTTCCGTAGTTTTCCCTGTTCCCGATCCCGCCCCTCAGACCGACTGCCGGCCTCAGCTCTGGGGCGCCCAGGTACTGCCGGGCTCTCACCTCTCAGCATGGACCTCCCCCCCACCCCACCCCTACTTTTCTGTCCCCTCCCAGTCGCCCAGCCTCTCAGCCCCGCAGCCTCTTCCCCCCCCCATTCCGACCTGACCCTGACCACATCCAGGGTCTCCAACCCCCGCAGCCTCCACCTCTCAGCTCCCAGGATCTCAGCTGCAGTCCTCTAGCCTCAGAGTCTAGACTCTCGGCCGGAATGCCCCAAGCCCTTGCCCCTAGCCCCTAGCCTTGAGCACTCAGCCCTGAGCCTGCCACCGCCCATCTTTCCTCTCTTCCCAGGAGGGACTGGACAGCTATGGCGCACTTAACCTCTATAAGGTCCTGGACTGGAGGCTGAGATTGATCAAACCTTGAGGGCGGAGGGCCAAGGGGCGCTGCTCATTGGGGTTTGGGTGCAGTTGCTCTCGTTATTTTTAGCTGCTGACTCACAGCTTCTGGCATCCGGGTTTGGGGCTAGCAGGCTGGGCTAGGGGGCTATTAATAGAGCTAAGGCACAGCCCCGACCCAGTTCAGTTTAGAAGCACAGGGAGCAAGGAGCCTCCTTCTGCCGTCGTGCGGCTGTGGAGATGTTGTGGACTGGGGCAGTGGCTGGACCAGGACCTCTCTGGCTGCCAGTACCTCAGCCTGGTATCTCTACCTTGGAACTCTTAAGGGAAAGCCCACGACAAGACTCTGGGCACAGCTCTCCCGTAAGCTTGCCATGGCTTGGGGCTCTGCCACAATGAAGCTCCTGCTGTACTGAGAGTGAATAGATGAGTCCCAAGTGGAGGGATTATTGTGCCCACGGCTTCGGCCTGCTTGGGCCTTCTCCTGGGCCAGAATGCTAGGTTACTAGGAGGAAAAGCTGTGGATTTCTGGTCCCCAAAGGCCCTCATAAGGACGAAATACTTCATCATGGTCCTAACAGAGAGGGCACAGAGCTGACAGGATTTGCTAGCCCCAAACCAGACACAGCACTAGGAAGCTGCCGAATTCTGTGTTACTACCCTGCCATTCTTCTTTTTGTTTCTTTCCCTCTTGTTGGGCTCTGTCCATACTCACAGGGGTCAACAGACCTCAGGATCTCTCCCTACTCCATAGAGAAATCTAATTCAGGAAAGCCACTGAGAAACTTGTCTCCACCAAGGTATGAATGATCCTTTATATATTGTCATTCCTATGGGGCCTTTTTATTTTAATGGGCGAAAGTAGGAGTTCCCCAATCCATGCCTTGGGAATGGTGGGGAAATCTTGATACCTTAGTAGACTAATTACCAAAATTATTCCTTCCCACGCCCAGTGTGCTAGAATTCCCATCCACCAAGGATGCACACCCACAGCAATGCCCCTTACTCGAAAACCAGAAAATTCCTGCTTTCAGCAATCCCAATCTCTGGCTCCCAGGTGAAACCCGAGGGCTTTGAGGCAAGGGTGATTATTTCTCCACACAAAAAGATTGGGGTCACCGAGTGAAGCTGTACTTTCAAGAATGAGCCCAGATTATCAGACAGCAGCGGGCCGCATGCTGCCCTAACCCCATCAGTTTGCTGAGGGAGGGCGCTGGAGAAACGGTGGATAGGAGTGAGAAACAGTTCCTCTTCTCCAAAATCCCTTCTCAGGCTCCTCTGTGGCTTCAGTCTCCGTGCGGGCCTCCGGTTGCCTAGCAACCACGACCGCCTGCAGGGGCGTGGGCTGTTTTCGACCTGTAGGGGCGCCTGTCTCCCTGGGGCCTCAGGCTGGAACTCTAGCAGTTGGGAGGGGATTCCAAATGTCAAAGCATCTCAAGGTTGCTGACTTGCCAACCAAGTCCAGTCTGAGCATCAGAGAGCCTGGAGAATGGGGAGAAGCTCACTATGAATGTAAAGGGATGTAACTCATATTCATTAAAAATGAAAATGTGTGTGTGTTTGTGTGTGTGTGTGAGAGAGAGAGAGAGAGAGAGACAGAGAGAGAGAGAGAGAGAGAGAGAGCAGTCAATGGGGACAGAGTGTGGGGAAGGCAGTTTGACCCTCTCCATTCACTCCAGGTTTAGCAGTGTTTATTCCTCAATCAGAGCAGTTCAGAGGCCCAGGCTATAGGGTGTTTTTTGTTTTTTGTTTTTCCTGATCTACTTTTAGGATGTAGGAAAAGAGTCTAGCACTCTATAGTATTGGCGAACTGCTGAGCATATAAAAGATTTTAAGGTCCTGAGTTACCAGCCTAGCCTAGACTTGGTCATGAAGGAAGATATTCATTCATTTGTTCATTCAACAATAATAATTAACGTTAACCCACTGTGTACAAGGTAATGTGCTAAATGTTTTACATTTAATCCTCACAAAAACCCTATGATGATTTCCATTTCACAGATAAAGAAACTGAAGCTCAAGAAGTAAAGTAATGGCCAAGGTCACACAGCTAGTGACTGGGTTGGGTGTGACTGAGCAACCACTGTGTGCCAGGGTCTAAGAATACAGGAAACAAGACACTCTCTTTTCTCTACCTAATGAACACCTAGTCACCCTTCAGGAGCAAACTAAAAATGTCATCTCTTATGAAACTTTTCGTAAGCCCCTTGCCACCCACAAGTAGAATTGATAACTTGCTTTTTTGTATACCCCTCTGAAATAGCACTTTTCACAGTTACTGTAATGAAATGCTTCTGTATGTCCATTTCTCTAACTTTGAGCACCTTGGTGACAGGGTCTGTTTACTATTCATTGCCACTTGGATGTCTGATAGACATCTCAAACTCAACATGTCCAAAGCTGGACACCTGATTTTTTTCGCCCAAATGACCCCTCCCCTAAAGCGGTCCTCATCTCAGTTGATGGCAGTTTCACCTTTCCAGTTGCTCTGGCCAAAAAACCTTGGAACCACACCTCATATTCAATCTGTCAGCAAATCCTGTTGACTCTCTCTTCGAAATACTTCCAGAATCCAATCACTTCTTATCACCTCCAGTGCTACCACCCTGGTCCAAACCACCATCACGTCTCACTGGCATCACCTCAGTAACCTCCTGACTGGTCTCACTGCTTCACCCTTGTCCCCTGTGGCCTATTCTCCACACGGAAGCCAGAGTGATCCTGCTAAACGCAAGTCAGATCATGTCAGTTCTCAGCACAAAAACTCTCCAATGGCTCCCCATCTCTCTCAGAGTAAAGCCAAAATCCTTCAATGGCCTACAGGCCCTATACAATCTGGTCTCCTACTAAATCTCTGATCATATCCCCTAGTACATTCTCCCTCCCACTCTGCTCCAGCTACTTGGTCCTCCTTGCTGTTTCTTGAACAAGCCAGATGCACTTCTTACCCATGACCTTTGCACTGGCTCTTCCCTTGCTAGGTATACTCTTCTGCATGGCTCCCTTCCTCACCTCCCTCAAGTCTTTGTTCAAATGTCACTTTCTCAGTGAGGCCTACCTTGACCAGCCTATTTAAGATTGCCTGTATTCTAATTTCCAGTTTACAGTAAATACAGCGTATAGAGGAACAAGATAAATGACACCACAAGGGAAAAAACCAGACAAATCCAGAAGTAGGATATTCTACAAAACAAATGAGTTGTACTTTTCAAAAAGCCAATGTCATTAATTTAAAAAAATAAAGATGGGAGACTTCTAGTTCTGGACCCAAGTGGAGTAGACATGCTTCTCCCTATTTCTCCCACTAAGGACAGCTAAAACTCTGTATGTGATATATAAAACAAACATAGGAAGACACTAAAAGAAGGAGAAAAGGACAGACTTGACTAGGTGACTCGACTAAAAACAAAAACATGAACAGAGCCTCAGAGACATGTGGGACTATAACAAAAGGCCTAACATTCATGTCATCGGAGTCCCAGAAGGAGAAGAGAAAGGGTGGGGGTGAAAAGTCCTCAAGAAATGATGGCTGAAAATCCCCCAAATCTGGCAAAATACATAAACCTACAGATTCAAGAAGTTGAACAAACCCTCAACACAGGATAAAGTCAAATCCATGCCAAGACACATTATAATAAAACTTTTAAAAACGAGGCAAAGAGAAAATCTTGAAAGCAGTAAGAGAGAAACACCACTTTACCAACAGGGGGAAAGCAATTCAAGTATCAGCGATTTCTCACCAGAAACCATGGTGGCCAGAAGGAAGTGGCAACAACGTATTTCAAGTGTTAAAATAACTGCCAAGCCTGGATGCTATATCCTTCAGAAATGAGGGAGAAATCAAGTTATCCTCAGAAAAAGGAAAGCTACGAGACCGTGACACCAGCAGACCCACCCTAAAAGAGTGGTTAAAGGCAGTTCTCAAAACAGAAAGGAAATGATAAAAGAAGAAATCTTGGAACATCGGGAAGGAAGAAAGAATAGAATGAGTAAAAACGTAAGTACATACAACAGACTTTCCTTCTTCTCTTGAGTTGTCTAAATAATGTTTGATGGTTGAAGCAATAAGTAAAACATCATCTGATGTGAAGCTCAGTATATGTAGAGGAAATATTTAAGACAACCATACTATAAATGAGACATGGTAAAGAGACCTAAAGGGAGGTAATTTTTTTTACACTTTCCTCATCCTTTTAAAATGATGACACCAGTAGGTCTTTGTGGTGACAAAATAGTTTTGTATTTTGATTGCAGTGGTTGTTACAGAAATCTCTGCATGTGGTAAAATGGTATAGAACTATACACACACTGTACCATTGTCAATTTCCTGGTTTTGATATTGTACTATAATTATGTAAGATGCAATCATTGAGGAAAACTGGGTGAAGGGTACATGGACCCTCTCTGTGCTATCTCTGAAACTTCCTTGTAAATCTATAATTATCTCAAAATAAAAAGTTTTTCTTTTAAGATTGGGGCTGTTCTAGTGGCTAAAGACATGAATGCAATGTGACAGCCTTGATTAGGTTCTGATGTTAAAAAAGATAAAAGGCAAGTTTGGAGAAATATGAATATAGACTGGACATTAGATGATATTAGATGATATGAAATTATTGTTAATTTTCTTAGATGTCATAA
Source organism: Kogia breviceps (assembly GCF_026419965.1). Taxonomy (NCBI): domain Eukaryota; kingdom Metazoa; phylum Chordata; class Mammalia; order Artiodactyla; family Physeteridae; genus Kogia; species Kogia breviceps. Next base: position 72,923,775 of record NC_081330.1, on the reverse strand, counting down.
TCATATTGTGGTTATGTGGGAGAATGTCTTTATTCCCACAAGATGAATGCTGAAATATTTATGGGAGGAGTGTAATGAAATCTGTAACGTACATTTGAACAGTTCAGAAGAAATTGTAGATAGATCGATAAAGCAAATATAACAAGACATTGCCAGTTGTTGGCTCTATGAGGAAGATATATAGGTGTCCCTTGTACTATTCTTTCAACATTTCTGTATGTTTGCAAATTGTCATTTTTAAAAAAAGTTGGAGAGGATATGTGGAGGATACACATGTGATAAAGCAAGTATAGTAAAATGTTAATGAGAATCTAGGTGGCAATTGGCTGTTTGTTCCCTGTAAAATTCTTTAAATTTTTCTGTATGTTTGAAAATTTTCACGTTAAAAGGCAGGGGTAAAAAACTTGAAGAAAAATGATCACAACCTCAAGTCCTTACCTAGTACTCCCAATCCTGCTTTCTCTGCTCTTTTTCTTTTTTCCCATAGCACTTATCACCATATATCATAGTATATACTTCATTTATTTATTGTGCTATTTTTTGTCTGTGCCCTTTCACTAGAATGTGAGCACCCCAAGGGTGGGGATTTATTGTGTTTTGTTCTGTTTGCTGCTATATCCTCAAATCCTAGAACAGTGTCTGGCACATAGCAGGTGCTCAGTGAATACTTGTTGACTTAAGAATGAATTTCTGTAGCCCTAGGGCCTAGGTCAAGGTCTTGCATAGAGTAGGTGTGCAATGAATGTTTGTTGAACTGAGATCTGAGATCTGCAGGAGAACTTAGAATAGACCTGTTGGACTTGAGTGGTTCAGAGTGTGGACTCGAGTCAAATGGCCAGGATTTGCATCCTGATTCTGTCGCTTCCATCTATGTAACCTAGCTGTATTAACATCTCTGAGCCTCAATTTCTTGGTAAATGTCGGATAATAATAGTAGCACCTTGGTAGGGGTTTTGTTTGCATGTAAAGCACTTAGGACTTTGTGAAGACTCAATAATTGGTAGCTAATGACAAAAAGAACAGCAAAAAGATAAGAGTTTTCCCAGCATGTCATCCTTCTTCCATCCTCCAACAGACTGAGCCAGGAGAGGCTAAGGAAATGTCCTTGGATAAGTATTCCCAACTTCTTCTCCAGACACCCGGATTTCTTTCACTTCAGATCTCTTCTTACCTTTCCTTCTGCCCTGGACTTTCTTTACTCTCTTGGCATCCTGAAGCTCTTTCCCCCATCATAACCATGCAGGAGTGGAGTTGAGGAGACAGGAATCTGTGCGCCAGGGACAAACGCTTAGAGCTTTTCTTTCCTTCTGTTCTAAGCTTGAGTCCCTCATTGGTGATGGAAGCAGGTCAAGTGTGAGGTTGCAGTCATTTCGGGGCCTAGAGGTTGAGAGAACAATAGTCCTGAAGAAGAGGCCCTGACAAGAGAGTAGTAACCTCCTAAGCTGCCCTCTTCCTTGGTCCCCTGTTAGGAGAGAGCATCTCCCTCACCCTGCTCTAACATCCCTTCGATCTGTACTGCCGCCTCAAGTCTTTACTTCTGGTGGCCCCAGCTCAGAGCAAGCCCGAGGACCCATTGAGCATCTCCCTGCAACTCCCTCTTGGTAGTGGGGTGGGGTGGAGTGGGCTGAGGTCGGGCTGAAATTGGAGATGAGGGGGCACGAGAATGGGGGCTGAGCTCACCCGTGACACAAGTCCCCTGTCCCTGCCCTAGGGTTGGCCCTACCCCCGATATCTGGGGACCTGGGGCTGAGCCTGGGGGCGCCACTGCCTCTGTTCCTTTAAGGAGCCGCTGTTTAGCATTCCTGCCGCTGCCGCTGCCGCTGCCTGACTCTGCACGCTGATTGGCTGGAATCAACTGAGAAGGGAGCCAGGGAGAGATGCTCTTGACTCCACTCAGATCCATCCTGGGGACCAGTGCGGGAGCGGTCCTCGCAGCACCCAGCTTCTGCCCAGGCTCCCGCTTCTTCTTTGCCGCTGGGCCTTGGCCCAGGAGCCACGACGGGCGACACGGAGCCGCCAGTGCTGGAGGGGGAGCCGTGGGTGCGGGGCAGCGTGGGGGCAGAGGCCCCGGGACGCCCGCCCGGCCCCAGGCCCCGCTCCGCCCGGGCGCCCCCACGGGTGCCCCCCCCTTCCTGGTCAGAGCAGTGTGAGTGTGCCCGGGAGCCTGGCGGCAGCGGCGGCGGCAGCGGCGGTGTGGAAACCGGCGTGGGCTGGGGGGTCCGGGCCGCGGGGGGCAGTGCCATGCACAAGCACCAGCACTGCTGTAAGTGCCCCGAGTGCTACGAGGTGACCCGCCTGGCCGCCCTGCGGCGCCTTGAGCCTCCCGGCTACGGGGACTGGCAGGTACCCGACCCCTACGGGCCAGGTGGGGGCAATGGAGCCAGCGCCGGTTACGGGGGCTACAGCTCGCAGACCCTGCCCTCGCAGGCGGGGGCCACCCCCACCCCCCGCACCAAGGCCAAGCTCATCTCCACCGGCCGGGATGTGGGGCCAGTGCCCCCTAAGCCAGTCTCGGGCAAGAGCACCCCCAAACTCAACGGCAGCGGCCCCAGCTGGTGGCCCGAGTGCACCTGTACCAACCGGGATTGGTATGAGCAGGTATGGATCAGCAGAGGGGTGGTGGTGGGGCAACAACCCACAGGGGCTGAGGAGTGGGCGCCTGGAGGCCTGGGGTTCAGCATGGGCTCCCGGGGCTCCCAGCCCGCAGACCCTGAGCCCTAGCATTGCAGCTGGGCCAAGAGAGGCGGTGGGAAATGTGTGCTTCCCAGTGTGTCTGTTTGGGGGTCTCCATTTGGAGGGGATTGGGAGGAGCTGTGTGTCAGGAGGCAAAGGCATGGCGGAGGGGCACAATCTCCCGTGTGGGGGGATTGGGTTCGCCTCAGCGTGGGCGGGGTGGGGGGTTAGCAGTGTCTCTGTGTCTGGCAGGGGGCGGGAGGTTCTGCGGGGGCTGTGTGCGGTGTGTGTCTCCACAGGAGGGGAAGAGGGGGCATGGTGCTCTGTGTAGGGGGGACATGTGTGTGTGTTGAGGTGTGTGGAGGAAGGCAGTGGAGCTCCTGTGAATCTATGTTGAGGAGCCCATGTGCCCAGCTTGCTGAGCTTCATCCCTTGATGCCGTGAGTCCCTCTCCGTCCTAGTCCCTTTGTGTGTGAATGTGCACATGGACATGTGGGGATGTCTCTCTGAATGTGGAGGTGTCTCTGTAGATGAAGCTGCAGGTTTGGCTGTGTTTGCCTGTGTGTGTGTGTGTGTGTGGCTACATGTATATGTGTGTGAGCATGTGGCTGTAAGTGTGTGCATGCATGTGCCTGTGTGTGTGTGTGTGTGTGTGTGTGCGTGCGCGCGCGCGCGCGCGCATGTGGTGTCCCTGGTGAGAGGCGCTTGACAGGCAAGGGACGGGAGGGGGAGGAGGCGAGAGACACGTCCCAAGCAAGGCTGAGAGGCTGCTGAGAAGGATGGACTCTTTTGTCCAAGCAGCTCTGAAGTGTGTATGTGTACTCAGGGGGTGAGGGGGGGACTGAAGCCAGCTTCCTTGCTCCAGAACAGGCATGATGCCTGGAGCCAGGCAAGGGGCAGCTGCTCTGGTGCAGGGACTGGCCCCGGTGGGGCATCTTCCCCTTGGGTACCGCAAGATGTGGGAGAACTTGGCCCCCCAGCCCTGACTTGGCACAGCTTGGGAACCCCTGGGTGCTGGGCACAACTCTGGCTTCCACTCCCAGCCTAAATAAACTGCCAGCTTAGAAAATGGAAGGAGCATCTGTGGGAGAAGCAGCAAAATGGAGGATGGGCCGGCAGAGCCAGGTCCCTGGCATGCATGGCAGAGGGCCTGTCTGGTTACTCGGCTCTGCAGCCCCCAGGGTAGGGAGAGGGGAGGAGGAGGCTTTGTTGTGGAGGGCAGGTGCTGGCTGCCCCAAACTGGTGACCATCTGGCCACCTCTGTCCCCCTCTGGGGATCAGATGTGCTCTCACTCAGAAGCGAAGGTGGGGACTTCTTGGGGAGAGGAGTCCTCGGTTCCAGCCTTCTGTCTGTCCACACTGACTGTTTCCTGTGTCTCTTGCCTTGGCCCCTTGCCCTCTCCAGCGGATTCTCCTCCATCCTGGGGCCCTACCCTTGTAAACACTCTCTTGTGCTTGTCCTGCTTAACTGGTAGATAGGTGCCAGTCCCAAGGCTGGGCCAGTTGGTCAAGGTTTCTTTGCCAGGGCTGATCCCTGGATGGCTCCTGGCCCTGGGAGCAGGTTCCCTGAGGGGGGTGGTGGGAGGCTGGAGGGTGGACCAGTGGAAGCTGGGAGCTGCTGGGTCTCACCAGAGCTGGACTTGAAGCATGGCTATCACATGTGGGGACACATGGTGTACCAGATGCATACAAGAGCTACATGGAAATCCTTTTGCCTATGTGTCTGTTGCATGGTACTTCAGGCAGTGGTGTTGGTTTGCGGGCTCTTAAGAGCCATCGGTTCTTCCTCCTGGGATCAGGGACAGGAGTAGGGCTGCAGCGAGAATCCTCCCACCAACTCCTAGGGCTGCAGGGCAAAAAGCCCTGGGGCCAGGCTCAGAAAAGGTGGAGGCATGACTTGCCAGCCCTCTCCTCCTCTCTGCTTTTTGAAGCCAAAGCTGTGTGGGGTGTAGGTGGGAGGGGAAGCAGAGCAGGGCATGCAGAGGAGCCCTCACCCTGGGTTTGCAGCTTCCCTCTTCAGATGAGATGAGGAGACCAGAGGTCAGGAAAGGGGCAACATAGCCAGAGAAAGATGGGGGAGGGGCACCAGGCTATCTGGGGAGAGAGGCAAGAGGGCTCCTCCATTCTTGGGGATAAGAGTGAAAGCCAGGGAGCAGGTGCTACTTGTCTGTCCAGAATCACATTTTCACTTGGCAGTGGCCACAAGTAAGTCCTGTCTGAGAGGCCATCTCTGTGGGTTGGTCAGACCAACCCTGTGTTTCCATCCCTTTCCCTTGCTTCTCCTCCTGTGGTTGCATGTTGAAGGCCGTGGACTCGGCTGCCAATCAGTCCATGGGTCATCAGCTTCTCCCTCATGGGGCATCTTGTGCACTCTGCTCCTGTCCCACCCCTGGCTTTGCCTCTGACTCCTGAGCAGATCCCTTTCTGCTGGGAAACACAAAGGGTTCGGGATCAAAAGCCCCTTGATAGAAAATGGATTGACTTCTGCCCATTTAAGGAATTGGGTTCTTGGGGACACAGGAGATAGAATGAGGGTTCATGAGATACTCTGAAGGGGGTAACTTTTCTTTTTCCCATGAGCTTTGCTGGGCAAGGTGATGAGTGGCCAGAACATCAATAGCCTTGGCAGCTTGCTTTACTCAAAAGAGCATGTGGTGGGCTTTCCTGGTGCGCAGTGGTTGAGAGTCTGCCTGCCGATGCAGGGGACACGGGTTCGTGCCCTGGTCCGGGAAGATCCCACATGCCGCGGAGCGGCTGGGCCCGTGAGCCATGGCCGCTGACCCTGCGCGTCCAGAGCCTGTGCTCCGCAACAGGAGAGGCCACAACAGTGAGAGGCCCGCGTACCGCAAAAAAAAAAAAAAAAAAAAAAAAGAGCATGTGGAGATCCAGGTTCTAGCCCCTGCTCCTTCACTAACTCCCAGTGTGCCCTTAGGCACAACCTGTGTCCTCTCTGGGCCTCAGTGTCACTATCTGTCACATGGGAAAGGTTGAACAAGATGGTGTCTGCTGTCCTTCCAGCTCTGACGTGGTGGGAGTCTGTGATCCCAAGTCAGGGAGAGCTGTGGTTCAGAAGGGGTGCAGGTTCCTGTCCAGGCCACTGGGTGCCCCCACGGATGCTGAATGTGGCATGGTTTGCCTGCCATGTTCCATTTCTGCCATCCCCCTCAGGCCGCCCTGCACCCCTCCTAGTGAACCTCGAGGCCCTGTAGCCCAGCCTCTTGGTGAGTGCACCACTGGCTGGCCTGGTCCCAGACAATTGATCTGGGCTAAATGAGCAGCTGGGTTGGGCCTGATATGGCTGGAAGCAAGGGGAGGAGGGCCTCCTCAGGGTCAGCCTGTCCCATCTGTGTCCAACAGGTGTCTCAGGGTCAATTTGGGCTCTCCTACTCTGTGGGGAGTTGGGGGACAAGCAGGTTGACCAGGGGGTGGTGGGGGGAGTGGCGCAGGAGGCACTTAGGGCCCTGCCTGTGTCTTCCCCTAGGTGAATGGCAGTGATGGCATGTTCAAGTATGAGGAGATAGTCCTTGAGCGGGTGAGTCTGGAGGTGGGGCAGGATGAAATGGGAGGGCAAGGTTAGAACGGGGAGAGGGGAGGGCCCTGAACCTTGGTCTCAAGACTTGTGGGGGACCTGCATTGAGAGAATGGGGAAACAGCGGCCCTCAGAGGCTGCATCACTGCATCAATCAATCAACTGACTAACAAATATTAATTGACCTTGCTCGCTGAGGCCTAGGGAATTGGGGAGGGGATGGCTTTGCTGAGGCCTCCACACCAGAATGGTCAGCACAGGCTGGGAATCTGCCAGATTCGTGACGAATGTGCCCCAGCCTGCCATGGCCCCTTCTGAGGCCTGGAGAAGCTGCTCTGGGGGGTGGCAGGGGTAGATGGGGCCCCGGAAACCCTCCCCCATGCCTTCTGCATGAGCAAACTGTGCCCCTCCACTTCCTTCTGCAGGGCAATTCTGGCCTGGGCTTCAGCATTGCTGGTGGCATCGACAACCCCCATGTCCCCGATGACCCTGGCATCTTTATTACCAAGATTATCCCTGGTGGAGCAGCTGCCATGGACGGGAGGCTGGGGTGAGGTGGCCTGGAAGCAGGGCTGGGGATGGCAGGGGCAGGATAGAGGTGAGGGGAGGAGGGCCGCCTGGCAGGATGACCCTTCCATTAGATCTGAGATGGGGAGGGGTGAGGAGGGAGGGGGAGGGGAGGGGAGAGGAAGAGGAGGAGGTGGGAGAGAGGGTGGAGGGGCGGTGGCAGGGTGTCATGCCTCTTGGGCTTCCCCCACAGGGTGAATGACTGTGTGCTGCGGGTGAATGAGGTGGATGTGTCAGAGGTGGTGCACAGCCGGGCAGTGGAGGCGCTGAAGGAGGCCGGCCCTGTGGTGCGGTTGGTGGTACGGAGGCGACAGCCCCCACCAGAGACCATCATGGAGGTCAACCTGCTCAAAGGGCCCAAAGGTGCGGCCCTCTGGGTTCTCGTGTTCTGGCCAGAGGCCCCTGGTTGGCCCTGTAGGAATTGGAAGGGAATACCCTCACTTCCTTCCTGACTCCCTGGTGCAGCTCACAGCCCTTTTCTTGATCTCACATCTCACCTGTACTGATCTCGGGATGGCAGCCTGGTGTTTGAGATCCCTGGGGGGAGCTCCTATGGGGCTGGTGGCTTGGCTGGGTGCAGGGGATTGGGATTGGGATTGACTGCATGCTCTAATTTCTCCTTGTGTCCCTCTCCACTCCCTGCTGGCTCCCGCCCAGGCCTGGGTTTCAGCATTGCTGGTGGGATTGGCAACCAGCACATCCCAGGAGACAACAGCATCTACATCACCAAGATCATTGACGGGGGTGCTGCTCAGAAGGATGGACGCCTACAGATCGGAGATCGGCTGCTGGCGGTGAGACAGCCTTCCCGGGGATGCCCAAATGGCGGGGTGGGGAGGTGGAGCTCTAGTAGCCTCTCCCTCCACCTGATCCTCACTCAGGGACTAGGCATCATGGGAAATTTCAAGAGCATCATCTGAGTTGTGTGTCCCCAGATAGCAAGGCCCTAGTCCTCTTCATGGCTCAAACTTCCTCACCTGTCCCCCCCTACCCCCTGCTTCTCTGCCCCTCACAGCACTGTATTTGGACCTCTGTTAGATAGAGCACTGTTGAATTTCACTATAAGGGCACCCCTCAGTGTTCCCTGGGGAGGCCCTCCCTTCTTATCCCCGGTGCTAGCCCTAAGGCCTCTCCTCTCCTAGGTGAACAACACCAATCTGCAGGATGTGAGGCATGAGGAAGCTGTGGCCTCGCTGAAGAACACATCTGACATGGTATATCTGAAGGTGGCCAAGCCAGGCAGCCTCCACCTCAACGACATGTATGCACCCCCCGACTATGCCAGCAGTACGTACCAGTCTGCCCTGCCCCTGTCCTGAAGCCCTGCCCCCTGGTTTCTGGAGGGGAAGAAGTTTATGCTCCTTGTTAAGAGAGACAGAAGGAGAGAGAGAGAGAGAGAGAGAGAGAGAGAGAGAGAGAGAATAAGACTGGTGCTCAGGAAAGCTGAGCCCAAATCCCAGCCCTGTCCCTTATACCTGGGTGCCCTTGGACAAGTCCCTTTCACCTGTCTTTAGTTTCCCCTTTGGCAAAAAGGAGCTAATGATATATGTGCTGCCCTCCTCATAGGACTGCTGCAAGGATCAAATGAGATCACGGACGAGAAAGGCCTTGGAAAACTGTATCAGGCTATAGAGATGTGAGGGATTATTATTAGTCACACCTCTAGTCATGCCTTTCTTTGTAGATTGCCTTGACTTTAGCTCTTTCTAAGACTCACAGGAGTGAGCTCAGGATTCAGAAAGGGACTGTGGAGGAGGAACCCTAGGGGGTGGAGTGGGGAGGAGCCGCCTGAGGAATCTGCATCCCTTGGTCTGGTCTCTTTGCATCTGAGGTGGGGGGGATGGTTAGCCCTTGGTGGCGGGTGGAGGAGGGTACCACTGGGGAGTGGTCTCGGAACTTTTCTCTCCCTTTCTTGATTCCAGCTTTTACTGCCTTGGCTGACAACCACATAAGCCATAACTCCAGCCTGGGTTATCTCGGGGCTGTGGAGAGCAAGGTCAGCTACCCTGCTCCTCCTCAGGTTCCCCCCGCCCGCTACTCTCCTATCCCCAGGCACATGCTGGCTGAGGAGGACTTCACCAGGTAAGACACCCGTCACCCCCGCCCGGCCCCTCCGCATCCTACCTAGGGATGGGGCGGAGAGGAATCGCTTCTGGCTGGCCACAGTCCTCCTTGTAGTATGGCAAAGAAGAGGATAAAGCCCTCATCGCTCCTGTCTTTGGGTTTGGAGGCCCCCTCTCAAGCCCTTGGGGCCCTAAGGAGGGACAGAGGTGGCTGCAGGGACAAGTTCTACCATCAGGGGGAGTGCCAAGTGTGTGGCCCCTATTCGAAAGTGCAGAGAAAGGGTAGAATGGAGTGTTTAGGGGGCTGAGGAGGTGGAGGCTGCCAGATTTCCTGCCCTGAGACAGTTGCAGCCCCCTCTGCTGCAACCATTCCACGTTAGAAAAGAGAGCAGTTCAGCCGGTGGGGTTGGTCCGGGATGCTGGGAGGCTGGCGGGCCAGGTGGCCTCGCACGCAGGGAACGGCCCCGCCCCACTCTGGCGGCTGCTGCTGCTGCGGAACTGGTTAGGCCGGCAGGGGTTCCGGGGGACAGGTTTGCTGCAGGGTGGGGCCTGGGAGGCTGCTGGGCTGGCTGCAGTAGAGCCGGAAGGGTAGGCAGATGGAGTTGGAGGGGGGGGGGGGAGAGCTGGAGGAGCCATGGAGAGGGCACGCAAGTTCTCAGGCTCCGGCTTGTCCCTGGGCTTGGGCTTGGCTTCGGCCTCAGCCTGGAGGAGGGCTTCGCGGAAGAGGGCCCGGCCGCTCCGCTCCCTGCGGCCTGGAGGGGATGCCAGGTAGGAGGAGAGGAGGGCTTTAGCAAGAGCATCCAGGTCTCAGGGAAGGAGCCTCGCACCTGAGACTGGGAGCAAGAAAGGAAGAGCCTCGGACCTGGGGCTCCTCGGATGAAAGATGCTTAAAGTGAAGGCAGTGGGCAGGGCAAGTGTGCTGAGTCAGGTTGTATGGATATACAGGAGCCGCAGCTGCTCTCACTTGATGACACTGTGACCATTGACAGAGGGATTCCTTAGACATGGTTAGTTGGAGTCGGAGTTTTCATGTGTTTGTCTCCTCTCTTCAGTTAGGCTCCTAAGCTTCTTCTGGGGACCTGGGATTTCTTTATCTCTATCTCCCACATCACCCAGCAAGGGTACATAGTGCTAGCTGTTGACTAAATCTGTTGTTGGGGAAAGTAGGAGGGGTCATAGTTTGTCAGTGGATTTTTGAGACTGCGGAGAAGCATGTATAAAGTAAGTATGCACAGTTTGTGGGTGGTGAGTGCAGTCAACCCCAGGGCCATCCCACAGCCCCTAACTGATTCCCCTTCTTGTGGCCCAGGGTTCAAATCACACAAGTTGGTAGGATGGGAGAATCTGGGGAGGAAGAGGACCAGTGAGTGGGCTCTGAGATATGGTCTCTGGAGCCCAGGGTAGGGGTTTGTTGACCAGAGAGAGTCAGAGACTGTCCACTGGGAAGTTGACTCCAAGCCCTCAGGAAGAAGGGAGGAAGAACAACTGAAACTTGGCACCTGGCAGCAAACAGCAGCCAAGCAGGTTTCAGGAGAGAAAGGGAGCAACAGAGTATCATACCTAGGGACCTAAGTCCTTCTACAGCCATATGGGCCTTGTTCCAGGCTGGCCCTCACAGGGATAACAGTTTATACCTACTTTGTCCTGACCCTTCCACTCCTTTCCCACCAGAGAGCCCCGCAAGATCATCCTGCACAAGGGATCCACAGGCCTGGGCTTCAACATCGTGGGAGGAGAGGATGGAGAAGGCATTTTCGTCTCCTTCATCCTGGCAGGAGGCCCAGCTGACCTGAGTGGGGAGCTGCGCAGAGGAGACCGGATCTTATCGGTGAGGAGACAAAGGCAAGGTGGGAGGATGGGAGCTATGCCAGTCTGAAAGGGAGGAGGGAAGACCTCGCTGTCTCCAAGGAATGCTTCTTGAAGTGGGGGAAGGCTAAGAGCTGGAGAAAACATATTCTCTTTATAGATGTCCTTAGTGAGGGACAGGGACCAGACTTATACTTAAGGAGGAAGTGAGTATCTCTTGGATCTTAACCCTGGCTGACATTTTACCCCCACAAAGATATTATTACGCTAGAGGTGTATCCTTTAGGTCTCATCCTAGGGGCAAGGATGGGATATTGAGAAAGGCATCCAAGTAAGCTTAGGGATGGGCTACCCACCTCCCTCTCCTAACTGCTACAACAGAGGACTCCTTTCTTGCTTTTGGGGTGGCTCATAACTCCTCTCTTTGGACAGGTGAATGGTGTGAACCTGAGGAATGCAACTCATGAGCAGGCTGCAGCTGCTCTGAAACGGGCTGGCCAGTCAGTCACTATTGTGGCCCAGTACAGACCTGAAGGTAGGAGAAGGAAGGTGGAACAAGATGATTTGGGGAGATTAGACTTATTACTAACTGCTGGCTTTTTGCCATCAAAGCCACTTGACTAGGTCCCTTCTTACACTGGTACAGTAACCTCTCCCTCTCTCGTTTTCCTTCTGGACTGGGGTAGGTTTGGACAGCTTGGGAGCATCAATCAAGGCTGTGCTCAAAGCCTGGTGAATAGGGCTGCGATGCAGCTGAAGGCCAGTAGTGGGCAGCAGTTTACGGGAGGAAGCGCAGAGATTGGGGCGACTGGAAAAAGGGGAGGGGGAGGGAGGCAGAGGTGGAGGGCTCAAGAGGTGAAGAACATAACTGTGTTTCCTGCAACAGAAGGGTAGTTCTCAGTTAGAAGGACTTGAGGGAGAAGAGTACCGACCTCTTAAGAGTGCTTGGGCCAAACCTCTATGACCCCCACTTCTCCCCTCATCAGGGTGACCGTGAAACAGCCATAAACGCGCTGAAAAGGTGATGATGCTAGGCTCTCCAGGTAGGGAATCGGAAGTGGACCCCTCTTTCCCTGCTGGGGGCCTTCTTTGTGTTCTGCGGGAGCAGTCCCCCGGCTTGGGCGAGTGGGAGGGGCCGGTTATGCAAATGAAAGCGTTTGATTGGCTGGGGCCAGCCAAGGCCCAGGTGCCGAGGTGAGCTGCGGGGTAGCGCGCCTGAGCCAGCCGGCCGGCGGGGTGGCCATTGGCCGGCCGAGCGCGGCCTCCAGCCTGACGCCCCGCCCCCTGACCCAGGCGGAGGGCGGCGGGCGCCCCTCCTTCCCCCCCTCCCCGCCTCGCGCGCCTCAGGCGTCTCCTCCTCCTCCCTCCCCTCCCCCTCCCCCTCCCCCTCCCCTCCCCCTCCCCCTCCTCCTCCTCCTCCTCCTCCTCCTCCTCCTCCTCCTCCCCCTCCTCCCCCCTCCTCCCGCGTGCCCCGCTTTGTGTCCGTGGTCTCCCGCGCGGGACAGAGGGGCCGGCCGGAGCTGGCGCTTTCTCAGCACTAGACCTGGACTCCGACCCGGCGCCAGGTGAGGTGGGGCGGACGGGGGTCAGGCCCCCTCACAGTCCCCCCTAGCCTCTCTACGGTTCTGTCCTCAGACTCTCTCTTTTCCCACACTGCGCCCCCAACTCTGAGCTCTCCCCGGAATCCCTGGGCCGCGTGTCCCCAGCTCCGCGCGGCGCGCGGCTTTGGAGCCCCTCCCGAGGGTCCCTCGCATTCCCGCGGAGCAATGCGCGCGGCTGAGCCCCAGCCGGCCTCCACCTCTTGGCCATCACCTCTCCCCACCCACGAACTCTGCCCCTTCTCGCCTGGGACCTCTGTCTGCCCCCCAGTCTCCTTCCTGCCGGCGGCTGCGCCCCCAGCAGCTCCCTAATCTCGGTCCCCAGAGGAATTTTCTCCGTCTTCCCCTCCCCCACACCAGTTACTACGCCTCCTTTCCCCCTCACCCCGACCTGGCGACCTCTGGGAACCCCCGAGGTGGGCTTGGTGTTCTCGGGCCCCCCCATGCCCGCTTTTGTTTGCCAGCGCTTGCGACTGTCGCCGACTCCTTTCGCCTCCCCCTCCTCTTTGTAAGGCCGGCCTTTGTCCCTTAGGGCTGCAGCGCCTGGGCTCCTGGGACACCTAGGCCCCAGGGCCGGTTACTAAGGTGGAGGAAGGGCCCTCTCCTGGGCAGGTGCTCTGTTCCGTGATGAGAATGGGGAGAGGCTGGCAGCCCTGCTTCAAAGCCGTGAGGGATCGAAAGCGCCTACCTTTGTCCTTTCCGCTGCCCCCCTACCCCTTGTTCAGCGCCTCAAGCCAGGAGCCTGAAGGCCAACAGGAGAGGGGCCTGCAACCTTCTGCACTAGGCTATTTTGATGGGGACAACTGTCGGGAGGTGACTAACAGGAGAGCTTGTTCGTCTGAGGTGGTGGGAAAGAGGGATGCAAATGGACACTTTTGAGTCATTTCTTTCCATGTTGGGTGTCCAGCTTAATGACAAGAAACACACATTAGGGTTATTGTTTTTATGATGCCTGCGTTTGCTGTTTGCTTCTCAGTGTAGAGCTCACCATCTGATTTTTATTAGCAACCAGTATTTATCCATTTCATGCCCACAACTTAGGCAACGTAGGTTCTGCAAAGAAAATGGTTTCTCTTGCATATTTGTGTGTGTGTGTGTAGGAGAAATTGATGTGTTTCTTTCGGTTTTGCTCACTGATGCTGGGCACATGGAAACAATACTGTGAATTTGTCTGGTGGTAGTATGTTGGAAACTGGTGACTACATGTTTCTCCAAGTTTTGTTAGGAGAATGTAATTGATTTGCATAAAAAGCTGCAAGTTGTCCTGGCTAAAGGGATTCCTTCAGTGTTCATTGCTCTCTGGGCATATTTCTGAGCATTTTTGATGTTTGTCGAGGTGCTATCTTATGCTAGGTCTCTCTACCATTTGCCAAACAAAGCCTTTCTCCTCTTAGGATTTAGTTGAACTACTGTTGTTAAGTCTCTGCCACCCCAATCTCATTTCTTCCTTTGGTTTGGAAAATCCAACAGGGCCCCAACATGCAAAAGCTTTTTTTTTTCCATTCAAAAATGGACCCTTGGAAACAGGTCTGGAGAGACTATCAAGCATTCCATGTTGGGCTCTGAATTTTCTTTGATAAAGTGATAGTTTTTAAGAATAAGGACTTCATGTTGATCATTTTATAATTATGTTAAATACTGTCCTTTGGAGGATTGCATCACATAGGCATTTACAAAGTGAGTAATCCAAATATATGTTTGTTGGCTAAAATGGCAGAGACTATATGTTTTTGTCCAAGTAAGTGTTCATCATTTGTATTTTTTTCACATGGAATGTGGGAGCTGGAAAGGATCACGTAGTCCAACCCCTCATTGTGCAAACCAGAACAGCGACAGGAGAGCAGGGACATGTCTTGCCTAAGGTCATGAAGGGAAAGTTGCTGAGGGTCAGTAATCAGTTTAATCCTGAAGTCCACCAGCTGGGACAAATCGTGCTTGGGAATACTTGAGAAACCTAAGACCTAGTTGGAGCAGAGGAAAGGAACTGGGAAAATAATAGAAGAGAGGGTGAGGGAAAGATTAGAGTGGTCTCCATGGTGGCCCTTGAGGCACCATTGCCAAACCAGTGCAGCCTTTAGCTAGATATCCTTTAGTAGGAGAGCTTAAAAAAAATAGCTTTGACTAATTAGAACAATCAGAGTAAGAACAATTTTTCTCCTTTTTTTAACAGCTTAATTGAGATATGATTCATACACCATACAATGCATCCATTTAGGTGTACAATTCAGTGGCTTTTAGTGTATTCACAGAATTGTGCATTCATCATCACAGTCGATTTTAGAACATTTTCATTACCCCTCTCTTTGAATACATAGAGATGGTGCAAGCATTGGAAGGGTGATAGGTGTAGGACAGTTGCTTCCTGATGTATCTCATCTGGGCACTTAGGGGCTGGTTGGCAGCTCTGACTTTGCTCTAACTGTGAGATTCTTTCATATATCTGGTTGCTTAATGGGTTGAACCCATAATGAAGATAGGAACCTTGTCTATCTATTTAAACTTTGTATTGTGCCTAAGCATGGGTGCTTTACAAATATTTGTATGATGAAGCTTTGGAAAATATTAAAATAGATATAGAAATGCCAAATGATAAGCTACTACAGTGAGAGATGCTGTTTAATAGTTTCACTCCTGATTGCTCCAAACTGTTGTGGACACAGCAATCCTACCTATTTAGCTAAAAATAGCATGATGTTCTTGGGCATGTATAATCCTGCTTAAAATTCAAATTGAAAATTGAAACAACTGGCTCTTGGCAGAGGCTCTCTTCCAATCTATTCTAAAATGAAAAATATTTTTCTGTGACTTGTGGAATTGCTCCACCAAGGGAAGGATGGTTTCCATGTTATAGCATTTTGATTTAGAAACTATCTCCTACATTTTCCTCCCTAGTTGCTTTGTGTCAGCCTCTGTTTATAAACTCAGCTAGTATTTTTCTGGAAAGCCCCTTTGTTTTTAGCATAGATTCTGTACCCCAAATCAGGAGGTGAGCCAGAAATTGGTCACTAAGGTAGCTAAACTGGGAACTGATCCTTTGTGACTAGTCTTTTCAACTGGAATATAAATCCAGACAAGCTAGGGGTACAGGGAATGAGAAAGAACTAGGGTTTTCCATACTTATTTTAAAGTGCTGAAGAAGCACACTTTTCACCATGGAAACACCTTCAGGTAAGGCCTGGAAGAGTAAGGATCAGTGTTGGTAATAACTTGAAAGCATAAAAGGGATATTTTCCCCATAACATTTAAGTTTACCACCCCATCTCCCCTGCTTGAGAATGAGGGATGTAAACATAGGTGCCACCCTATCAGCATGATCTCTTTTGAGAGCACAGAGGTGAAAGTTTATCAAGGCAAAGAATCAAAGTTCTGAAACTCCTGTTGCCATCCTAAAAGAAGGCTAATGTAGGGAGGGAAGAAAATGAATTCCTGTTAACAGCACTTCTATACTGAACAATTTGAAGGCAGCTACTATTGTATTTTTCTTTGTGTCCCAGCACCTAGTCCAGAGCCTGGCACATGTTTTGTTGAATTATTGAGTATGTCTCTGTTCTAGATGGCTTTGTAAGCATTAATCTTCAAGATATCCCTGTGGGATAGGTGGTATTATCCCTATTTTACAGATGAGAAAAGTGAGGATCAGAGAGGTTGAGTGACTTGCTCAAGGTCCCACAGCCAGTAAGGGGTAGAATCACAATGTGAAGTCAGATTTCCTGAGAACTTCGTGTCCAGGGCTTTTGCCAAGAAACCACAACTACCTCTCTCCACAGCAGAGATGCTGTGAGCCCCCTCTCTCTACCCAGAAGATACTGCTCTGAGACTCTTCAGGTGCCAGAAGCTGTTAACAGATGGACTAAAGCCAACTCCCAAATGTCAGCTTTTTTTAAAATACATTTATTTATTTTATTTATTTATTTTTGGCTGTGTCGAGTCTTCGTTGCTGTGTGCAGGCTTTCTCTAGTTGCGGCGAGCAGGGGCTACTCTTCGTTGCGGTGCGCGGGCCTCATTGCAGTGGCTTCTCTTGTTGAGGAGAACAGGCTTAGTTGCTCCGCGGCATGTGGGATCTTCCTGGACCAGGGATTGAACCCGTGTCCCCTGCATTGGCAGGCGGATTTTTAACCACTGCGCCAGCAGGTAAGGCCCCAAATGTCAGCTTTTTAAATCTTGATAACCACAAACTGCTGTACCAAAGGAGGAGGTAACCTGGGAGTAGAGGGGCTGCTGGAAGCCTGAAGGAGACCCCCCCTCCTGCAAAAGGAACGTGAACTTGGGAAGACTACCATAGAATGATATTGTGGGAGGGAACCTCAGGAGGAGCCAAAAGATGGGAATTGGTTGGCTTGACTTAACAACAAATGTGTGCAGGCCTAAGAATACTAATACAGTAAATAGGAATTTCCCATTTCTTCAAGTGAAATAGAGTTGTATTTGTCATTCATTTTTTATGAACTTACAATTCACTCATTTAAGGGTGTAATTCAGTGGTGTAAAATTCACAGCAGTCAATTTTAGAACATTTCACCACCTCAAAAAGAAAAATCCTTTAGCTGTCCTCCCAGCCCCCTCCCCACCCCACTGCCCCACCAACCTCCCCATCCCCCTCAGTGCTACTAATCTACTTCCTGCTTCTATGGATTTGCCTGTTCTGGACATTTTGTATAAATGGATTCATATATGGTCTTTTATGACTGGCTACTCTCAGTTGACATAGTGTTTTCAAGGTTCATCTGTGTTGTAGCATGTATCAGTACTTTATTTCTTTTCAGGATTGAATACTATTCTATTATATGAATATATCAAATTTTGTTTATCCATTCATGAGTTGATGGGCATTTGGGTTATTTCTACTCTTTTGGCTATTATGAATACTATCTTTGAACATCTGTATGCAGTTTTCTGCATAGGCATGTGTTTTTATTTCTCTTGGTTATATATACCTACTGGATCATATGGCAACTCTATATTTAACCTTTTGAGGAATGGCCAGGCTGTTTTCCATAGTGGCTGCACCATTTCACATTCCCACCAGCAGTGTGAGGGTTACAGTTTCTCCACATCCTCGCCAACCCTTGTTAACGAATGTCAGTTTTTTTGATTCTAGCCATTCTGGTGGGTGTGAAGTGATATCTCATTGTGGTTTTCTTTTCTTTCTTTTTTTAAAAAAAATTTATTTATTTATTTTTGGCTGTGTTGGGTCTTTGTTGCTGCGCGCAGGCTTTCTCTAGTTGCAGCGAGTGGGGGCTACTCTTCATTGCAGTGCACGGGCTTCTCATTGTGGTGGCTTCCTTTGTTGTGAAGCACGGGCCCTAGGTGCGCGGGCTTCAGTAGTTGTGGCTCACGGGCTCTAGAGCGCAGGCTCAGTAGTTGTGGCGCACGGGCTTAGCTGCTCTGCGGCATGTGGAGTCTTCTCGGACACGGGCTCAAACCCGTGTCCCCTGCATTGACAGGCCGATTCTTAACCACTGCACCACCAGGGGAGTCCTCATTGCGCTTTTCATTTGCATTTACCCAATGGCTAATGATGTTGAGCATCTTTTCATGTGCTTATTGTTTTGCTTTGCTTAGTCCCCTGATTCTCACGTTGTTTATAAATTGACTTGAGACCAGAGCAAGCCAACTGTTATTACTCAGGTAATTAGAGGGAACCAGGAGGATAAGGGACTACCTTTCCACTCTTATCACTGTGTGCTGGAGGGCGTGGGTATGGATAATTTTATCTAGGAATGCTGACCTGATAAAAATGATAGGGCCCACCTTTAAAAAAAACCAGAAAACCCTCCAGCTTATTCACATACCATACAATTCACCCATTTAAAGTGTACAACTCAGTGGTTTTTAGAATGTTCAGAGTGGTGCAACAGTCAATTTTAGAACATTTTCCTCACCCCCAAAAGAAGTCCTGTCCCATTAGCAGTCACTGCCCATTTCCCCAAAACTCCTGCCCTCACCTCCCCTCACCCAAGGCAACCACTGATCTACTTTCTGTTTCTGTAAAGTGTCCTTTTCTGGCTGGTTCATATAAATGGAGTCATACAACATGTAGTCTTTTGTGTCTGTCTTTCTTTCAGCATAGTGCTTTCAAGGTTCATCATGTTGTAGCATGTAACACCTCATTCCTTTTCAAGGCTGAATGATATTCCATCCGATGGTTATACCACAAATTGTTTATTCATTCTTCTGTTGATGGACTTTTGGGTTGTTTCCACCTTTCAATTATTGTGAATACTGCTGCTATGAACCTCATGGGAGGCTTTTGTGCGGTCATATGTTTTCAATTCTTTTGGGTATATATGCCTAGGAGTGGAATTGCTGGGCCATAAGGTAACAACATTGAACATTTTTGAGGAACTGCCAGACTTTCCCAAAGTGGCTGCACCCTTTTAGGCCCACCCTGTTTTGCAAACTTAGAAGAGAGAAAAATGTTAGCTTTCTTTTCAGTTTTGCCTCCTGGGGCTGAACTTTATATACAGGGGTGTGTGTGTGTGTGTGTGTGTGTGTGTGTGTGTGTGTGTGTGTGTACTTGTGTGCACTGTGCTTTTTTGTCTTCCATGTAGCCTGAGGACATTGTAGCTAGAGTTGGCAAAGAATTCTGAACCTAGCTAGACAGGTGCTTTCTTGTCCTTGTTACATGGTTTGAGGCAAAATCCTAGGAGCTTTGGTGTCTGTAAAATATCGGTTCTTCTGATGGGGTAGAGAGTGATTAGAATGATATAGAGAATGAATTATTTCTTATTTATTTATAGCTTTTTAGGATTTCTTTTTAATTTAATGTGTTGCTTGTTGAAATCTTGACCCTGGTATTTACACTGTTGCTTTGGTTGTTTGAAGCTTTAGACTTACATTCCACAATAGGGTAATTGTTTTATTGGTTTTTTAAAAAAAATTATTTCATTATATTTTATTTTTGGGTGTGTTGGGTTTTCGTTGCTGCACGTGGGCTTTCTCTAGTTGCCATGGGGGCGGGGGGGGCTACTCTTCCTTGTGGTGCATGGGCTTCTCATTGAGGTGGCTTCGCTTGTTACGGAGCACGGGCTTCAGTAGTTGTGGTGCACAGGCTTAGTTGCTCCGTGGCATGTGGGATCCTCCTGGACCAGGGCACGAACCCGTGTCCCCTGCATCGGCAGGCGGACTCTCAACCACTGCGCCACCAGGGAAGTCCCCATGGGCCCCAGTTTTCTGATCTGCAAAATGATCTCACATGTTTCTTCTAACTCAAATTCTGTGTTAGATAAATGTAAGTGAGTTGTGAATTCAATTCACAATTTCCTGTTTGTACCTAGACTGTTGTTGAATCAGTCTTGAGTTAATAACAGTCTTGCTTTAATAAAGGTCTTGTCTTCCCCTCTTCTTTCCTGTGATAAGGCTTTCATCCTCTTGAAATAGATCTTTGTTTAGTTTTCACTGAATTTAGATATCTTAAAAAAAAAGACCCTAGAGATTTGGGGATTTCTCAACTTGATGAAATTAACACATTTTGTATAAATATGTGCATTGGGGATCTGGATACACAGGTGTCCTTCAGATTTTCAAAAAGGAGAAAGAGAATTTTGTAAATCTTGGGTTAAATTCCAAACTAGATTATTAAGAGTTGTTTTGTAAGCAGTCAGAAAAAAGAAGTGGTGAGCACTGGAACCAGTATTGGTTCACCAAAGTCAAATGAATTATGTCAGACTGCCAAATTGCCTTGATGGACAGGGTTACTGGACTGGTAGACCAAGAAAATAGGGTAAATATGGTATATCTAGATTTTAGCAATGCATTGGCAGGGCTTCTTTGGGCTACTCTTGGATAAGATGGCAAGGTGATAATAGTGATAATACATTTAAGTGGATTTGTCTGCAACTGGTTGGGTGATCTGTCCCAGAGGAAAATGATGAAGGAGTCAAGAGCAGTGAGGAGGGGAATTTCTAGTGCACGTGTGTCCTGGCTTCATCCTTGGGCCTGTCTTTTTCAGTCTGCCTCCCCATCCCCCTCAAATTATATTTTATATTATAATATATATAATTTTAAAATATATAATTTTTAAAATTATATTTTTCCTGGATATATAAATATTACATTCAGATTTGTAGAAAATTGGAACATAACAAAATACAAAGTAAAAAAAGTTCAAATCACCTATAAAACTACCTCCAGAAATAACCTTGTGTTTGTGTATATTTCCCTCCAAACTTTTATATATCATATAGTATGTATGTATCTCTTTCAAGACTCGGATCATTGTATTTAAGCAGTCTTATATCCATTCTTTTAACTTAGCATATGTCATGCATATTTTATTAAAATGATTTTTAATAATTAAACAATATTCTATCATGTGTGTGCCATAATTCATGTAATCATTCCCTTATTGGAGGCCTTGTAGGTTGTTTGCAATTTTTTGATTTTATAAATAACACTTTGATGGATATCCTTGTATGAGGCTTTTTGTGAATCTGTGATTGTGTCTTCAGAATGAAATCTTTGGAGTGGAATTACCGGGCCAAAGGATATGAACATGTTTAAGACTTTTGATATATTTGATATATCTTGGTACATTTCTCCACCTCCACCAACCTTGCTAACATGGAGTATTATTTTTTTTAAATCTCTGCAAATTGGATAGGTAAAAATGCTACTTAATTCAAAATCTCTGCAAATTGGATAGGTAAAAATGTTACTTAATTCATATCTTAATTTGTATTTCTTTTTCATAATAGAATTGAACATTTGTGTGTGTGTGTGTGTGTGTGTGTTCATCATTTTCTTTTTGTGTGTGTGGATTGCCTGTTCATACCCTTTCCCCATTTCCCTGTTGACGTGTGTTCATTAGTTCTTACTGATATGTAAAAACTTTAAAGTAGTTAGAATATTAGTTCTTTGTCATATATATCGCAGCGGTTTTTCCCATTTTGCTTTATTATTTTATTTTGATGTACAGATGTTTTGTTTTTATGTAGTCAAATCTATCAGTGTTTTCTTTTGTGTATTTCACCTCTGCCCCTAGGTTTGGAAGGGCCTTTCCTACCCTGAGAGAAAATAAATGTCTACCTTTGTTTTATTGTAGTTATTTAATGTTTTTCTTTTTGCATTTAAAACTTTAACCTGCCTGGACTTTATTTATGATGTAAGATAGGACACTACATTATTTTTGCTCCAAATATTTAAGGAAGACCTTGGTACCATTTATTAGATAATCCATCATTTTCCTGCTGTGTTTTTTTTTTTTTTTTTTTTTTTTTTCGGTACTTGGGCCTCTCACTGTTGTGGCCTCTCCCATTTCAGAGCACAGGCTCAGCGGCCATGGCTCACAGGCCCAGCCACTCCACGGCATGTGGGATCTTCCTGGACCGGGGCACGAACCAGCGTCCCCTGCATCGGCAGGCGGACTCTCAACCACTGCGCCACCAGGGAAGCCCCTTCCTGCTGTTTTGAAGTGCCACCTTTATTACGCACACACACACACAACCACACACACATGCTCATAATTTGGATTTGGGGTTTCTTAATTCTGTTCTGTAATATTTTACTCTGGGATTATCAGAGTAAAATATGAAAAATGACCGCAGATGTTTTGACAAATAACCAGAAGGGTATTTCTCTAGGTCTCAGTTTTTGGGTTCCTTCCACAGAAACTTGACCCAAAAGAGATTCAGTTGATACCCCAATAACTATTGTGAGAGAATTTGTGATCCTATTGGAGTGACTACTGTGAAGAACATTTGAATCTAGATTCTCAATTGACATAGTAAAGCATAGAAATCAGGGAATTCCCTGGTGGTCCAGTGGTTACGATTCCCTGCTTCCACTGCAGGGGGCCGGGGTTGGATCTCTGGTGGGGGGAAAGCCCCCGGCTGCGCCCCCCCCAAAAAAAACCCATAGAAATCAATTACATTATCTCAAGTTAGCAAGCTTAGTCATAAAATGTGTGTTTTGGTCACTGTTGCAGCATTTCTGTGAAGTGGAAAAGATTGTTGTGAACAAGAAGAGTACCTGCTACCTTCAGGGCAAGGTATTCATTCTCATGTTTTCTAGATGAGGTGTTTTGTCTTGGGATGGTTCTTACATAGACTTTGACTAAATGGGTTAAAGGAGCTAAAGGCTTTGTTAATCTTGCATTTGAATATGCTATATGAAATTCTTTTGAATTAGAGAAAAGGCTTTTATCCTGATCTGTTGGGTGATCCAGAACAGGGTGAGGAGAGCCAATGGCCAGGTCCTATGAAAAACTTTTTCTTAGCTTGATGTGAGATCAAAGCATTTTTTATTCTACTCATTTCAGACCAGGTGGCTGAATGTCATGGCACCTTTATATAGTATAGCACTTTTGCTCAGTGGCCCTTCCTGCATCCTCATTAAGCTTTTTAGGGGACAGAAACATCCAGTCAGTAGGGATAATCTGGATTTTTTTATGGATTTTTTTATGCTGATATGGCTTGTCTTATTTTCTGTTTTATTCCCAGTATCTGGACCCTGGTAATGTGTGTGTGTGTATGGGTGAGGAAGCACATTGTGACAGTGCAGGGACCAGAATACAATGACACTGAAGTTTCTGTTCTGGGTTAGTCATAGTTCCGAGCCCATTGTTCTAAAAGTAGAGCTGAAATTATTTTTCTTCAGGCAGCATTTGCCCATATGGAGGTCTGTTTGCAACTTTTATGCCCTCTCATATAGCCTTAAATTCTTTTTCTTGCAATTTATACTCCTTAAATTGGTATTTTTTGACCCAAAGAGTTTAGGATTATTTGCAGATGTGAAGATTTACTTCTTGTAGATCATATTAAAATTTTTATTAGACTAGTCCTAGGTTTGATTTCTTATGAACCTCATTGATTTGGTTCTAAAATCATAATTATGTCAAAATTAGAAGGGATCTGAGAAAATGTCTAGTTTTAGAGGTGTCAGATTCTTTTTTTTGAACATAAAACTATTGACCACTGTTCACCAGTATTTACAATAAAGTAAACAATATACAGTTGAATAACATTCTGATTATTACAAAATTA
Organism: Kogia breviceps; assembly: GCF_026419965.1. NCBI lineage: Eukaryota > Metazoa > Chordata > Mammalia > Artiodactyla > Physeteridae > Kogia > Kogia breviceps. Next base: position 72,900,557 of record NC_081330.1, on the reverse strand, counting down.
TTGTTTTTCCTGGCTTCTGCTGAACCAGTAACCCAAAATACTGAGAAGATTGAGCCTACGTGTAAGGAATGGGTTGGGGTAAAGTTTGAAAAAACATACAGGTCAAGTTTAGATTAGTAAAGTTTGTTCACTCATTTATTCCTGTAGATCCTAAATTGCCAACATCTCTAACCATCTGATTAGGTTTCCATTAACAAGTCTGAGACACTCCATGTATCACAGTCTTTCAGTAAATACAGCACAGGGATTTCAACTTCTTATAAAAGAATGGTTTGCCAAAAGGAAACTTTAAATGTCCATTTAATTAAGTCTTGCTTGGCTAATTAAAACATACCAGAATTTTTCTAGTTTTTTCATTTGGGTTGACAGAGATAAAATTTTCCTTTCAGGGGTTTTACATATAAAACTGCATTTATATGATGGTAGATATGGATGCAGATTCTGGTAGGGCTGCTTTAAAAAAGTATCCAATTTAAATTGTTTACATTAATTTGTCTAATTAATTACAAAATTATTTAATTTGAAAGGTTAAGACTTAAATTTTCAATTTAAGTTGAAGTGATTTCTTATATTGTTCAAAATGATAGAATCCCAGAAACATGGGCTTATCCATGGTTGTGAAAGGCTGTTTTTGTTTTGGTAAATGTATTTAAACAATAGCCAGAAAACCCCCAACCATTTACATATGTATACACATACAAAAAACCCAGAATGGTCCTTAGGCATATATGAGTTAAATGCAAATTCTAAATTCTGATTGAGTAATGACTATGGAGATTTTCCCCAACATTTAGAAAAACTGTTCTCTAATGCAGAGGAAATATATACCATGGTATCAAACGTTCTTTTCTGCTGAAGGAAGCAACTACAGAAAGCTTTTATTCAAAGTAACCAATGCTACAGATACAAAAACAACCCCCCCAACCCCCTCAAAACCCAACAACTTCCCCAATACTACTTTAAAACGAACATATCAAAACTTGATTTTCATTAGAATGTAGTTATTTCTTCACACTAATCAAAAAACCAAGACCCACATTTTTGATAAATAAATAAATAAATAAATAAATAAATAAATAAATAAATATATATATATATATATATATATATATATATATATATATATAAAGCAATGCAGGGGCTTCCCTGGTGGCGCAGTGGTTGAGAGTCCGCCTGCCGATGCAGGGGACACGGGTTCGTGTCCCAGTCCGGGAAGATCCCACGTGCCGCAGAGCGGCTGGGCCCGTGAGCCATGGCCGCTGAGCCTGCGCATCCGGAGCCTGTGCTCCGCAACGGGAGAGGCCACAGCAGTGGGAGGCCCGCGTACCTCAAAAAACAAAAAAAAAGCAATGCAAACAATTATTGAGCTTCATCTTCTGGACAAGAATGCCAAGTTAGTCTCTCTTCATAAAAAGCAATTACAATTTAAGGACACTTCATATTTGCCTCTTTTGCCAGCACTAAGTCCGCCTCATCTGAATATTTCCATTTCGTGAGAAACATTAATTCTCTACTGCTGTCTGTGGCACCAATTATTCGCTCTGGGTTGAGACCTCTGGCAAAACCTCTTGGTTTATCAGAGCATCTCTTTTCTTCTTTGATTTGCTATCATCAGATTCACTGTCAGATAAAGATTTTCTTTTTGTTCCATCTTTTACTTTACCAGCTTTTTGAGAATTAAGAAATGTTTCAGTTAACTCTGGACAATCTAAATTTTCTTCAGGTTCCCAAGTATTGTCTGCATCTGTAAATCCCTTCCACTTCAGGAAATACTCCACCTTCCCATTCACTACATGTCGGTCCAGTATTTTTTCTACCACAAATTCTTCAGGTTCTGCCTCTTCTACTTTTTTACTCTTTCTATTCTGTTTCTTTCCCATTTTTTGCAATGTAGTTTTATTGGAGGCCATTTTTTATTGCAGACTTGAACTATTATTCACCACCTCCGAGCTGCTCCGGTCCAGGTCTGTGGTTTCTCTTAGAGGTGTCAGATTCTTTAAATAGTAGGTCCCATAATTAGAAACTAACCCAAGTAATAGGCTTCATATTATTTTATAGAGACAAGTTTGTGATTCCAAGAAATGTTGTGCTGTTTGACGATTCATGTACTTATCACCACAATGACAGGTATCTTCTTGATGGGCTTATTTTACTTTTGGCTCCATCCATTTCTTTTGAAAGCATGAGCTATGTTGTTGGGACAGATGCTTGTAATTCATACAAATCCTGAGGGTTTGCGCTCCAAAGGCAACTGTAGAAACCTAAAACACAATTTATACTCATCAAAATCTGTGACTCTCTCATGAGTTCTGTACATTTGCGCAACGGGTGATTCCTCTGAGCTTAGGGCAGCTCAGCAATGGCAAATGAGGGCTGTATGAGTTTGAGATTGGAATACCTTCACTTCCATAGGAACAAACGAGCCTTTGGGCAGCTATTGACTTGTTTTGTGTTGGTAGCCAACCAAGACACATGATGTTATTCAGGCCTGTCTTCCCTACTCAGTATTTGTGTGGGGACTCAAGGTCAGGAAGTTACATTTCTCTTTTGCATTCTATTTGTATTCGCATCTTTCCATTGTTCCTACCTGTCACAATCTGTGTGACTGAAGTCTGTCATCCAGTTGTCTCCCCAGCTTCATTGTCACTTCCAAATTTGGTAGGCATGGTTTTTATTTTATTTTGGAGCATTTACCTTTTATATCTTCATTCAAACCATAGGTAGTCAGTGCTTCATGCAGAGTAAGTACCATTTTTTTGCTTCCCATTGCTTCCTGTCTCTACAACATTTTCCTACCCATAATCAGGTAGAACCACATAAGTCTTCTATGGGTTGAGAAACTGAGCCCCTCTCTGCTTTTCCAAATTACTGACAAATGTCATTTTTTATCCTGAGAAGACAGTTTTTCTGTCATTAGGAACATAGATGCATTTGAGATCAAAGTGTAATAGGGGAGATGGATTTGGAGGCTTGGTTATGTGTCCATTTCATATTAGTGAATATTGTAGTTTCAGTCCTCTTTGATGCTTTATTAAGCTATTAAGTAGGTCTTGAAACCTCTGATATGTTAGTGTTTTGCAGAAGTGGTTTGTGGTTTTGTTGTTCACTTTTTACCATTTTGGGGTCAGTGGAAGGAGAAAGTTTTGTATTCTTTTTTCTTACATTAGTTCCTGAGGAGTCAGAATTTGAGAATTACGGTGTCCAGGTTTGTCCTATTGAATCTTTATAGTGAGTTAGCACATTCAGTAAAGATCGTTGACTCAACAAGGGTGCAGATTGCCATGCTAAAGTTTGAGAAGGAAACAAAAACCACATCAAGGAGCTTACAGTTTTGTAAAGAAAATGACATCACCACAAATTCTGGGCACTAGATTTTTAAAAGGGAGAGGTAGTGGAAGGCCTGGAAACCATGTTAGATGAAGAATGGTTAAGGAAGTAACAATATTTAGCCTGGTGAATAGAGAACTTACTTGGAGGACATGATGGCCATTTTCTATTATGGCTGATATTATCCCACCTTTTCCTGGTCTTTCAGGAAGAAACTCAGAAGCTGCCTTTGATCCTTTCTTACCCTACATCCAGTCAGATGTCAGATTTTCTCTCCTCTAGCTCCAGCATATTTCCTGATTCTTGCCTCTTCTTTCTGTCCTCAGTTGCCCCCACGCTATGTCAAGCCTTTGAAGTCATTGTCTATACTAGTAGAACAGGTCTCTGTTATCTTTGTCGCTGTTTTCCCTTCTGTATTATGTTCTCAGAATAATCTTCCCCCAAACCTAGTTCTAATTGTATCACTTTCCTATTTAAACACTTAACAGTGGTTCCCAAAGCCTAGTAAGAAAAGTCCTATCTCAAACTCTTACAATCTGGCCCCCTAACCTTCCATCACTTCCCCTTCCCCTGTTCACACTCTACCTTCTCTTCAGTCTTATTCAGTAGTCTTGGAACCTGCTCCAGGCTTTCCCAGCTCTTTGATTTTCTTTAAACTGTTCCTTAATACAGTTATGCAGAAGAGAATCCATCATGTTTTATACTGTTTTAAACACCAAAGTAGGACCAGCTAGCAAAAGAGATGGCCCTCAATCCAAGAATTTTCTCTTGAATAGTGTTGTCTAATAATTAAGGAATACAGAGCTTCCCAACATTGGATATATTTGAGCAGAGGCTAGGGGGCTAGCTGGTTTGGATGCTGTAAAGCAGGCCCCCCTAGGGGCTGTAGGGCCTAGACAAAAATAGAAAACGTGGTCCTCTGCTGTCAAGAAACTTAAATCTACATGTGAGGCACCACACTTATTCTCCCCACAATAGCCATAGTAATACACATACACACATGTTCATGTCATTCCTTTACTTAAAATCTTTCAGTGACTTCTTTCTGTTACTCTTAGGATGAAAGCAGAAATCTTTACTGTAGTCCACAAGGTCATGTATAAGCTGACCTCTGTCTACCTTACAAGTCTGATCTCCTGCCAGTATTCCCTTACTTCCCTGTGATCCAGATATTTTGTACCCTCACATATGCTGTTCCTTCTGTCTGGAATGCTTTCTTTATCTACCCCTTTTCCCTGGGCTAACTCTTCATCCTTAAAGGCTCAGCTTAAATGTCACTTCCTCATGGAAACCTTTGCTAACCTCCCATCCCCCACTCAGTAGAGTGGGTCACCCTGTTCGTCTCGTAGCATTTTCTTCATAACAGTTGTCACAATCGTAATTAAAATTGTAATTAAATAGTTGTTTTTTTCATTATTGTAATTTCTGGGAACTGTTTGATTACCATTATATCCCCATCAGCTCTCATAATGCCTGGCACACTGCAGACATTTAGTTAATATTTGAATAAATAAATGAATGAATAAAACTCCTGGGTGGTGAAGGACATAAAGGATGTTCAGTGTCAGGCAGGGAGGAAAATTTCAGGACAACGGAATAATAGGTAGGAATGAACAAATTGTGTTCAAGAGTTCCAGGCAGGCTAGATCAAAAGAGGATCTGTCTAATGAGATCAGCTGAGAGTGACAGGATGATGGTTTTAGCAGTCTTTGAAATTTTAGTTTAGATATTTAAGTTCTTTAGTTGCTGTTGAGTTATTATAGATAACTGGACAGAGGGCTACAAGTTGGCGTTTTAGGAAGGCTTTTCAAATAAGAATCTTAAGCTGGACTAGAGTTTGGAGAGCCCGGGGGCAGACTACCAGCTAGAGCAATACAGCAGTGGTCCAGAGAAGAGATAACACAGTGTGACCTAAATCCAGGTAAGAGATAAAAATAATCATGAGAAAAGGAAAAGGCAATGACAATGGAAGTTAGAAAGAAAGAGATGGATTGAGGAAGCAGTTAGGAAGAACGTCAGCAAAACACTGAGGAAACACTGGTTGTGCACAGGAGGAAGGGGGCTGTCATTTAGTGTACCAGGGAGGTTTGGTATGAAATTACTAAGTAGGGGGAGGCAGAGTGGTCAAGTCTAGAGGTAGATATTTCTAGAGGTAGATAAAGTATCATATAGATGGTAGGACAAGCCCTTTGAATCAGCAGCTCCACCCATAGGAGGACCTTTTCTGTGATTATGCAGAGAGAACATTTGAGGTTCCTCTTTGTCTACTCCAGAATGCAGTCTTGGCTTTACTTTTTCATAACCAAAAGGCTTATTAGAGTTTTTTCCCAAAAACAAAAAGATCAATCTGTCCTTAAAGGTAAATTCTGCCTCTACTTCTTCAGGAACAGAAGAGCTGCTGGAAGCTTTAGACTAGCAGTTTATCCTCACTTCCAGTCATGAAGGTTTCAGAATATTGGGGTTCAGTTTGGTAGTGCCAATTAAATTTATTCATGTGCATGTAATTTGACCCTGCATTTTCACTTCTAGGAATCTATGCTATCGGGATGCTCATACAAATATACAGAGCAGCATTGATTGTAATATAAAAAATTATAAACAATTTAAATGTATGTCTGTTGGGATATGGCTGAATAAATTATGGTCTGTCCATAATATGCAATACTGTGCAGTTATTATAAAGGACGAGGTAGATCACTGTGTACTGACATGAATAGTTTTCCATTATATATCAGAGAGTGAAAAAAGCATGTGAATCTATGTGAGTTGTGAGTGTATATATATAAACGATATATACATGGAAGTAAGTCTGGAAGGATACATACTAAAAATCCTAACTGGTTACTTCTGGGTAGTGGGATGGGGAAATGATACAGGAATGTCCAAAGAAAAAAGTTAAAGATTTTAAAAACTCATGTGCTAGGTTTATAATTTAAAAAAGTGTAAACTCATTAGATTTCTTTGCAGGCACATTGGACGAGGTTTTTTTTTTTTTTTTTTTTTTTTTCTTTTTAAACATCTTTATTGGAGTATAATTGCTTTACAGTGGTGTGTTAGTTTATGCTTTACAACAAAGGGAATCAGTTATACATATACATATGTCCCCATATCTCTTCCCTCTTGCGTCTCTCTCCCTCCCACCCCTTTAGGTGGTCACAAAGCACCGGGCTGATCTCCCTGTGCTATGTGGCTGCTTCCCATTAGCTATTTAATTTACGTTTGGTAGTGTATATATTAGACAGAGGCTTCTTTAGCACTTTCCTTTCCCATGGGATTTGCAGTTGTAGTGCCAATTTTTTTTTTTTTTTTGGAGAGCTTTCCAACCCTCTTGTCCTAACTTCCTTTTGAGACAGGCTGCAGGATACTTACCTTATCTTTTCCCTGAACTAACAAAACAAAATAAAACAAAAATCAATTTTGGGGCTTCCCTGGTGGTGCAGTGGTTGAGAGTCCGCCTGCCGATGCAGGGGACACGGGTTCGTGCCCCGGTCCGGGAAGATCCCACATGCCGTGGAGCGACTGGGCCCGTGAGCCACGGCCGCTGAGCCTGCGCGTCGAGAGCCTGTGGTCCGCAACGGGAGAGGCCACAACAGTGAGAGGCCCGTGTACTGCAAAAAAAAACCCCTCAATTTTGTAATCAAGACCAGCAGTTTCAAATTTTATTTGGAAAAGAAAAAAGGAAAGGAAAATTATTTGGCATGGGAGTTACCTTGATGCTTGTTAAAAATACAGATTCCTGGGCCCACTCAGTAGGTTCTGAGTCAGTGTATCAAGGGGTAGGGTCCCAAATCCTGATCTTTCAGAGGCACCCCAGATGGTCAGTGAGAAATCCTGTTTGGGGGAATGATGTTTGATTGTCCCCTACCCCACCCCCTTTTCTCTCTGATTAGTAAAGAGAATGAGGGAGCAATGACTGACTCACTGTGGATTGTGGATCTTTGTGGATCACAAATGGTTGAGTTCATATGAATGGGGAAAAATGAATATAACACAGTTTAGTAGACTTGAGATTTTGGTAATAAGTGTTGTTTCTTTAAAATAACCTGTTTGAAGTAGGCCTTTTGGATGATAGAGGCTGGTCTGGCGGGCTTCTTAGGCAAAGACTTGGGCCTAGGAGATGCCTTCCAGCAACGGCTTTGTTATGAGTGGAAGTGGAAAAGAGGGACCTTGGCAAATTGTAAGGTCTTAGAATTCAGATGCTTTTTAGGTGAAGCTTTTGTCCTCAGAAAATGAGGCCTGTAATATTAAGATGAGGTACTATCTAAAGACTATTGTAAACAGCTTTTTGTTAGAATTATTTTTTTCTTTGTTATAAACCAAGTTTGTTAATCAGATGCCCACTGTGGGTTATTAACATCTCAAAAAGGTGTTTAAAAAACATATACTCCAATTGCTCCCAACAACTAACCTTGGGAACAAAAGCAAATGGTAATACTTCTTAACTACTTTTCCAAGCCCTCAGTGAAGCTGGCAGCCATCAGTTAAATAAACCATTAGTTTTATTAGTTTGAGAACAGAAGCATCGACTTGGGCAGAGTTTTTTAATCTGCTCCTCGTTTACCCAACAATCATTTATTCAGAGCCTACTTTGTGCCTACTGGACATTAGATAACTCTACAAATAAAAGGCAGAGACTGATGAGCAGCTAGAACTCTAAGGGGATCATCGGAATGGGGAAAAAGTGAATAAAACACTATTTAATAGACTTGAAAGCTTAGTAGCACATAGAAAACAGAAAGTGGCTTCCTTAAAGCAATAGCCTTGTTCTCTTTCTATAGTCTATTTTAAGTGGGCCCTCTGGCCCAGCGTTATCAACCTTGGATTAGGAGCTTTGAGGAAATGGTGGTTTGGTGGTTGTTTTTAAAGGGTTTTTAAAGAAATGTAGTTACTAAGCAACTGCCATGACTGGCTGCTAAGTTGGAGTTCAGTGGGCAAGCCAATTCCAAAGAAGAGAATATATAAACAAGTTGGGAGAGGGAGAAAATGGCTTAAGGATAGATTGGGTGGTGGGTTTTATTTTTCTTTTTTTTTTCTATGTTCAGTGCATATCTCTGCCTTTTACTTATCTTGCTCAAGAAGGGGTTGCTTGGTCAGAAATCTCTTTGTCTCACTCAGTCTCCTTTTAGCTGGTGAGTGGGGAGGAGGGCCAGAAAGGAGCCAACTGGAGAGGGCTGGGCAGGAGGGCTGAGCCTTGGGGCGGGACCCGCGCCTGGGCGGCTCTAGAGGGTAGATAGACCTGCTGCTGCGCGCTTGGGCCGTCCAGGTCTGCCATGACAGATCTGTCACCACCTTCTACCTTTAGATTGGGAAGCCTCATTGATATTGATGTGTTGCCTTGTAACCCTCAGAATAGGGACATTGTCAAGCTGTTGTCTCTCTTTTTTTCTTTCTCCAGCATTTAATGGGTGAGTCAGTGACTTAACTGCTTCCTGCAGGATTTCAGGGACAGGAGTAAGTAATGAGGACAAATCACCATAACGCCAGTGGGTGATGAATGCAAGAGCACATGAGTTTAACCAGTTGGCTTCATTGGTACCAGAGTGAACAAAAAGAAACGTTGTTGAGAAGAGGATATTTGTATGAGTTAGAACTCTATTCCCTCCTGTTTAGGCTTTTTACTGTTTCCCTTTATACCCAACTGAAGGTCAGGTTGCTTTGCTGAGGGAAGGGGAGTGTCAGGTGTTAGAACAGGTGTTTTGTTTTCTGCGTGTAGAGTCATACAGACTAGATGGGGATGCTTCTTGCCAGCCCTCTGTGGTGCATGAAAATGCTTTTGTGGAATTCTTTTTTCCTGGAAATGTGTTTGTTTTTTAAAGCAGTTCCCCAACCTTCAACCCCCAGTATAAATTGTGACTTCCTTTAAAATCAACTTGTCATAATGAAGTATGCCTGTTTTCTACCGTTTTCACAGTCTGTGCCTTAGATATATTCCATTTTATGTGGCAATTATAGACTGGCAATTATAGACCTGAAAAATGTGTGGGGTATGTGTGTGTTTGTGGTAAATGTGAATATCATATTTAAAATGTGCTAGGAGAGTGTAACAGCAAAGTAGCCCTGTAAAAAGCCTTTTATAATAATTGTATGGATAGAGTTAATTTTCCTGTGTCAGGTTTTCTTAAATCGGGCGTAAACCTGTAGTCACCTTTCCAGAATGATGAGGCTTTTTCAGACTGTTGTAATGGTGTCAGTGGGCTACAAAGTTGGACATGGACTTATGACCCCCCCTGACTAGATGGTTTTGGAGGAGAGAGACGTCAGCAGACTTTGGGGTTTGGGAGAATTTCTATTGTAATGTTCAATTGTTACTGAAGCCAAAGACCCTGTTTGTTAAAAGGGAAATAATTCAGGAGAGCTTTGTGATCTTTTCTTCTGATTGTGAGGTTTGTTTTTACCTTTGTACTGCATTCCAATGTCCCCCCTCAAAAAAAAGTCATCTAGAAACAGATCATCTTCTTTGCCTAATAGTGATATAATGGCCTCAGGTCCTTCCCTGCCCCACCACCCTGCATCTCAGGGCCATCTGTTCTCTGCAATCCACTTTTCGGGAAAGTCTCTTTTCCCATCTGCTCTCCTTGGGCCTTAGTGCCTGCTCTAAAGATTAATGAAGGCTGCCCTGGAACCTCTTTCCAGTTATTTTTTTTTAAGGATCAGTGAGCTTTTTCCATTCGATATGTCCAAATGTTACTCCTTTTTCAGGTGCATTCTTTCATTCTACTAGTCTAGGGGTGGAGAGAAATCTTTCTGTGCGTGGAGGAGGTACTCTGCTTATCAAAGCAAAGATTGACTGGGCTGGCTCTGGCTGCTTTGAAGCCAAGGGTACTCCTGGCTCTTTGGCTGCTGGCACACAGGCTTGGTGCAGCTCCTTGGGTTCATTCTTTTCTTGTCCTTTCCCTTGTCTCTCTGACAGAATACAGTCGCTTTGAATCGAAGATACATGACTTGCGAGAACAAATGATGAACAGCAGTATGAGCTCTGGGTCTGGGTCCCTGCGAACGAGTGAGAAGAGGTCCTTGTATGTCAGGTAAGTCTCACCTCTGAGCACCAGGCCTTGTGCTGCACGAGGGGAGCTCTGTGCCAACCCAGCCCTTCTTGTTTAACTAGTGGGGTAGGGAGTGTGTACTCCCAGTACTAAAACAACACTTTGCACTGTATGCTCAGGTTGTGTACTTTATGGTCAGTATCTCCTCCCTTTTGTGAGCTGGCTTCGTTTTTGCTCCTGAATGACTCAGTATGGGAAAGTTTCAGTTTGCTCTAATTGTAAAAGACTGTTGGGTGATTGTTGCTAGTCAGCATTCAGAGAGCACTCAAATGTTCAAAGTACTTTGCTTGCAATCTGTGATTTGAGGGGAAACTTGGCATTCCCCCCTTCCACATATGCATAATAGACATCAGAATTTGCATCCGAGCATATCAGCTATCACTGTGTTCTGGTACTGGGTCTCTTTTAAGAAACCAAAGAACTGACAGGTTGCTGCTTTCTGGGTTTGTTTTTTTTTAATTGTGTTCCCTCAGTCCCTGTGCACTGGTCTGCTGTATCTGAATCATGGGACATGGGATGGGATGGTGTATCTTCCACAGGAAGGGTGGGTGGAACGGATATATAGCATTGAGTGTATTGCTGCTGAAAGCTGTTCTGAGATACTGTCCAAGGCTGAGCTTTTGACCCTTGAGTCACATTATAATACTTTGTCAGGTCAAAGTACAAACCTCTTAGAGAGTTGGATTGCTAAATGAACACTATGGACTCCTCCTAGAATTAGGGATAGTTTCCTTCTTCCTGCTTGGGCTTCTTGGCAAAACCCCAACAGTCTGGGGCAAGTACATTGTACCTCTCCAAGGGTAAAATCCTCAGAAAAAGAGGTGGTAGGATTACTCCTCTGAGCTGTGCGCGCGCGTGCGTGCGTGTGCGTGTGCGTGTGTGTGTGTGTGTGTGTATGTGTGTGTGTGTAATGCTTGTATCAGACTCTTGGGTTAAACTTTTTCTAGTGACCTCTGATACCAGATGTGGGGTGGGGAGGGGAGGCTACAGTTGCTAGTTGCCTGGCAACGTGACATCTACTCTGTCCTTGGGGATAGCCAACCGATATAAATGCTAATTGCAGTTTTTCTCTCGGTGCTTGATTTTCTTCTTCCTTAGTTGCTAGTTCCTGACCCTCCGGCAGGGAGAAGAGCCAAGGGAGCCCATATTTGAGCCTCAAGCCCACTAGAACCCTTCATGGTTCTTTTCTAAAATGAACCCTCAGCTCTACTCCCTCTGTGTTGACAGCAGCTTTCTTCACATTTGCTGTGAAGAGAGGAGAGCGGGAGGAAGGCTGGACTAGTCATTGGTGATCTTTTCAGTCTCCTGTTTTCTGTCCCTAAGCCCTTGCTCTGGATCTGCAGCCTAGACACTGGGGTGCCAATGGGGGGACTCAGAAATATGCTGTCGCCTCCCGCAAAAGGGTAATACTTATGTGACTTGGTCAGGATTGTTCCATTCCCGTGCTTCCAGCCCCCACAGATGTGGCACTACAGTATGTGTGGGAAGCTGATCTTTAGGCAAGACAGTTTCTTTGGAGAGCTTTATTTCTAAATTGCCCCTCTCCACCTATCCTGTGCTAGAGCTCTCCCTGCCTGGGCAGGGGAATGGGGCATCAGCTCTCAACCTGGAAGACCTGGAACACCCTTCTTGTCCTGGAAAGGGACGCATTCCGTCTAACTCTGGGGAGGAGGGTGGAGACTGCACTCTGTTTCTAGTGAATCAGTTTATACAGTTTATATCATCTGCCCTTAACCTTATGTAGATAACATCTGTATCCTCAGAGGAAAGTAAATATGGTTTAGAATAGTGAACATTTGTAATCACTAGAGTTCATCAAGGGAAATAATATTTTATGGCTAGATTAGCGAGCTGAGGTATTTCGCTAAGCTAACCCTCTACCAAAGCCTGAAGCCTGGCTCACTCTATTGCTTTTTGTACCTGTTTTTGGCCTTTTTTTACTCTACAGTAGCTTCCTTTTGTTCAGCATTTAAGTATATTCAAGGTTCTTCCATTCTTAAAAAGGAAAGAAAAAAGTTCCCTGGATTACCAATAGTCCCTTAAACTATTGTCTTGTTTCTCTTCTTCTCCTCACCACATTTGCCACATTATGTGCCAGGAAACACTAGCTCCTCAAGATGTTAAGTCTTGTGTGAAAAATCAATGGTTCAGTAAGTTGGGCAAATGCAGGATTAAACAGAGGAAAATAGGGTTCTTTACTGTGATCAGTCTCCATGAGGGACTGTACTAGGCAGTGTTTCCCCCAAAGATAGGAGCATGGGAGCCTTATTTGGAGAAACTGGTCTTAGCATCCAGGCTGGGAAATATTGCAGTCGTCTGTACTTGCTGCTGCTATTTCTTCAAATTGCCTCTCTTTCAGTAGGAAAGGAAGTGTGCATCTGCTTATCAGCATGGTGGTATGGTTCTAAGCAACTCTGGAAGGCTCCAGAGGGGCAGAAGCCCAACTCTGTCAGTAGTGACTGGTTCGCTGATTCTCTGCCATTGGTCTGACCTCTTCACATTTGTTTCCATGAGTTACCTGCTTTCTTCTTTAAAGGCTCTCTTTCTACCTTGCTGGCCATTCCTCAATACGTTTCATTAGCTCTGCCCCATAAACGGCAATGTCATTTATGTTCACAGCTTCAAATACTGTAGTGTAAATGACAACTCTGATCTCTTTACTGAACTCCAGACCCACATATCAACCACTTGTTGCACAGATGACTGGAGCTGCCCTCCCAGTGCCTCAAACAAGCAGTGTGTTCCAAATGGACCCCCACACCTACTCCTCCTCCTTACTTTCCTTATCTAAATTAATTGTGTCACCCTATCATGTGGAAAAGGGATTAGATTTGTTCTGTCACCCAAGGCAGATCTCAACTCAACATAAGGAAGAAAGAGCTCATGATTAAAACTGTCTGAAACTGGAATAAACTGCTTCTGGAGATAGTAAATTTGATTCTTTGTCACTGGAGGTGTTACCGAAGAGGCTGGGCAGCCATTTGTCTGGGTGTTGCAGAGCGGGTTGAAGCTAAAGATCTGCTCAGAGGCTTTGAGTAGTTCCCAGTGTCTTCAGGATGAAGGGGAACAAACAAACATTTTAAACAAACATTTAGGGGAACAAACATTTAAACATTCTCTTTAAATTGCTTGTAAAATCCTTTTAATAATGCTACGAAGTGGGCATTATTATTCTTATTTTTCAGGTGAGAAAACTGAGATTCCAGTTAGACAGCTAAGAAGTTCCAAAACTGGAATTTGAACCTGGTTCTGACTAGGGTGTGGCTCTCTCATCATTTCCCAAACTTGCTGATAGGAATCAGCTGGCATGCTAGTAAAAGTACAGATTCCCAGGCTCCTCTTCTATCGATTTAGATTCACCAGGTTTGGGGAAATGTATGTTTTTAACAAGCAGTCATAATGCTTAGGAATGACCACTTGTTTGTCACAATAGACATTTCTGTTTCACTCGAACAACTGAACATTACACTTACTTTAGCTCCTGCCACGTGGAAAGCAGTAAAGCACAGGCCTGAGAAATTGGGCGTGGGCGTGGCAGTAGATTCAAGGAAGTGGTAGACATGGTTCCCGCCCTCCAGCAGCTTGCCATCCACACAGAAGATACTGCGCAGCAGGTGGTTAAAGTGAAGCAACCCTTTACAGTGGGATTTCACCTCTAATTCTGTTTGCTGTTGTTTCCCCTTCTGACATGCTCCTCCTCCCTTCCCTTCCCCTGAATCTCTATCCTCCTCTGGTGTGCATGGGGTTGCAAAGCTGTTTTGAAGCAAATAACACCCTCTTGCAGCTGCACCAAGGCTGTAGCAGGTGAAGCCTTAGGGAGCTGCGGCCGCACTAACCACAGGGGAGATGGGATTTGTGGAGCAGGAAGCAGGAGGAAGAAGGAAAGATAACAGTGTTTGGAAACTGAAACTTGGTTTTAAAGTCACTAGTGACTTAATGGAAAGGCCTTTCCCACCCTTCACCATACTATAGAAACATCTCTTAAATAGTATAGGCAGGGTGAACAGAGCCCCTCTTTCTGCCCAGTCTAGGGCCTTTGCTCTGCCGGTTAATTTGCCTTCCACACTAGAAAAGTCCACAAAATATGCCTCTCTTGAGCCTTTTGCTCAGGGTAAGGGTGATTAGATGTTTAAATCAGGCCACTCTGATGTGAAGGTAGTAAAAAGACACAGGGTAGGTTAGAGTTCCAGAGACCTCCACGTTCTACACTTGTATTTAATTTAGTTTATTTATTTATTTCATGAATGAACAAAAGACCTTATCCTCCAAAGCTTGCCAAGAGGCTTGATAGTACATTTGTAGAAATAGCTTTTGAAAGTCTGTTCTGGCTAGCCTGGCTACATTCTTTGCAGTCACAGGACAGCATCAGGCATTTTGGGAGTCCTGGCCTTCTGGTTGGCCATCTGCCATCCCAGTTTTTTTCCCACTCTAGGAAGGAAATCATGCCCCATCTGTAGTCCTGATTCAAGAAACAATGTCAAAAAAATGTCAGAAATATTGGCTGGGTCATCAAAGAAGTCTGGAAGATGCTCCTTCTTCTTAACAAGCAGACATTAATTGTACACTGCTCTGTGCTTAGCCCAGGGTGGTGCTCGGGGGAGCCCAACTTTGTCTTGCTCATTAGTGAGTTTCAGTAGTGGATTAAGATGCCAACGAGGTAATGTTGGCAGGCTTCACTATCTGACAGAATTTGGGAGTGATGATAATCCGCATCTTAAAAAGCCACCACAATTTATGTAGTGTTCAGGGCTACCAGAGGATGGGACAGTTTCCTGTATCAGTGATTCTGGAACTGCCTGTTGCTAGATCCTATACAGACACCAGTCCTGGACTTGTAATCCCCTCAGCTGATCCAACAGGTGCTGTGAACCCCGAATATTCACACATTGTGAGTCTGTGAATGCCCCTCTAACTACATAATTGCTCTCTAAGATCTGAGACTCTGAGGTAGACTAAGGAGAAGAGTGCCCCCTCCCCTGTTCTCCATGTTCCCTTCTTTAAGGTGTGCAAGGGACTCCTGACATGCTGCCAGCTGCACTTGCTCCTCCTGTGATGACCCACCTTGTGTCTACCTGAGTACTCAAGTTTGGACTTTTGAGTTGCTCTTCAGGAGCTGCTAGAAATTTTAACTGTCGCACTAAGGTCAGGGGCTGATGAATGACTGCTGCTTTACAGCCCTCTGCATCCTTTAGATGGACCAGGCAAGGGAGGGGCTGCTGAATTTTTAAGTAGTATGTGCCCTTTATCTGGTACTTTCTGTCTCAGGCAGCTTGGGCAGCTGTAACAAAATACTATAGGCTGAGTGGCTTGAACAATAGACATTTATTCCTCACAGTTCTAGAGGCTGGGAAGTCCAAGTTCTAGGTGCTGGCAAATTCAGGTTATGGTGAGCCCCCTCCCCCCCCCCCCCCCGCTTCCTGGCTTGTAGATGACCACCTTCTTGCTGTGTCCTCATGTGGCCTTTCCTGGGTGTGTTCTGAGGAGAGACAGGTCTCTTTGTCTCTTCCTTTTCTCATAAAGGACTAATGTTAGGATGAGGGCCCCTCCCTCATGGCTTAATCTAAACCTAATTGCCTCCCAAAGGCCCCACCTCAATTACCATTACATTGGGGGTTAGGGCTTCAACAAATGAACTTAAGAGGGGGGAACCCAAACATTCAGCCCATAACACTGACCAAAGGAAGAAATCGATGTCTCCCAACTGGTATGGGAGGGATATACAGTGGAAGAACACTGCAGGATAGTAACTGGGAGGGTGTTCTGTGCTCCCTGCCCCAGCTTGGTCTCATCCACCATTCACGAGCATCATACATGGCCTCAGTCCTCAAAGGGCTTTCCCCAAAGGGATATAATATGAAAGATTAGAAAACTGCAAGAGTTAAATAGCAATAAACAGAAAATATAAAGAAAGATCACTGCTAAATACGTAGTATGAATTTGGAAGAAGGAAATTTGGAGTGGGCAGGGTCACAGAGAAGGGTGGGACTTGGGTTGGGCCTCAGAGGAGCTGCTGATGGTGCAAGGGGACAGGCAGAGCCTCCCAGGCCAGACAGATGGCTGGGACCACAGGCAAAGAGGTGGGCACACTACTAGGTGAGCACAAGGAAGCAGCTACTTGCCTTTGAGGCTGTAGTACTGAAGTGCTGTTGTTTACTTTGCTTTGAGAAACCTGCCTGACCAGTTTCCTCCGTAGTTGCCATTTTCTTTGCATTCCTGTTCACTAAGACACCAGGGTGTCTGGGCCAGAAGCGTATAATTTCTCTGAATCTTTCAGACCCTAAACTTTAAAATTTAGGACCTGAACTGCAGAGACTTTGGGCCTGGTAATCTGTTTACTTTGAGCTGATTATATTCCTGCTTCCCCACTTGGCAGTGAGGTCCCTGCTGAAAGGAAGATTAGGCAAAGTCCTCGAGCGTATGCATCATCCCTGTGGGCAGCTCTCAGGGGATACTATTTGAAAGGTCACCACTTAAACAACATATCTTTCAAGACCTTTCTCCTTAGGAAACATAGGCAGCAGCATTTAAAGCTGCCGCGCTGAAACTTAGCTTGGGAACTCCAACTGCAGACCCTGGGAAGTGAGCATCTGCTTTTCGTGCTGCTGTGACTTGGCTCCGGAAGGTGGCTTCATCACCCACTTTCTGTTTTTACCTGGGACATGCTCTTTACCCTGCTGTGAAGATAAATCAGTATTTTCTGGCCTGGCCATGATGTTTGAGAAATTGTGGGATAACCCAAGATCTGGCTCTCCTTTGCTTCACAGAGGTACATGGCCATAACCAAGGAGAACATATTCAGGGTTGAAGTCAATAATCTTTTATGTAGACCACTCACTGTGATCTTAGGCTGTGGATGGTAATGTTTCCATAAGCTTTGTTCTTTCCTGACATAGTGTTTCCTTCTGACCTGACCAGTCCTTAACTTGGAGGCCACCATGAGATTCTTTATATTTACACCCAGGAAGGATAAGGAGTTTCTGAGGCTTCTAGTCTCCCAACACACCATCTTGTCAGTAAGCTCACACACATGAGATGGGACCAAGGTGACAGAGTAGTTAATTATGGTCTTTCTTCAGGTATCCGGAGAAAATAGGTGTTGCTTTTTTTTCCTGCTCACTCTTGGTTTGAGTCAGAGGTTGAAAAGGTTGGTTGCTGTGTCATCTGGGCCCTGCATGTGTAGGATTTTGGCTCCAGGACAGTTGTTCAGTCTGATTTAAAAGGGGCGGTATGTTACTGCCTTGACTTTCCTTAGTGCTTGCCCTAAGGATAAAAAGGGGCGGGCAGGAGGATATATTCATGTTGTGGAGAAAGGTATTCTTTGATCCTCTTACCAAGCCTGACCAGACGCATTTGTAACAAGGTGCTAATCACTGTCACTTCCTTAGGTTTCTAGGCTGTTCCTAAGAGAGACTGTTAATGCTAGAAGGCCACAGTTTAGCATGCCTCTTAAAGATCTTAGGTAGGTAGTCAATATTTTTTCAAAATTTATTAAGGTCTAATTACATGAAATACATGTCATTTGAAAGGTGGTTTGACTTTACTACTCAGGCCTGTTCTCTTTTACTGGATTACTTCCCACATGAAAGTTTAGCCTGGTAATGATTTTCCTTTTAATTTATTTGGTTGCACCAGGTCTTAGTTGCAGCACGTGGGCTCCTTAGTTGCGGCTCACAGGCTCCTTAGTTGCGGCACGTGGGCTTCTTAGTCGTGGCATGGGAACTCTTAGTTGCAGCATGCGTGTGGTATCTAGTTCCCTGACCAGGGATTGAACCCAGGCCCCCTGCATTGGGAGCACGGAGTCTTAACCACTGCGCCACCAGCCTGCTAATGATTTTTTTTTTAAGTGAGGCAATGAAGTCGGTCACACAGGGCCTCCTAAATGAATGCCAGACTCCTTAGCTGGACTCCAGGCTGTCCACAGGCAGGCCCTGGCCCGCCGCTCTCCCGAGTGCCCGGTGGTAAGGCCAAACGTGGGTGCTGCTGACCCCAGTACACACCCTGGGCTGCTTGCCTCCGAGCTTCTGCTCATGCTGTTCCTTCTAGCCGGAAGGGCCTCTCCCCATCTCTGTCTTTGAAATCTGAACCGTCATCGAGGCCCACTTCAAAGTTAACACCTCCCCATAGATTCCTCAAGCTCGCTATGACCTATGCTCCCTCTGAAGGCTTTTAGGCCTTGGTTTGTCCTACCCTTGTGCCTCTCGCTATGACACACTCTGTCAGATAGCACACTCCACAAGGCCAAGACTCATTTTGCTTCTGTATCTCCCTTCTGTCAAACACAGTGCCCCAAAGTAGACTCAGTATGTAAATAATGGAAGAAAGATATTTTCCAGACATAGCCAAGTGGACAGTTAGCTTTTTTTTTCTTTTTTAAAAATGTGACCGTGACTTAGAGTTTACCATCATACAACTCTAAGATGAGGCCCTGTGCATCTCTGGGACTGGTTTTCATTGTCTGTGAGGCACTTTTCAAGTTCTTAGTCAGACAAAATTTCAGCAGGAAGAGATTTGGAAAACAAATCAAGATCATGACAATGGAAGGACTGTTGAAGGAATTAAGAATGTTTAGCCTGGTAGAGAAGACCTAGGAAGGACTCAGACTCATTAAATGTTTGCACTGGAAAGAAATTTAGAGAATATCAAAGGAATTTCCTTTATTAGATAGCAAGTGGGATGAAATGACCCTTGAGGTTTCAGTGTTCTGCAGAGCTCTTCTCATTTGCTGTTCCGATGGCTAGAAAAGGAAATTCTTGTCAATTCACCTTTTACGTTGTCAACTGAGAATGATATTGTAGTTCAGAATTTCAAATTCAAATTTTAGGCTACTATGTTTTTAACAAAATCATGGTTTAAAAAAAGCGTTGTCCATTCTGTTGTTCACCCTTGCTCATTCACACATTCATCAGATAGAATGTAGGTAAACTTAGGTACTACATTTTATTGGGAAATTGCCTTTTTTACCTTCATTGCCAGGGAACTTGGAGCCAAACAGGTTCCTCATCTGAAGTAAATGACTCAAGTCAGGTGCCTGGGTTATTGACTCCCCTAGCCCCTTTTTTTTTTTTTCTTTTTTAAAAGTGCCTAGAAGAGTGGTGTCTGTTCATATTAGATGCTGATAAATATTTGCTTAATTAATGAATATCCTTAAGAATAGACTATTGTATCATCATTTAAAATATTAGTTTTGAAGAATAGTCAATGATATGGGAAATATTAATGATACAATTTCAAGTGACAAGTAAGGTTGCAAAATTGTGTATACACACCATGTTTATAACTTAGATAAATATGTATTTTTTGATTTGTGTATTTATTACACAATATTATATAATACCACAACAGTATGAAGAGTTACTGCTAAGTTACATTAAATGTGATTTTTCTATTTTTAGGCTTTATATTTTTCAAATATTCTATAATGAGCTTATATTATTTTAATTTAATTTTTAATGAAATTAATGCATAATGGATAGTTTAAAATGTCAAATATTACAATAGCATATGCAAAACATTTAATCCCTTGCCTATTCACCCCCTTTCTTGCTACACAAAGGTAACTGCTTTCAAATATTTTAACTGTAACAAAAAGAAATAGTAAATCTAAATAGCCTTCTATGTGTTAAATAAGGGAGTTAGAAAATAATAGGGATGTAGAAATATAGTCAAATGAAAAATCAGGCATTTATTTCCACCAGGAAAAAAAACAATAGAGGACTTCCCTGGTGGTGCACTGGTTAAGAATCTGCTTGCCAATGCAGGGGACATGGGTTCAAGCCCTGGTCCAGGAAGATCCCACATGCCGCAGAGCAACAAAGCCTGTGCGCCACAACTACTGAGCCTGCACTCTAGAGCCTGCGAAACACAACTACTGAGCCCGCGTGCCACAACTACTGAAGCTTACGCACCTAGAACTTGTGCTCCGCAAGAAGAGAAGCCACTGCAATGAGGAGCCCACATACCACCACAAAGAGTAGCCCCCCTCTTGTGGCAACTAGAGAAAGCCCACGTGCAGCAATGAAGACCCAACGCAGCCAAAAATAAATAAACAAATAAATTTGTTTAAAAAAACAATAGAAAAAGTTTATAGGAAAGGAGGGGTAGTCATCTATGAACACCACTTACATAATGATGTAAAATTAAATATTGTTTAACCAAAAAAATGTGATGTAACTAAATTGGGAGGACAGGGGAAAAAGAATGGGTGAGTGCTATAGAAGACAAATGCATAATGTCTAAAATGTAAAAAACAAAGCAAGAAGAAGCAGTTGTTTAGAAATATGTTAGAAAATAAAAAGAAACAGCTAAAATATTTGAAAGCAGTTCCTTTTTAAATTGAGTTACATTTTTTTGAAAGTCGTAAAAGGAGCACATGCCTGTGGTTTAAAAACAAACCAAACAGTTCCATTCCTGACACGCAGTGGGAACTGCTGGCATTCTTGTTGCCTTGGATCTGTGCTTATTTTGTTTTTACTTAGCTCGTGTTATGTGTTTTAATATTGTAAAGTATCCAAAATTCATCTTGGAAGTAAACTGACCTGTTAGTTTTATTTAAATCTCAGATGTTTAATCAATTACCAATAATTGGATTCCTCATCCAGAAAGTGTTTACATCAACTTTACTGTATGTACTCCAGCTTCTTACTGCTGTTGCCAAAGGTCAATATGGTTCTGTGAGGTGCTAAAATATATATTGGATTGTCCCTTTTATGTTTTAAACTTGTAACCAGTAAACTCTCCCTTCTAATCTTCTACAGACTCATCCTAATCTCTCCTAACTCATTTAAACATCTTTCTTCCCTCCCCAAACTAATTTGTGCAGAATCCAAACTCTGTTCTTTTCCTTACTATATTTGTTTTAATCTTTGAAGCCCATAATGACATTTAGTGTTACTTATTGTCACTTAGGATAAGGTCTTCACCATGCACGTGTTCGTAGGAAGCTCTGACGGAATAGCTTCCTTGCTTTAGGACACTCAGTTTCGAATGCAGTGCAAATGTGTTCAGATTTGATTCTATCACACAAAGCCCAGAAAGAACCTTGGGGATGGAGGGCCTCCTTAATCTGCTGACCTCAGCCTCTCATTGCTTTGAGTGTGTAAATTGAGGGAGATAAAGGGCTTTTTGTCAGAATTTGGGTATTTTCATTTTGAAATACTCTGACAGTGACTTCTTAAGGATTCCATTTTAAGAAGTTTAAGATGCAGATGGGTGTTTCACACTCCACAGTTTTATGACCTTCTGCATTTCATTTGGGCCGGCCTGCACATGGGGAAATAATATGTTTTACTTTGCAGCTTCCCTCTGAGCCACAGATCACTGTATTGCAGGTAGAAGTCTAAGTCTTGGAACTAGTTCTGGGAAATCTGCTGGGCTGTATGTGCAAAGGTGTTAACAGAGAATACGAAGAAGACAGAGCCTAGATTGCAAGTAGAAAAATACAAACTTCTCACTGAAATCACCCATTTGTGGTGACTGCGTATGAGGAGAGAGCCAGTGGATGAGAAAAGTAGACACTTTCATGTAGATGTGTTTGTTCTCTGAGCAGGGGAGCTCTGCTGTCAAGTACCAGCTTCACCAGAGCCGAAGTCAGCGGTGTATCCTGAAGGATTGAACTTGTAGCTTTGGTTTAAATGTTCCTTCAAATCCACCCCCTTTCCCTGCTATCTCATTATATGTGAGGTCAGATTAATGTTCCTAAGTTGTCTTTTGATGTGTCACTTCCTTACTCCCAAATCTTCAGGGGTCACTAGATCAGGTCTATTCAAGACCTCCCCAAATTGGCGCCAGACCTTTATTTCCAGCCTCATTTTCCATGACTCTCAGCTGCAACCAAGCTGGTCTCCTCCTTTTTTTTTCAAGCCTAGATGGAATAGCTCTCTCCCCACCTTCTCCTACCTCTCTCCCCCTTTAATCTTTACTCTGCATGTCTTGTCAGAGGACCTGGCTTCTGTCCCAGTTAGTTTGGTGTGTGACCTCAGTCAAATTATTCTTCCTCCTTGAGCCTCCGTTTCCCCATATATGAGAGAGAGAGACTGAACTGGGAGACTTCTTTATAGGGGCCCCTTCAACTTTATCCTTGTGCGGGTCAACATCAGCCCTAGCTTTTTCTTTCGCTGCCCCAGGATGCACGGCCCTTTTCTCTTTTGTATTTATACAGCATTTACCGTTCATTGTTTGGGATTGTAGTTAACATTTTTGTGTCCTATCTTCAACTACTTTTTAAAGATTTGTTGTAAACTGAGACAGCCCGTTGGCAGAGCTAACTTGTTTCCCTGGGATGTGGCTGAGGGAGAAGACTAGCGAGGGTGTTCTGCTTTGGACTCACACTTCATGTCCAGGAGCTGGGAGGAGATGGGACTCATGAAAGATTTTTTTTCCCTTATGCCCCTTGTTGGGAGAGTGGGATATTTACAATGTCAAGACCTAAAAGAAGGATGCAGTCTCCCACAGAATTCCTTCTGGTCTGCTGTAAGGCTGCTGGGTGTGTGCTGACTCTTTGGGTTGACCTTCCTCTGCCATCCTTCCACCTATTTAGGGTTGAGATAACCATTTCATCCTTCACTGTTTGTTTCCAGGGCCTTGTTTGATTATGACCGGACTCGGGACAGCTGCCTGCCGAGCCAAGGCCTCAGCTTCTCCTATGGTGACATTCTACATGTCATTAACGCCTCTGATGATGAGTGGTGGCAGGCGAGACTGGTGACCCCCCATGGAGAAAGTGAGCAAATTGGTGTGATCCCCAGTAAGAAGAGGTGAGTCATCATGATCATGAGAGAGGTTTTCCTTACCCTGTTCCTGGTATTGATTTCTTTTTTACCTATTATAATATAAGTTGCTTGAGAGCAGTGGATGTGCTTTATTACTCCTTTTTGGTAGAGAGCTGGTGCTCAGGACATGGTTACGATTCAGTGAGTCAAAGATGGCTGCTGTGCCCACTGCACCCCACTGCTGAGACCATACACTGGCAGTAACAGGACTTCTTTCTGACTCCAAAACAGGGTGGAAAAGAAAGAAAGGGCTCGATTGAAAACCGTGAAGTTTCATGCCAGGACGGGGATGATTGAGTCTAACAGGGTAAGTGGGGATCCCCAAGGAAGTCAGCCATATGTGAAGAGGCATAAGAAGCTTGAAGTCTGTCTGGTGGATAAGAGAACTGGCAAGCACAAAAGAAGATCTCTTTTTCAGGGCGCTGGCTCTGTCCTATCAGAATACTGACTGCTTTTCACAAAGCAGAGAGAGCGGGCACCCAACCTCTACAGCCAGTGTATACTACTCCTCCCTGGGTAACTGGCTCTTGAAGATGTGTTGGAGTTGGACTGTTTGGAAGGCTGACTTTCTTGGGGCACATGAAACCACTTGTGGGTGTCTCCCTGGCTGTAGACCCTTTCGGAGCTGTGGGGACCCTGAACAGAGCCTGGCCTCGTCATCCAGCCAGCAAGGCCAGCCCCAGAGCTCCGACCGCCCTTCAGACCAAACAAGGCACGAGGGCTCTCTCCATTCACCCCTTTTCTTCTGTGAGCTTCACAGGCCAAAGAACTTCCGGAGCGGTAGAGGGAAGAGAGACACGGAGTAGATGACTCTGTGTGTATCAGTGGCACCTTAGGGCATGTGTCCAGGAGGCTACAGTGACCTTTATCCTTTAGGAAGTACCAGTGAGTGCTGTGAGTCTGGATTAGGTAGAAACCTCTAACATCCCTACAACATTTTCCTGTAAACATAATTTTCCTCTTACATCAACTTTCATTTAATCTCATAGACTCCATTTGTGAGAGATGGTCTTTTGTTTAGCTCACCATTGTCTCCATTTTAGTTTTTCTTGCATGCTTTAAAATCCATTGTTCTGTTTTTTTTTTCTTCTGTCCTTCCCCTCCATGTTCATGTTCTTTCACAGTCGATCAAAACGAAACGTAAAAAGAGTTTCCGCCTCTCTCGAAAGTTTCCATTTTACAAGAGCAAAGAAAACATGGCCCAGGAGAGCAGCGTACAGGAACGTAAGTAGCAGCAGGGAACAGAGAGCAGGCCACCCACAGCCCCGCCCTCTCTTCCTCATTTGCACCGAAGACTGGGAAAGTGTGTGTGGGTATGGGTGTGGGTGTGTATGTGTCCGTGTGTGTCGGTCCCCCCGTCTGTCCGCCATGTGTGCGTGCGTGTGAGTGTGTGTGTGTGTACCTGCTTATTTGCAGAGTCAGGGTAGAAGTTCTGCACAGGGAGTCGTTGGGTCTTTTTTGTCCAGCTCCTCGCTCTGAAAGAATGTTGGAGGCTCTGAGGTAGAACTGGTTCCAGGGCTTGCCCACCGGAAAGTCGCTGGCACAGGCATTGGGAGTGCCTGGCTGAGCTCTGCGGTGGTGGGTGGTGAGCAGTTATCATCTACAGTGTCAAGTTCAGAAAAATGGTTTTTCAAGAAAACCAAGTCTAGGGATTCAGTGTTGCTCTCCTGGCTTCTTCCTCTTGTGTTTTCTTTCCCTTATCTTCACTCATCTATGTCAAGAGAAGAGCCTTTTCTTCCCTGGATACCTGGAGTTGGGCCTACTTCTTGAATTACATGCACGTGCATATGCGTGTGATGCATAGGGATGTTCACACGGCTCTAACAGACTCACTGTCTTCCCAGAGTGTTACAGAGCCAGCTTTCAAAATAAAATTCTTCTTGCTTAAAGGAATTGACACCGAACGGGGTTTACTAAACATTGTCCAAATAAAGGTTTATTGAGCAACACAAAGCTGGTTTGATAGAAAAGGCCACAAAGCTGGGCTAAATGAACTTGCCATCCTGAGAAATATTCTCTTTCTACCATGTGCCTCAGAGATTAACTGCTCTCACCCTAACCTTAAATACCAGGTCAGGCTGCTAAATTATTTCTCACATGGCTCATGGTGAATTGTAAACTTCTCCTCTTCTGCCTCACAAGGAGGGGTCTCGGGGTCCTGAGCTGTTGGGACAGCAGGAGACTGACTAGTTCCAATAGGGAATGTCCTTTTTCTAGGCCAGCATGTTCCATGGTCATGGAATACATAGGTCATCAGCATCTGGGGTGGCAGCTAGTAGATTACAAGGGTGCCCTCATCCAGATGCAGGCTAGGGCTCACAGTCCTGGGTAGCTCAGTAAGAAGCACTAGGTGCAGTAGGAGGCAGTCTGAGACAGAGGCCTGAGGTGAGGTCACCATAGTTCGTTTACCAGACAAGTTCCAGAACTTCCGTGCTGAGCCCAGCCTGGGGAGGCTTTGCTGTTGGACGGCCCAGCTGAACGGGGGAGGGGATTGGCTGCTGGATAAGAGTTGGAACTGCCTAGTGCTTATTCCCCAAAAGCTGAGCTCATCCCCTGTGGTCTGCACAACTCAGGTCAGCTTGGAAGCCCACACCTCAGACTGCATGAAGCTTTCCTTGAAGGGTTTGGACAGAGTGAGTCAGTATTGGACGAAAGCACCTTGGGATGATGATAATTCTGCCGGCCTGTCTGCCACACATAGATGTTTGATTTTTCATTCACCCTCAGAGGGAAATGGTGATTTCAGGGGCAAAGCAGAGATGGCTGTGTAACTACACATTTAGTCAAAGCAGGTGCTCCAAGCCTTGGTAAGTCACCTGTTTGTCCTGTTGGCCTGTAGGCTATATATAGACCACCTCAAAAAGGTCATCCACTCCAGGACCTTTTGACAGCAAACTGGGCAGCATGAAGTCCAGGTATCATATATGACCTGGGATGTTCTTTCTGTAGCAAAGTTCTTAACCTGGCTATATTTATAGGTCTTCATAATATTTCATACTTCTGTCACTGATGCTCACCTGGCTCTGTATTCTTCCTTCCCCTTGTCTTTTTTCTCTATTTTCTGTCTTCTCCCCCAATTCTTTCCCTCCCTCCCACCCTCCCTCCCTCCCACTTTGTCCTGCTGTCTGTGAAATTAGGACTTCCCTGGGTTAAGTGACGATTATTATGGAGCAAAGAACCTGAGTAAGTCAAAATTACATACCGTTAACTATTTATGGCATGAGTGGAGTTGCTGGGGTTGGGGTATAGGGGACATGGGTGAGGGCAAAGGGCGGAGGGGAGTGCAGTGAGAGAATTTGTGAGAACTGGTACCATAGCAGGAGGAATTAGAAGTGGCTCTGAATGTCACACTTTTGCTCTGGATCCCTGGTACCCTAATAAAAGCCTATCATTCATGTCTCTTTTTTTCCTTTTTTACCTTCAAATGGTGTGGAGCCGTCTTGGCATCCCACCTTATAAGTGAGGGGGGGCAAGAAGTGCTTCTCCAGGGGTGACCACTCAGCTCATCTCTAACCTGTTGTTGAGGTGAGGGGTGCCCACCCATTGTATTCTTCCAGTGACGCAGCGCTAAAGAATTGGACTTAAGAATTAGCTGTTTCAGTCTCTATAAACAGGGGGTAAGAGTACCGTGAAGCCCTTTACCCAGCGTACACCTGGGATGTCCCAGAAGGTTCAGGGGCCTCAGCAGATGGCTGTGGGCTGGCTCCCCACAGAGCATCTCTAAGGGGCTGAGCGGGTGGGAGCCTCGACAGCGTTTTCTGGACTATATATATATATTTAGTGCTTTAGCTTGGGAAAACTCTGACCAACCTCTCCCCTCTGGAAAATAATCCTAGACTTGAAAAACGAAGGGACCTAGATGACAGGGCCTTAGCCTCCCTGCTGTGTGTGCACACAGGCACGTGCACACACACGCGGCCGTGCCGGGCAGGTTCTGTTAGTGGATACTCTCCTTCCATAAGTAATAAAGGCATGATGGTAAAGGGGCTTCATCGGGGGGTTGCTCAGGAACTAGCATGGGTGGTGACTCAGCCAGTCCTTCCTGGGGGCCACAGCATATCACGGTCTGGAACAGTGTCATCTTGGCTGAAACGAGCAGTGTCTCACTCCATAGTTCGTTGTTTCTATGTTTCATCTTCATTCGCCTGTCGTCTTGGGAGCAGTAGGCTTTCTTTGGGCCAAACTGTGCTCTCTGCCTCTTGTGAGTGTGGCTGCTGTGCCCGCTCAGATGCGGGGAGGCCCCAACAGCCTGAGACAGGAGGATCGTCTTGTCTTCCCAGTGTTCTTCTTCATTTGTTGTCTCTGTGTTGTGACGTGTCTGTCTTCTCCTGGACGGAGGAGCATCCCCTTTCACCGCTGGGGCCAAGCCCTCTTTCCAGGTAGCAGTGGCAGGAGGGCTCTTGGTTCCACCCATTGGCCAACACATCATTCCCTGCTGACTGCTCAACGAACCCAGTGCTTAGCCTCTTAGTCCTGCACAATTCTGTACTTCAGGGGTTCTATGTGGGGAGGAAATTCAAGAGCAGCCTGGTCGCTGGGCTTCTCTTTGCTACTGTCACTGCCTGTCTAACATTGGGAGGTGCATTTGGGGATAGGATTTGGAAACCATCCAAGTCAGTTCTTCTGATTCAGATGAAGAGGATGCTGCCAAAGATTGGAAGCTGGTAGTCTATAGGGAGGGCCTTGGCAGCCCCAGAGGGCCCTGGGGACAAGTGCAAGGTGGCTGGGGCTCAGGATTGGAGCTGTGCCTCCCAACTGGTAGCCTGATGTGGCAGGCCTCCCGTGGCCTGACTTGGTTGGCAGTTCAGTGTCTGGCTCTTGGAGCATTTGAGTTTTGTGCCACGTGTGACCTCTCAGTGGTGTGTTCTGAATCAGAGTCTCTTTCTTGTTGGCTTGCAGAGGGAGTGACATCCAACACCAGTGACAGCGAAAGCAGTTCCAGTAAGTGTGTGTCATTCTCCCCCATGTCATGTAGCTCTACCACGTGTCCCAGCCATCCTCATTCCAGCGTTGCATGGCTGCCATTTCTGTTCAGAGGCTAGTGCTTCTTTTAGCCATGTACACTTGGAGATCCTGGAAATGCTGTGGCCATTTTGTCCTTATGGGATGTGGATTTATTTAGGCTGTGGATTAAAGGGGAGAGCATAAGCCCTGCAGATCTGGCCAGGACCTGACTTAAAAGCTTCCCTGGGCCCTGGGAAGGCTGAGCAGCCAGTGAGCAAATCCCTGCCATAGCCACTATGGGCTGTAGGTGCTGCCAGTTTTACAGATTTGCTCAGAGACCAAAAGAAGAATGCCTCCTGTGGGATATTGTTCTGAATTGCCTTTCCAGGTCACTAGTACTTCCTGGGTTAAGGCTTGGTGTCCTTACCTTTTAGCTGGGCTAAATGATCAGATGACTGCCCAGTTTTCCTTCAGAGATCTTGTGACCAGGCCAGAGAAGCCACAATTCAAGCCACATGAACTTTGGGACTACTGGCCTCTCCGGAGTTTTGGCTGGAGGCCCTGAGAATGCATCCTGGGGCTTGATGCAGATATCGCTGCCTTCCCCGGCACTGCCGTCAGCTACTTTGGGACCTCCTAGCGCCCAGTACCACGTCACTTGGTGACTGTTTTAGGAAGAGCTCATCACTGCTAGGATAGATGGAGCTCTACCGTGAGGGGAGAGCAGTGCTGAGCACTGCTCTTAAAGGGCACTGAGGACCTTAGCCCAGCCTTGTGCCACTTTTCTGGTTGCTTCTTCCAGTGAAGGGGAGATAGGTAGACCCTTAAAAGGGGCAAAGTTTAGCTGCATCTTTGGGGACCTGCATGAGTGCCCTGACTCCCTTGCCCGCAGATGAGGGGACACAGGCGGTGTGTCTCGACCAGTTGACGCTTTCCTGTGATTCTCAGCAGAGCAAGAAGGCAACTGAGCACAGTAGACTATTACCTATAAGAAGAGTTCTGAGAAATTGAGGTGGCTTTTGGTGGAGGCTTCATGGCTTCTGGGTCATGTCCCTTTGCTCAGCTATATTTCACTGAACAAGAGGACTCCTGACTCCTGTCCCAGGGGCGGTGAAGGTCTTCCTGTGCTTTCTTGCCAATGGGAAGTAGACAAGCCCAAGGGCAGGTGTTAGCAAGTACCAGCTGACAAGGCTGTTTTCTGGCAGAGGTGGGGGTGAAGTGAACATTGTAGGGAGATGAGGACACAGGGAGGCAGATTATAAAGTGCTAACATGTCTCCCTTTTTTGTTGCAGAAGGACAAGAGGATGCTATTTTGTCATATGAGCCAGTGACACGGCAAGAAAGTAAGCCCCCTTCTGAGAGCCTTGCCTTTGAGCCAGTCTGGTGGCCATGGGGCCCGGCCCAGTGGTTGACCGTGGCAGCAGAGGGGTGAAGGTGGGGAAGTAGGAGGGCAGCCAGCCCCTGGGTGCCTCCTTCTTATCTACTTCTTCCTAGCGTTAGAGAGAACAGGGAAGGCCACCCAGTGTGCATCCCTCACTATACTTTTGCTTGCTGCTGGGATGCTTTCCGAAGGATAGGACAGATTGACAAGGATGGCAGAGGTCGATTTCAGTGGATGTGGCCACTGCTAAAAGAGAGGCTCTGGTCCCTCCCTTCCGTGGCTGCTCTGAAAACCCTTGCTCAGCTGTTGGTGCCCATGCAGAGATTTCTCCTGAATCTGTTGGAAAGGGAGATGCTTCTGATTTCATACTTGCCTTGGACTTAGATATTCTCAAATTAAAGCCTCTTTGATGTCTTTGTAGTTAAAAGGCAGAATGGCTGAATATGTGCTCTCCCCCCTCTGAGCGGCTCCAGAGCCTCAGTGCTCCAGGCATACGGGGGGGACAACAGGCTGTCTGGTGGGGGCCTCACTGTCTCTGTGCTTGCTCTCCAGTTCACTATGCAAGGCCTGTCATCATCCTGGGCCCAATGAAGGACAGAGTCAACGATGACCTGATTTCGGAGTTCCCGCATAAATTTGGATCCTGTGTACCACGTAAAAGCCCAGGGCATCTTTGGGAGGGAGGCGTTGGTGCCCTGGGAATTATTGCTCTGATGTTTTATGGAAAGGGCCTGCGGCCAGGTTCTAGGGTTCTCTGGGAACAGGGTGCATCTAACACCCTGGAAGAGGGAGTTTCCCTGGTGGTCCAGTGGCTAAGACTCCACGCTCCCAATGCTGGGAGCCCAGGTTCGATCCCTGGTCAGGGAACTAGATCCCGCATGCCACCATGAAGATGCCGCATGCCGCAAGTAAGACCCGGCACAGCTGAAAAAATAGTTTTAAACAATGTAAAAAGAAAAAACCCACCCTGGAAGAGATTAGGCAGCAACGCATTCCCCCAAAGCTGATGTGGGGAGAATTAAGACGTCAGGCCGGCCTGCTCACTCCCTTGCAGAGGAGTTTGAGTGGTGGTGGTTGGGAACGATTGGGTGCTTGGGGGTGCCCAGCCCACAAGGTGTGGGTGTGGCCCACTGTTCGGCTTGTGAGGCTTGCTGGCTCCTATACCACGTTTGGCACCCTCTGTCTGCCAGACCTTGGCCCAGGAAACCCCACCTTTCTGGTCCAGTTGAAGCTAAAGCAGATAGCTCCCAGCTTCTAACCTGGCGGTTAGAAGAGATGTAGGCAAGACAAACTTCTTCCCAGCCTCTTTCCCCTGACTCATCTGAAAAGCACTGGAGTGGCCCTGGGGCCCAGCGGTGGTTGCGGGGGAACAAGTCAGCTCTCAGGGGCTTGGGGCATGTCGTTGTCCTTGCACCACAGGGCGTTTCCTCTCTTCCTGCAGATACTACCCGGCCTCGGCGTGATAATGAAGTGGATGGGCAAGACTACCACTTTGTGGTCTCCCGAGAACAGATGGAGAAGGATATTCAGGACAACAAGTTCATCGAGGCAGGCCAGTTCAACGATAATCTCTATGGGACCAGCATCCAGTCAGTGAGGGCAGTTGCAGAGAGGGTAAGGAGAGGCGGAGGCAGTGGCCCTACGAAATTACCCTCAAAGGGAGCACAGAAATGCTCCAGCCAAAGTGCTGCGTGGATCCTCATCCTTCCAGCACATGGCCTACCCAGTGGCAGTGCTGACCAACGCCACGCCCGCTCTGCGTGTTCCCAGCCCTGGGTTGGAGGCATCTGTCTCCTCTGTGCAACTCACCCCAGGACGTCACCCACCTGCAGCTGCAGATGTGGCCTTGTCTGGGTAGTAGGAGCAAAGTGTGGAGCCTGGGTACCTCAGAAGTAGAATCTTCCTGGCCTCTCCGGGCGGCCCCATGTTTCCCACAGGTGGATGTTTGGGTTAGCACAGGGCGTAGACAGGGACTGGGTGGACTGATGCCAGTCTTTGCTTTTTCAGGGCAAGCACTGCATCTTAGATGTTTCTGGCAATGCTATCAAGAGGCTGCAGCAGTCACAACTTTACCCCATTGCCATTTTCATCAAGCCCAAGTCCATTGAAGCGCTTATGTAAGTATTTGCTGAGACTCTCGGCTAGGGGAGGGCCCTGGAAAGGAAATGAAAAATCAAGTGGTTTGTTGGGCAGGGGTAAGACCCAATGGGTGCTCAGTGGAATGTCTTTGCCCCATCCTGTTCACTGGGGGCTCCTTTGGATTTGAGTGCACTTGCGTTTATTACTGGTTGAGCTTTCAAACCTGGAAGGTTTGAGGAATGTTCAGCCTTGGGCCTCTGCTGCTCTCAGAGGGCAGCTGAGCAGCTTTTCAGGGAGCCTGGAACAATCCTTTATGTTAATCAAAGCATAGAACCTAGTTTTGGGTACTGTTTTCTTCCGTGTCTTTGGCAGGGAAATGAACCGACGGCAGACGTATGAACAAGCAAATAAGATCTATGACAAAGCCATGAAACTGGAGCAGGAGTTTGGAGAATACTTCACAGGTAAGTCTCCCTATTGCACAGCTGGGGTAACATGGGAGCAGCTGGACACCTATTCTGTGAGTGTTTCCTAGAGGCCCAGACACCTTGCACAGAGTTTCTGGGTGCTTTTGAGCTCAAGCATTTCCAAAGTACTCAAGTGTCCTCCAGCCAGAGGAGTTTAGCCAGTTTCTGGTATCAACCACCATCACCAAATGCTGCCTTTGATCGTTTTTGTTCGTCTTCATGTCCCTCCTAGATTGTAGGCTCCCTGTTTTAGTTTGTTTCCCTCCCTCCCAGGCTCCCCCATCCAGCACTTGTCCTTGCATGTTTTATGTACTGAGTGAACGTTTGTTGATGATGATGTTTCCCTAGCGTGGTGTTCAGGCTGTCTGTCGGTGTGTGCACACGTGTGCGTGTGTGTGTTTATATGGTCACCTGCTTTAGAAGGATCAGTTCCTAAAAGGTTGGGAAGGTTTCTGTGTAATATGTTGCTTACCTTTTGAAGTACAGGGACATATGTGTGCAAGGTGGTGCTGAGTAAACTCTAGCTGGTGGTCCTACAAGGTTACCGGGGGACA